>NC_064641.1:977930249-978233280 GCF_023864345.2 Schistocerca serialis cubense | reverse complement strand
AGCATTCTTGTACTTAAGTCGGCATTGTGCCTTTTGTATTTCATTCCGATGCAATTTCTGTGTTTCATCGTCAATAAGAAGGTCCAAGGGATACAGTAAACCTGAAGTGAAGCATCGGAATCTATAACTAGTGTCACAGGAATGATTCCAAACATAGACAGTAAGAAGAGTCTGTCTTCTTGTACTTAAGTCGGCGTTGTGCCTTTTCTATTTAATTCCGATGCAATTTCTGTGTTTCATCGTCAATAAGAAGGTCCAACGGATACGGTAAACCTGAAGTGAAGCATCGGAATCTATAACTAGTGTCAATGGAATGGTTCAAAACATAGACAGTAAGAAGAATCAGTCTTCTTGTACTTAAGTCGACATTGTGCCTATTGTATTTAATTCCGGTGCAATTTCTGTGTTTCATCGTCAACAAGAATGTCCAAGGGATACAGTAAACCTGGAGTGAAGCATCGGAATCTATAACTAGTGTCAATAGAATGGTTCAAAACATAGACAGTGAGAAGAGTCAGTCTTCTTGTACTTAAGTCGGCATGGTGCCTTTTGTATTTAATTCCGATGCAATTTCTGTGTTTCATCGTCAATAAGAAGGTCCAAGGCATACAGTAAACCTGAAGTGAAGCATCGGAATCTGTAACTAGTGTCACAGGAATGGTTCAAAACGTAGACAGTAAGAAGAGTCTGTCTTCTTGTACTTAAGTCGGCATTGTGCCTTTTCTATTTAATTCCGATGCAATTTCAGTGTTTCATCGTCAATAAGAAGGTCCAAGGGATACAGTAAACCTGGAGTGAAGCATCGGAATCTATAACTAGTGTCAATAGAATGGTTCAAATCATAGACAGTGAGAAGAGTCAGTTTTCTTGTACTTAAGTCGGCATTGTGCCCTTTGTATTTAATTTCGGTGCAATTTCTGTGTTTCATCGTCAATAAGAAGGTCAGAGGGATACAGTAAACCTGAAGTGAAGCATCGGAATCTATAACTAGTGTCACAGGAATGGTTCAAATCACAGTCAGTAAGAAGAGTCAGTCTTCTTGTCCTTAAGTCGACCTTATGCCTTTTGTATTTAATTCCGATGCAATTTCTGTGTTTCATCGTGAATAAGAAGGTCCAAGGGAAACAGTAAACCTGGAGTGAAGCATCGGAATTTTTAACTAGTGTCACAGGAATGGTTCAAACATAGACAGTACCTAAGTCCACATTGTGCCTTTTGTATATAATTCCGATGCAATTTCTGTGTTTCATCGTCATTAAGAACGTCCAAGGGATACAGTAAACCTGAAGTGAAGCATTGGAATCTATAACTAGTGTCACAGGAATGGTTCAAAACATAGTCAATAAGAAGAGTCGGTCTTCATGTACTTAAGTCGGCATTGTGCCTTTAGTTTTTATTTCCGATTCAATTTCTGTGTTTCATCGTCAATAGGAAGGTCCAAGGGATGCAGTACACCTGGAGTGTAGCATCAGAATCTATAACTAGTGTCACACGAATGGTTGAAAACCTAGTCAGTAAGAAGAGTCATTCTTCATGTACTTAAGTCCCAATTGTGCCTTTTGTATTTAATTCCGATACAATTCCTGTGTTTCATCGACTATAAAAAGGTCGAATGGATACAGAAAACCTGATGTAAAGCATCGGAATATATAACTGGTGTCACAGGAATGGTTCAAAACATAGTCAGTAAGAAGAGTCAGTCTTCTTGTACTTAAGTTGGCATTGGGCCTTTCCTATTTAATTCCGATGCAATTTCAGTGTTTCATCGTCAATAAGAAGGTCCAAGGGAAACAGTAAACCGGGAGTGAAGCATCGGAATCTATAACTAGTGTCAATGGAATGGTTCAAAGCATAGACAGTATGAAGAGTCAGTCTCCTTGTACTTAAGTCGGCATTGTGCCTATTGTATTTAATTCCGGTGCAATTTCTGTGTTTCATCGTCATTAAGTAGGTCAGGGGGATACAGTAAACCTGAAGTGAAGCATCGGAATCTATAACTAGTTTCACAGGAATAGTTCAAAACGTAGTCAGTATGAAGAGTCAGTCTTCTTGTCCTTAAGTCGGCCTTATGCCTTTTGTATTTTATTTCAATGCAATTTCTGTGTTTCATCGTCAATTGGAAGGTCAAAGGGATACAGTAAACTTAGACAGTACTTAAGTCGGCATTGTGCCTTTTGTATTTAATTCCGATGCATTTTATGTGTTTCATCGTCAATAACAATCTCAGAGGGATACAGTAAACCTGAAGTGAAGCATCGGAATCTATAACTAGTGTCACAGGAATGGTTCAAAACATAGTCAGTAAGAAGAGTCAGTCTTCTGGTACATAAGTCGGCATTGTGCATTCTCCATTTCATTCCCATGCAATTTCTGTGTTTCATCGTCAATAAGAAGGTCATAGGGATACAGTAAACCTGAAGTGAAGCATCGGAATCTATAACTAGTGTCACAGGAATGGTTCAAAACATAGTCAGTAAGAAGAGTCAGTCTCTTGTACTTCAGTCGGCATTGTGCCTTTTCTATACCTTTCGGATGAAATATCTGTGTTTCATCGTCAATACGAAGGTCAGAGGTATACAGTAAACCCGAAGTGAAGCGTCGGAATCTATAACTAGTGTCACAGGAATGGTTCAAAACATAGTCAGTAAGAAGAGTCAGTCTTTTTGTACTTAAGTCGGCATTGTGCATTTTGTATTTAATTCCGATGCAATTTCTGAGTTTCATCGTCAATAAGAAGGTCCAAGGGATACAGTAAACCTGAAGTGAAGCATCGGAATCTATAACCAGTGTCACAGGATTGGTTCAAAACATAGACAGTAAGATGATTCAGTCTTCTTGTACTTAAGTCGGCATTGTGACTTTTGTATTAAATTCCGATGCAATTTCTGTGTTTCATCGTCAATAAGAAGGTCAGAGGGATACAGTGAAGTGTAGCTTCGGAACCTATAACTAGTGTCACAGGAATGGTTCAAAACATAGTCAGTAAGAAGAGTCAGTCTTCTTGTACTTAAGTCGGCATAGTGCCCTTTGTATTTAATTACGATGCAATTTCTGTGTTTCATCGTCAATAAGAACGTCAGAGGGATACTGTAAACCTGAAGTGGAGCATCGGAATCTATAACTAGTGTCTCAGGAATGGTTCAAACATAGTCAGTAAGAAGAGTCTGTCTTTTTGTACTTAAGTCGGCATTGTACCTTTTGTATTTAATTCCGATGCAATTTCTCAGTTTCATCGTCAATAAGAAAGTCCAAGGGATACAGTAAACCTGAAGTGAAGCATCGGAATTTATAACTAGTGTCACAGGATTGGTTCAAAACATAGACAGTAAGAAGAGTCAGCATTCTTGTACTTAAGTCGGCATTGTGCCTTTTCTATTTAATTCCGATGCAATATCTGTGTTTCATCGTCAATAAGAAGGTCCAAGGGATACAGTAAACCTGAAGTGAAGCATCGGAATCTATAACTAGTGTCACAGGAATGGTTCAAATCATAGTCAGTAAGAAGAGTCAGTCTTCCTGTCCTTAAGTCTGGCTTATGCCTTTTGTATTCAATTCCGATGCAATTTCTGTGTTTCATCGTCAATACGAAGGTCCAAGGGATACAGTAAATCTGGAGTTCAACATCGGAATTTTTATTAGCGTCACAGGAATGGTTCAAAACATAGACAGTACCTAAGTCGGCATTGTGCCTTTTGTATATAATTCCTGTGCAATTTCTGTGTTTCATCGTCAATAAGAAGGTCCAAGGGATACAGTAAACCTGTAGTGAAGCATCGGAATCTATAACTAGTGTCACAGGAATGGTTCAAAACATAGACATTAGGAAGCGTCAGTCTTCTTGGACTTAAGTCAGCATTGTGCCTTTTGTATTTATTTCCGATGCAATTTCTGTGTTTCATCGTCAATAAGAAGGTCCAAGGGATACAGTAAACCTGGAGTGTAGCATCGGAAACTATAACTAGTGTCACAGGAATGGTTCTAAACCTAGACAGTAAGAAGAGTCAGTATTCATGTACCTAAGTCTGCATTGTGCCTTTTGTATTTAATTCCGATGCAATTTCTGTGTTTCATCGTCAATAAGAAGGTTCAAGGGATACAGTAAACCTGAAGTGAAGCATCGGAATCTATAACTAGTGTCACAGGAACGGTTCAAATCATAGTCAGTAAGAAGAGTCAGTCTTCATGTACTTACGTCCGTATTGTGCCTTTTGTATTTAATTCCGATGCAATTTCTGTGTTTCATCGTCAATAAGAAGGTCCAATTGATACAGTAAGCCTGAAGTGAACCATCAGAATCTGTAACTAGTGTCACAGGAATGGTTCAAAGCATAGTCAGTAAGAAGAGTCAGTTTTCTTGTACTTAAGTTGGCATTGGGCCTTATCTATTTAATTCCGATGCAATTTCAGTGTTTCATCGTCAATAAGAAGGTCCAAGGGATACATTAAACCTGGAGTGAAGAATCGGAATCTATAACTAGTGTCAATGGGTTGGTTCAAAACATAGACAGTAAGAAGAGTCAGTCCTCTTGTACTTAAGTTGGCATTGTGCCTATTGTATTTAATTCCGGTGCAATTTCTGTGTTTCATCGTCAACAAGAAGGTCCAAGGGATACAGTAAACCTGAAGTGAAGCATCGGAATCTGTAACTAGTGTCACAGGAATGGTTCAAATCATAGACAGTGAGAAGAGTCAGTCTTCTTGTACTTAAGTCGGCATTGTGCCCTTTGTATTTAATTTCGGTGCAATTTCTGTGTTTCATCGTCAATAAGAAGGTCAGAGGGATACAGTAAACCTGAGGTGGAGCATCGGAATCTATAACTAGAGTCACAGGAATGGTTCAAATCAGAGTCAGTAAGAAGAGTCAGTCTTCTTGTCCTTAAGTCGACCTTATGCCTTTTGTATTTAATTCCGATGCAATTTCTGTGTTTCATCGTCAATAAGAAGGTCCAAGGGATACAGTAAACCTGGACTGAAGCATCGGAATTTTTAACTAGTGTCACAGAAGTGGTTCAAATCATAGACAGTACCTAAGTCCGCATTGTGCCTTTTGTATATAATTCCGATGCAATTTCTGTGTTTCATCGTCAATAAGAAGGTCCAAGGGATACAGCAAACCTGAAGTGAAGCATCGGAATCTATAACTAGTGTCACAGGAATGGTTCAAAACATATTCAGTAAGAACAGTCGGTCTTCATGTACTTAAGTCGGCATTGTACCTTTTGTAATTAATTCCGATACAATTTCGGTGTTTCATCGTCAATACGATGGTCCAAGAGATACATTAAACCTGAAGAGAAGCATTCGAATCTATAACTAGCGTCACAGGAATGGTTCAAAACATAGACAGTAGGAAGAGTCAGTCTTCTTGTACTTAAGTCAGCATTGTGCCTTTTGTATTTATTTCCGATGCAATTTCTGTGTTTCATCGTCAATAAGAAGGTCCAAGGGATACAGTAAACCTGAAGTGAAGCATCGGAATCTATAACTAGTGTCACAGGAACGGTTCAAATCATAGTCAGTGAGAAGAGTCAGTCTTCATGTACTTACGTCCGTATTGTGCCTTTTGTATTTAATTCCGATGCAATTTCTGTGTTTCATCGTCAATAAGAAGGTCCAATGGATACAGTAAGCCTGAAGTGAAGCATCAGAATCTGTAACTAGTGTCACAGGAATGGTTCAAAGCATAGTCAGTAAGAAGAGTCAGTTTTCTTGTACTTAAGTTGGCATTGGGCCTTATCTATTTAATTCCGATGCAATTTCAGTGTTTCATCGTCAATAAGAAGGTCCAAGGGATACATTAAACCTGGAATGAAGAATCGGAATCTGTAACTAGTGTCAATGGGTTGGTTCAAAACATAGACAGTAAGAAGAGTCAGTCCTCTTGTACTTAAGTTGGCATTGTGCCTATTGTATTTAATTCTGGTGCAATTTCTGTGTTTCATCGTCAACAAGAAGGTCCAAGGGATACAGTAAACCTGGAGTGAAGCATCGGAATCTATAACTAGTGTCAATAGAATGGTTCAAAACATAGTCAGTGAGAAGAGTCAATCTTCTTGTACTTAAGTCGGCATTGTGCCTTTTGTATTTAATTCCGATGCTATTTCTGTGTTTCATCGTTAATAAGAAGGTCCAAGGGATACAGTAAACCTGAAGTGAAGCACCGGAATCTGTAACTAGTGTCACAGGAATGGTTCAAATCATAGACAGTGAGAAGAGTCAGTCTTCTTGTACTTAAGTCGGCATTGTGCCCTTTGTATTTAATTTCGGTGCAATTTCTGTGTTTCATTGTCAATGAGAAGGTCAGAGGGATACAGTAAACCTGAAGTGAAGCATCGGAATCTATAACTAGTGTCACAGGAATGGTTCAAATCAGAGTCAGTAAGAAGAGTCAGTCTTCTTGTCCTTAGGTCGACCTTATGCCTTTTGTATTTAATTCCGATGCAATTTCTGTGTTTCATCGTCAATAAGAAGGTCCAAGGGATGCAGTAAACCTGGAGTGAAGCATCGGAATTTTTAACTAGTGTCACAGGAGTGGTTCAAATCATAGACAGTACCTAAGTCCGCATTGTGCCTTTTGTATATAATTCCGATGCAATTTCTGTGTTTCATCGTCAATAAGAAGGTCCAAGGGATACAGCAAACCTGAAGTGAAGCATCGGAATCTATAACTAGTGTCACAGGATTGGTTCAAAACATATTCAGTAAGAACAGTCGGTCTTCATGTACTTAAGTCGGCATTGTACCTTTTGTAATTAATTCCGATACAATTTCGGTGTTTCATCGTCAATACGATGGTCCAAGAGATACATTAAACCTGAAGAGAAGCATTCGAATCTATATCTAGTGTCACAGGAATGGTTCAAAACATAGACAGTAGGAAGAGTCAGTCTTCTTGTACTTAAGTCGGCATTGTGCCTTTTGTATTTATTTCCGATGCAATTTCTGAGTTTCATCGTCAATAAGAAGGTCCAAGGGATACAGTGAACCTGGAGTGTAGCATCGGAATCTATAACTAGTGTCACAGGAATGGTTCAAAACATAGACAGTAAGAAGAGTCAGTCTCTAGTACTTAAGTCGGCATTGTGCCTTTTCTATTTCATTCCGATGCAATTTCTGTGTTTCATCATCAATACGAAGGTCAGAGGGATACAGTAAACCTGAAGTGAAGCGTCGGAATCTATAACTAGTGTCACAGGAATGGTTCAAAACATAGTCAGTAAGAAGAGTCAGTCTTTTTGTACTTAAGTCGGCATTGTGCATTTTGTATTTAATTCCGATGCAAATTCTGAGTTTTATCGTCAATAAGAAGGTCCAAGGGATACAGTAAACCTGAAGTGAAGCATCGGAATCTATAACTAGTGTCACAGGATTGGTTCAAAACATAGACAGTAAGAAGAGTCAGTCTTATTGTACTTAAGTCGGCATTGTGACTTTTGTATTAAATTCCGATGTAATTTGTGTGTTTCATCGTCAATAAGAAGGTCCAAGGGTTACAGTAAACCTGAAATGAAGCATCGGAATCTATAACTAGTGTCACAGGAATGGTTCAAAGCATAGTCAGTAAGAAAGGTCAGTCTTCTTGTAAATTAGTCGGCATTGTGCCTTCTCCATTTTATTCCCATGCAATTTCTGTGTTTCAACGTCAATAAGAAGGTCATAAGGGTACAGTAAACCTGAAGTGAAGCATCGGAATCTATAACTAGTGTCAATGGAATGGTTCAAAACATAGACAGTATGAAGAGTCAGTCTCCTTGTACTTAAGTCGGCATTGTGCCTAATAAGAAGGTCAGAGGGATACAGTAAACCTGAAGTGAAGCATCGGAATCTATAACTAGTGTCACAGGAATGGTTCAAAACATAGTCAGAATGAAGAGTCAGTTTCTTGTCCTTAAGTCGGCATAATGCCTTTTGTATTTAATTTCAATGCAATTTCTGTGTTTCATCGTCAATAAGAAGGTCATAGGGATACAGTAAACCTGAAGTGAAGCATCGGAATCTATAACTAGTGTCACAGGAATGGTTCAAAACATAGTCAGTAAGAAGAGCCAGTCTCTTGTACTTAAGTCGGCATTGTGCCTTTTCTATTTCATTCCGATGCAATTTCTGTGTTTCATCATCAATACTAAGGTCAGAGGGATACAGTAAACCTGAAGTGAAGCGTCGGAATCTATAACTAGTGTCACAGGAATGGTTCAAAACATAGTCAGTAAGAAGAGTCAGTCTTTTTGTACTTAAGTCGGCATTGTGCATTTTGTATTTAATTCCGATGCAAATTCTGAGTTTCATCGTCAATAAGAAGGTCCAAGGGATACAGTAAACCTGAAGTGAAGCATCGGAATCTATTACTAGTGTCACAGGATTGGTTCAAAACATAGACAGTAAGAAGAGTCAGTCTTATTGTAGTTAAGTCGGCATTGTGACTTTTGTATTAAATTCCGATGTATTTTGTGTGTTTCATCGTCAATAAGAAGGTCCAAGGGTTACAGTAAACCTGAAATGAAGCATCGGAATCTATAACTAGTGTCACAGGAATGGTTCAAAACATAGTCAGTCAGAAAAGTCAGTCTTCTTGTACATAAGTCGGCATTGTGCTTTCTCCATTTTATTCCCATGCAATTTCTGTGTTTCAACGTCAATAAGAAGGTCATAAGGATACAGTAAACCTGAAGTGAAGCATCGGAATCTATAACTAGTGCCACAGGAATGGTTCAAAACATAGTCAGTAAGAATAGTCAGTCTCTTGTACTTAAGTCTGAATTGTGCCCTTTCTATTTCATTCCAATGCAATTTCTGTGTTTCATCGTCAATACGAAGGTCAGAGGGATACAGTAAACCTGAAGTGAAGCGTCGGAATCTATAACTAGTGTCACAGGAATGGTTCAAAACATAGTCAGTAAGAAGAGTCAGTCTTTTTGTACTTAAGTCGGTATTGTGCATTTTGTATTTAATTCCGATGCAATTTCTGAGTTTCATCGTCAATAAGAAGGTCCAAGGGATACAGTAAACCTGAAGTGAAGCATCGGAATCTATAACTAGTGTCACAGGATTGGTTCAAAACATAGACAGTAAGAAGAGTCAGTCTTCTTGTACTTAAGTCGGCATTGTGACTTTTGTATTAAATTCCGATGCATTTTCTGTGTTTCATCGTCAATAAGAAGGTCCAAGGGATACAGTAAACCTGAAGTGAAGCATCGGAATCTATAACTAGAGTCACAGGAATGGTTCAAAACACAGACAGTAAGAAGAGTCAGTCTCTAGTACTTAAGTCGGCATTGTGCCTTTTGTATTTAATTCCGATGCAATTTCTGTGTTTCATAGTCTATAAGAAGGTCAAAGGGATACAGTAATACTGATGTCAAGCATCGGAATCTATAACTAGTGTAGCAGGAATGGTTCAGAACATAGTCAGTAAGAGGAGTAAGTCTTTTTGTACTTAAGTTGGCATTGTGCCTTTTGTATTTAATTCCGATGCAATTTCAGTGTTTCATCGTCAATAAGATGGACCGAACGCATACAGTAAACCTGAAGTGAAGCATCGAAAACTATAACTAGTGCCACAGGATTGGTTCAAAACATAGACAGTAAGAAGAGTCAGTCTTCTTGTACTTAAGTCGGCATTGTGCCTATTGTATTTAATTCCGGTGCAATTTCTGTGTTTCATCGTCAATAAGAAGGTCCAAGGGATGCAGTAAACCCGGAGTGAAGCATCGGAATTTTTAATTAGTGTCACAGGAATTGTTCAAAACATAGACAGTACCTAAGTCGGCATTGTGCCTTTTGTATATAATTCCGATGCAATTTCTGTGTTTCATCGTCAATAAAAAGGTCCAAGGGATACATTAAACCTAAAGAGAAGCATCGGAATCTATAACTAGTGTCACAGGAATGGTTCAAAACATAGACAGTAGGAAGAGTCAGTCTTCTTGCACTTAATCCGGCATTGTGCCTTTTGTATTTATTTCCGATGCAATTTCTGAGTTTCATCGTCAATAAGAAGGTGCAAGGGATACAGTGAACCTGGAGTGTAGCATCGGAATCTATAACTAGTGTCACAGGAATGGTTCAAAACATAGTCAGTAAGAAGAGTCAGTCTTCTTGTACATAATTCGGCATTGTGCATTCTCCATTTTATTCCCATGCAATTTCTGTGTTTCAACGTCAATAAGAAGGTCATAGGGATACAGTAAACCTGAAGTGAAGCATCGGAATCTATAACTAGTGTCACAGGAATGGTTCAAAACATAGTCAGTAAGAAGAGTCAGTCTCTTGTACTTAAGTCGGCATTGTGCCCTTTCTATTTCATTCCGATGCAATTTCTGTGTTTCATCGTCAATACGAAGGTCAGAGGGATACAGTAAACCTGAAGTGAAGCGTCGGAATCTATAACTAGTGTCACAGGAATGGTTCAAAACATAGTCAGTAAGAAGAGTCAGTCTTTTTGTACTTAAGTCGGCATTGTGCATTTTGTATTTAATTCCGATGCAATTTCTTAGTTTCATCGTCAATAACAAGGTCCAAGGGATACAGTAAACCTGAAGTGATGCATCTGAATCTATAACTAGTGTCACAATATTGGTTCAAAACATAGACAGTAAGAAGAGTCAGTCTTCTTGTACTTAAGTCGGCATTGTGACTTTTGTTTTAAATTCCGATGCATTTTCTGTGTTTCATCGTCAATAAGAATTTCCAAGGGATACAGTAAACCTGAAGTGAAGCATCTTAATCTATAACTAGTGTCACAGGAATGGTTCAAAACATAGACAATAAGAAGAGTCAGTCTCTAGTACTTAAGTCGGCATTGTGCCTTTTGTATTTAATTCCGATGCAATTTCTGTGTTTCATCGTCTATAAAAAGGTCAAAGGGATACAGTAAAACTGACGTCAAGCATCGGAATCTATAACTAGTGTAGCAGGAATGGTTCAAAACATAGACAGTAAGAAGAGTCTGTGTTCTTGTACCTAAGTCGGCATTGTGCCATTTCTATTTGATTCCGAAGCAATTTCTGTCTTTCATGGTCAATAAGATGGTCAGAGGGATACAGTGAACCTGAAGTGTAGCTTCGGAACTTATAACTAATGTCACAGGAATGGTTCAAAACATAGTCAGTAAGAAGAGTCAGTCTTCTTGTACTTAAGTCGGCATAGTGCCCTTTGTATTTAATTACGATGCAATTTCTGTGTTTCATCGTCAATAAGAAGGTCAGAGGGATACTGTAAACCTGAAGTGAAGCATCGGAATCTATAACTTGTGTCTCAGGAATGGTTCAAAACATAGTCAGTAAGAAGAGTCTGTCTTTTTGAACTTAAGTCGGCATTGTAGCTTTTGTATTTAGTTCCGATGCAATTTCTGAGTTTCATCGTCCATAAGAAAGTCCAAGGGATACAGTAAACCTGAAGTGAAACATCGGAATTTATAACTAGTGTCACAGGATTGGTTCAAAACATAGACAGTAAGAAGAGTCAGTCTTCTTGTACTTATGTCGGCATTGTGCCTTTTGTATTTAATTCCGATGCAATTTCTGTGTTTCATCGTCAATAAGAAGGTCCAAGGGATGCAGTAAACCTGAAGTGAAGCATCGGAATCTATAACTAGTGTCACACGAATGGTTCAAAACATAGACAGTAAGTAGAGTCAGTCTCTTGTACTTATGTCGGCATTGTGCCTTTTGTATTTAATTCCGATGCAATTTCTGTGTTTCATCGTCAATAAGAAGCCCAAGGCATACAGTAAAACCGAAGTCAAGCATCGGAATCTATAACTAGTGTCGCAGGAATGGTTCAAAACATAGACAGTAAGCAGAGTCAGTGTTCTTGTACTTAAGTCGGCACTGTGCCTTTTCTATTTAATTCCGATGCAATTTCTGTGATTCATCGTCAATAACAAGGTCAGAAGGATACAGTAAACCCGAAGTGAAGCATCAGAATCTATAACTAGTGTCACAGGAATGGTTCAAAGCGTAGTCAGTAAGAAGAGTCAGTCTTCTTGTACATAAGTCGGCATTGTGCCTTCTCCATTTCATTCCGATGCAATTTCTGTTTTTCATCGTCAATACGAAGGTCATAGGGATAGAGTAAACGTGAAGTGAAGCATCGGAATCTATAACTAGAGTCACAGGAATGGTTCAAAACATAGTCAGTAAGAAGAGTCAGTCTTCTTGTAGTTAAGCCGGCATAGTGCCCTTTGTATTTAATTCCGATGCAATTTCTGTGTTTCATCGTCAATAAGAAGGTCAGAGGGATACTGTAAACCTGAAGTGAAGCATCGGATTCTATAACTAGTGTCACAGGAATGGTTCAAAATATAGTCAGTATGAAGAGTCAGTCTTTTTGTAATTAAGTCGGCATTGTGCCTTTTGTATTTAATTCCGATGCAATTTCTGAGTATCATCGTCAATAAGGAAGTCCTAGGGATACAGTAAACCTGAAGTGAAGCATCGGAATCTATAACTAGTGTCACAGGATTGGTTCAAAACATAGACAGTAAGAAGAGTCAGTCTTCTTGTACTTAAGCCGGCATTGTGCCTTTTGCGTATAATTCCGATGCAATTTCTGTGTTTCATCGTCAATAAGAAGGTCCAAGGGAAACAGAAAACCTGAAGTGAAGCTTTGGAATCTATAACTAGTGTCACAGGAATGGTTCAAAACATAGACAGTAGGAAGATTCAGTCTTCTTGTACATGAGTCGGCATTGTGCCTTTTGTATTTAATTCCGTTGCAATTTCTGTGTTAAATCGTCAATAAGAAGGTTAGAGGGATACAGTAAACCTGGAGTGAAGCATCGGAATCTATAACTAGTGTCACAGGAATGCTTCAAAGCATAGACAGTAAGAAGAGTCAGTTTTCTTGTACTTAAGTCGGCATTGTGCCATTTGTAATTAATTCCGATGCAATTTCTGTGCTTCATCGTCCATTAGAAGGTCCAAGGGAGACAGTAAACTTGAAGTGAAGCATCGGAATCCATAACTCGTGTCACAGGATAGGTTCAAAACATAGACAGTAAGAAGAGCCAGTCTTTTTGTACTTAAGTTGGCATTGTGCCCTTTGTATTTAATTCCGATGCAATTACTGTGTTTCATCGTCAATAAGAAGGACAGAAGGGATAGAGTAAACCTTAAGTGAAGCATCGGAATCTATAACTAGTGTTACAGGAATGGTTCAAAACGTAGTCAGGAAGAAGTGTCAGTCTTTTTGTACTCAAGTCGGCATTGTGCCTTTTGTATTTTATTTCGAAGCAATTTATGTGTTTCATCGTCAATAAGAAGGTCCAAGGTATACAGTAAACCTGAAGTGAAGCATCGGAATCCATAACTAGTGTCACAGGAATGGTTCAAAACATAGTCAGTAAGAAGAGTCAGTCTTTTTGTACTTAAGTCGGCATTGTGCCTTTTGTATTTAATTCCGATGCAATTTCTGTGTTTCATCGTCAATAAGAAGGTCCAAGGTATACAGTAAACCCGAAGTGACGCATCGGAATCTATAGCTAGTGTCACAGGAATGGTTCAAAACATAGTCAGTAAGAAGAGTCAGTCTTTTTGTACTTAAGTCGGCATTGTGCCTTTTGTATTTAATTCCGATGCAATTTCTGTCTTTCATCGTCAATAAGAAGGTCAGAGGGATGCAGTAAACCTGAAGTGAAGCATCGGAATCTATAACTAGTGTTACAGGAATGGTTCAAACATAGTCAGTAAGAAGAGTCAGTCTTCTTGTACTCAAGTCGGCATTGTGCCTTTTGTATCTAATTCCGATGCAATTTCTGTGTGTCATCGTCAATAAGAAGGTCCAAGGTATTTAGTAAACCTGAAGTGAAGCATCGGAATCTATTACTAGTGTCACAGGAATGGTTCAAAACATAGTCAGTAAGAAGAGTCGTTCTTTTTGTACTTAAGTCGGCATTGTATCTTTTGTATCTAATCCCTATGCAATTGCTGTGTTTCATCGTCAATACGAAGGTCCAAGAGATACATTAAACCTGAAGAGAAGCATCGGAATCTATAACTAGTGTCACAGGAATGGTTCAAAACATAGACAGTAGGAAGAGTCAGTCTTGTTGTACTTAAGTCGGCATTGTGCCTTTTGTATTTATTTCCGATGCAATTCCTGAGTTTCATCGTCAATACGAAGGTCCAAGCGATACAGTAAACCTGGAGTGTAGCATCGGAATCTATAACTAGTGTCACAGGAATGGTTCAAAACCTATACAGTAAGAAGAGTCAGTATTCATGTACCTAAGTCGGCATTGTGCCTTTTGTATTTAATTCCGATGCAATTTCTGTGTTTCATCGTCAATAAGAAGGGTCAAGGGATACAGTAAACCTGAGGTGAAGCATCGGAATCTATATCTAGTTTCACAGGAATGGTTCAAAACATAGTCAGTTATAAGAGTCAGTCTTCATGTACTTAAGTCCCAATTGTGCCTTTTGTATTTAATTCCGATGCAATTTCTGTGTTTCATCGTCAATAACAAGGTCAGAGGGATACAGTAAACCTGAAGTGAAGCATCGGAATCTATAACTAGTGTCACAGGAATGGTTCAAAACATAGTCAGTAAGAAGAGCCAGTCTTTTTTTACTTAAGTCGGCATTGTGCCTTTTGTATTTAATTCCGATGCATTTTCTGAGTTCCATCGTCAACAAGAAGGTCCAAGGGATACAGTAAACCTGAATTGAAGCATCGCAATCTATAACTAGTGTCACAGGATTGGTTCAAAACATAGACAGTAAAAAGAGTCAGTCTTCGTGTATTTAAGGCGGCATTGTGTCTTTTGTATGTAATTCCGATGAAATTTCTGTGTTTCATCGTCAATAAGAAGGTCCAAGGGATACACAAAACCTGAAGTGAAGCTTTGGAATCCATAACTAGTGTCACAGGAATGGTTCAAAACATAGACAGTAGGAAGATTCAGTCTTCTTGTACTTAGATCGGCATTGTGCCTTTTGTATTTAATTCCGTTGCAATTTCTGTGTTAAATCGTCAATAAGAAGGTTAGAGGGATAGAGTAAACCTGGAGTGAAGCATCGGAATCTATAACTAGTGTCACAGGAATGCTTCAAAGCATAGACAGTAAGATGAGTCAGTTTTCTTGTACTTAAGTCGGCATTGTGCCATTTGTATTTAATTCCGATGCAATTTCTGTGTTTCACCGTCAATTAGAAGGTCCAAGGGATACAGTAAACTTGAAGTGAAGCATCGGAATCTATAACTCGTGTCACAGGAATGATTCAAAACATAGACAGTAAGAAGAGCCAGTCATCTTGTACTTAAGTCGGCATAGTGCCGTTTGTATTAAATTCCGATGCAATTTCTGTGTTTCATCGTCAATAAGAAGGTCAGAGGGATACAGTACACCTGAAGTGAAGCATCCGAATCTATAACTAGTGTCACAGGAATGGTTCAAAACATAGTCAGTAAGAAGAGTCAGTCTTTTTGTACTTAAGTCGGCATTGTGCCTTTTGTATTTAATTCCGATGCATTTTCTGAGTTCCATCGTCAACAAGAAGGTCCAAGGGATACAGTAAACCTGAAGTGAAGCATCGCAATCTATAACTAGTGTCACAGGAATGGTTCAAAACATAGTCAGTAAGAAGAGTCAGTCTTCTTGTACTCAAGTCGGCATTGTGCCTTTTGTATTTAATTCCGATGCAATTTCTGTGTTTCATCGTCAATAAGAAGGTCCAAGGTATCCAGTAAACCTGAAGTGAAGCATCGGAATCTATTACTAGTGTCACAGGAATGGTTCAAAACATAGTCAGTAAGAAGAGTCGTTCTTTTTGTACTTAAGTCGGCATTGTGCCTTTTGTATTTAATTCCGATGCAATTTCTGTCTTTCATCGTCAATAAGAAGGTCAGAGGAATGCAGTAAACCTGAAGTGAAGCATCGGAATCTATAACTAGTGTTAAAGGAATGGTTCAAAACATAGTCAGTAAGAAGAGTCAGTCTTCTTGTACTCAAGTCGGCATTGTGCCTTTTGTATTTAATTCCAATGCAATTTCTGTGTTTCATCGTCAATAAGAAGGTCCAAGGTATACAGTAAACCTGAAGTGAAGCATCGGAATCTATAACTAGTGTCACAGGAATGGTTCAAAACATAGTCAGTAAGAAGAGTCAGTCTTCTTGTACTCAAGTCGGCATTGTGCCTTTTGTATTTAATTCCGATGCAATTTCTGTGTTTCATCGTCAATAAGAAGGTCCAAGGTATCCAGTAAACCTGAAGTGAAGCATCGGAATCTATTACTAGTGTCACAGGAATGGTTCAAAACATAGTCAGTAAGAAGAGTCGTTCTTTTTGTACTTAAGTCGGCATTGTGCCTTTTGTATTTAATTCCGATGCAATTTCTGTCTTTCATCGTCAATCACAAGGTCCAAGGGATACAGTAAACCTGGAGTGAAGCATCGGAATTTTTAACTAGTGTCACAGGAATGGTTCGAAACATAGACAGTATCTAAGTCGGTATTGTGCATTTTGTATATAATTCCGATGCAATTTCTATGTTTCATCGTCAATAAGAAGGTCCAAGGGATACAGTAAACCTGAAGTGAAGCATCGGAATCTATAACTAGTGGCACAGGAATGGTTCAAAACATAGTCAGTAAGAAGAGTCGGTCTTCATGTATTAAAGTCGGCATTGTACCTTTTGTATTTAATTCCTATGCAATTTCTGTGTTTCATCGTCAATACGAAGGTCCAAGAGATACATTAAACCTGAAGAGAAGCATCGGAATCTATAACTAGTGTCACAGGAATGGTTCAAAACATAGACAGTAGGAAGACTCAGTCTTCTTGTACTTAAGTCGGCATTGTGCCTTTTGTATTTATTTCCGATGCAATTTCTGAGTTTCATCGTCAATACGAAGGTCCAAGCGATACAGTAAACCTGGAGTGTAGCATCGGAATCTATAACTAGTGTCACAGGAATGGTTCAAAACCTATACAGTAAGAAGAGTCAGTATTCATGTACCTAAGTCGGCATTGTGCCTTTTGTATTTAATTCCGATGCAATTTCTGTGTTTCATCGTCAATAAGAAGGGTCAAGGGATACAGTAAACCTGAAGTGAAGCATCGGAATCTATATCTAGTGTCACAGGAATGGTTCAAAACATAGTCAGTAATAAGAGTAAGTCTTCATGTACTTAAGTCCCAATTGTGCCTTTTGTATTTAATTCCGATGCAATTTCTGTGTTTCATCGTCAATAACAAGGTCAGAGGGATACAGTAAACCTGAAGTGAAGCATCGGAATCTATAACTAGTGTCACAGGAATGGTTCAAAACATAGTCAGTAAGAAGAGCCAGTCTTTTTTTACTTAAGTCGGCATTGTGCCTTTTGTATTTAATTCCGATGCATTTTCTGAGTTCCATCGTCAACAAGAAGGTCCAAGGGATACAGTAAACCTGAATTAAAGCATCGCAATCTATAACTAGTGTCACAGGATTGGTTCAAAACATAGACAGTAAAAAGAGTCAGTCTTCTTTTATTTAAGGCGGCATTGTGTCTTTTGTATGTAATTCCGATGAAATTTCTGTGTTTCATCGTCAGTAAGAAGGTCCAAGGGATACACAAAACTTGAAGTGAAGCTTTGGAATCTATAACTAGTGTCACAGGAATGGTTCAAAACATAGACAGTAGGAAGATTCAGTCTTCTTGTACTTAAATCGGCATTGTGCCTTTTGTATTTAATTCCGTTGCAATTTCTGTGTTAAATCGTCAATAAGAAGGTTAGAGGGATAGAGTAAACCTGGAGCGAAGCATCGGAATCTATAACTAGTGTCACAGGAATGCTTCAAAGCATAGACAGTAAGATGAGTCAGTTTTCTTGTACTTAAGTCGGCATTGTGCCATTTGTATTTAATTCCGATGCAATTTCTGTGTTTCATCGTCAATTAGAAGGTCCAAGGGATACAGTAAACTTGAAGTGAAGCATCGGAATCTATTACTCGTGTCACAGGAATGATTCAAAACATAGACAGTAAGAAGAGCCAGTCATCTTGTACTTAAGTCGGCATGGTGCCGTTTGTATTAAATTCCGATGCAATTTCTGTGTTTCATCGTCAATAAGAAGGTCAGAGGGATACAGTACACCTGAAGTGAAGCATCGGAATCTATAACTAGTGTCACAGGAATGGTTCAAAACATAGTCAGTAAGAAGAGTCAGTCTTTTTGTACTTAAGTCGGCATTGTGCCTTTTGTATTTAATTCCGATGAATTTTCTGAGTTCCATCGTCAACAAAAAGGTCCAAGGGATACAGTAAACCTGAAGTGAAGCATCGCAATCTATTACTAGTGTCACAGGATTGGATCAAACCATAGACAGTAAGAAGAGTCAGTCTTCTTGACTTATGTCGGCATTGTGCCTTTTGTATTTAATTCCGATGCAATTTCTGTGTTTCATCGTCAATAAGATGGTCCAAGGGATACAGTAAACCTGAAGTGAAGCATCGGAATCTATAACTAGGGTTACAGGAATGGTTCAAAACAAAGTCAGTAAGAAGGGACAGTCTTTTTGTAATTAAGTGGGCATTGTGCCTTTTGTATTTAATTCCGATGCAATTTCTGTGTTTCATCGTCAATAAGAAGGACAGAAGGGATACAGTAAACCTGAAGTGAAGCATCGGAATCTATAACTAGTGTTACAGGAATGGTTCAAAACATAGTCAGTAAGAAGAGTCAGTCTTCTTGTACTCAAGTCGGCATTGTGCATTTTGTATTTAATTCCGATGCAATTTCTGTGTTTCATCGTCAATGAGAAGGTCCAAGGGATACAGTAAAGCTGAAGTGAAGCATCGGAATCTATAACTAGAGTTTGCAGGAATGGTTCAAAACATAGTCAGTAAGAAGAGTCAGTCTTTTCGTGCTTAAGTTGGCATTGTGCCTTTTGTATTTAATTCCGAAGCAATTTCAGTGTTACATCGTCAATAAGAAGGACCGAAGGCATACAGTAAACCAGAAGTGAAGCATCGGAAACTATAACTAGTGCCACAGGATAGGTTCAAAACATAGACAGTAAGAAGAGTCAGTCTTCTTGTACTTAAGTCGGCATTGTGCCTATTGTATTTAATTCCGGTGCAATTTCTGTGTTTCATCGTCAATAAGAAGGTCCAAGGTATACAGTAAACCTGGAGTGAAGCATCGGAATTTTTAACTAGTGTCACAGGAATGGTTCAAAGCATAGACAGTACCTAAGTCGGCATTGTGCCTTTTGTATATAATTCCGACGCAATTTCTGTGTTTCATCGTCTATACGAAGGTCCAAGGGATACAAGAAACCTGAAGTGAAGCATCGGAATCTATAACTAGTGGCACAGGTATGGTTCAAAACATAGTTAGTAAGATGAGTCGGTCTTCATGTACTAAAGTCGGCATTGTACCTTTTGTATTTAATTCCGATGCAATTTCTGTGTTTCATCGTCAATACGAAGGTCCAAGAGATACATTAAACCTGAAGAGAAGCATCGGAATCTATAACTAGTGTCACAGGAATGGTTCAAAACCTAGACAGTAAGAAGAGTCAGTATTCATGTACCTAAGTCGGCATTGTGCGTTTTGTATTTAATTCCGATGCAATTTCTGTGTTTCATCGTCAATAAGAAGGTTCAAGGGATACAGTAATCCGGAAGTGAAGCATCGGAATCTATAAATAGTGTCACAGGAATGGTTCAAAACATAGTCAGTAAGAAGAGTCTGTTTTCATGTACTTAAGTCCCAATTGTGCCTTTTGTATTTAATTCCGATGCAATTTCTGTGTTTCATCGTCAATAAGAAGGTCCAATGGATACAGTAAACCTGGAGTGAAGCATCGGAATGTATAACTAGTGTCACAGGAATGGTTCAAAACATGGTCAGTAAGAAGAGTCAGTCTTCTTGTACTTAAGTTGGCATTGGGCCTTTTCTATTTAATTCCAATGCAATTTCGGTGTTTCATCGTCAATAAGAAGGTCCAAGGGAAACAGCAAACCTGGAGTGAAACATCTAAATCTATAACTAGTGTCAATGGAATGGTTCAAAACATAGACAGTAAGAAGAGTCAGTCTTCTTGTACTTATGTCGGCATTGTGCCTAATGTATTTAATTCCGGTGCAATTTCTGTGTTTCATCGTCAATAAGAAGGTCAGAGGGATACAGTAAACCTGAAGTGAAGCATCGGAATCTATAACTAGTGTCACAGGAATGGTTCAAAACATAGTCAGTATGAAGAGTCAGTCTTCTTGTGCTTAAGTCGGCCTCTTGCCTTTTGTATTTAATTTCAATTCAATTTCTGTGTTTCATCGTCAATAAGAAGGTCCAAGGGATACAATAAATATAGACAGTACATAAGTCGGCATTGTGCCTTTTCTATTAAATTCCGATGCAATATCTGTGATTCATCGTCAATAACAAGGTCAGAGGGATACAATAAACCTTAAGTGAAGCATCGGAATCTATAACTAGTGTCACAGGAATGGTTCAAAACATAGTCAGTAAGTAGAGCCACTCTTCTTGTACATAAGTCAGCATTGTGCGTCCTCCATTTCATTCCGATGCAATCTCTGTTTTTCATCGCCAATAAGAAGGTCATAGGGATACAGGAAACCTGAAGTGAAGCATCGAAATCTATAACTAGTGTCACAGGAATGGTTCAAAACATAGTCAGTAAGAAGAACCAGTTTTCTTGTACATAAGTCGGCATTGTGCGTTCTCCATTTCATTCCGATGCAATCTCTGTTTTTCATCGTCAATAAGAAGGTCATAGGGATACAGTAAACCTGAAGTGAAGCATCGGAATCTATAACTAGTGTCACAGGAATGGTTCAAAACAATGTCAGTATGAAGAGTCAGTCTTCTTGTGCTTAAGTCGGCCTCTTGCCTTTTGTATTTAATTGCAATTCAATTTCTGTGTTTCATCGTCAATAAGAAGGTCCAAGGGATACAATAAACATAGACAGTACTTAAGTCGGCATTGTGCCTTTTCTATTTAATTCCGATGCAATATCTGTGATTCATCGTCAATAACAAGGTCAGAGGGATACAATAAACCTGAAGTGAAGCATCGGAATCTATAACTAGTGTCACAGGAATGGTTCAAAACATAGACAGTAGGAAGATTCAGTCTTCTTGTAGTTAAGTCGGCATTGTGCCTTTTGTATTTAATTCCGTTGCAATTTCTGTGTTAAATCGTCAATAAGAAGCTCAGAGGGATGCAGTAAACCTGGAGTGAAGCATCGGAATCTATAACTAGTGTCACAGGAATGCTTCAAAGCATAGACAGTAAGAAGAGTCAGTTTTCTTGTACTGAAGTAGGCATTGTGCCATTTGTATTTATTTCCGATGCAATCTCTGTGTTTCATCGTCAATTAGAAAGTCCAAGGGTTACAGTAAACTTGAAGTGAAGCATCGGAATCTATAACTCGTGTCACAGGAATGGTTTAAAACATAGACAGTAAGAAGAGTCAGTCTTCTTGTACTTAAGTCGGCATAGTGCCATTTGTATTTAATTCCGGTGCAATTTCTGTGTTTCATCGTCAATAAGAAGGACAGAAGGGATACAGTAAACCTGAAGTGAAGCATCGGAAACTATAACTAGTGTCACTGGATTGGTTCAAAGCATAGACAGTAAGAAGAGTCAGTCTTCTTGTACTTAAGTCGGCATTGTGCTTTTTGTATTTAAGTCCGATGCAATTTCTGTGTTTCATCGTCAATAAGAAGGTCCAGGGGATACAGTAAACCTGAAGTGATGCATCGGAATCTATAACTAGTGTCACAGGAATGGTTCAAATCATAGTCAGTAAGAAGAGTCATCCTTCTTGTACTTAAGTCGGCATAGTGCCTTTTGTATTTAATTCCGCTGCAATTTCTGTGTTTCATCGTCAATAAGAAGGTCAGAGGGATACAGTAAACCTGAAGTGAAGCATCGGAATCTATAACTAGGTTTACAGGAATGGTTCAAAACATAGTCAGTAAGAAGGGTCAGTCTTTTTGTACTTAAGTTGGCATTGTGCCTTTTGTATTTAATTCCGGTGCAATTTCTGTGTTTCATCGTCAATAAGAAGGTCCAGGGGATACAGTAAACCTGAAGTGATGCATCGGAATCTATAACTAGTGTCATAGGAATGGTTCAAATCATAGACAGTAAGAAGAGTCTGTCTTCTTGTACTTAAGTCGGCATTGTTCCTTTTCTATTTAATTCCGATGCAATTTCAGCGTTTCATCGTCAATAAAAAGGTCTAAGGGATACAGTAAACCTGGAGTGAAGCATCGGAATCTATAACTAGTGTCAATGGAATGGTTCAAAACATAGACAGTGAGAAGAGTCAGTCTTCTTGTACTTAAGTCGTCATATTGCTTTTTGTATTTAATTTCGGTGTAATTTCTGTGTTTCATCGTCAAATAGAAGGTTCCAAGGGATACAGTAAACATAGACAGTACTTAAGTCGGCATTGTGCCTTTTGTATTTAATTCCGATGCAATTTCTGTGTTTCATCGTCAATAACAAGGTCAGAGGGATACAGTAAACCTGAAGTGAAGCATCGGAATCTATAACTAGTGTCCCAGGAATGGTTCAAAACATAGTCAGTAAGAAGAGTCAGTCTTCTTGTACATAAGTCGGCATTGTGCCTTATCCATATAATTGCGAATCAATTTCTGTGTTTCATCGTCAATAAGAAGGTCATAGGGATACAGTAAACCTGAAGTGAAGCATCGGAATCTATAACTAGTGTCACAGGAATGGTTCAAAACATAGTCAGTAAGAAGAGTCAGTCTCTTGTACTTAAGTCGGAATTGAGCCTTTTCTATATCATTCCGATGCAATTACTGTGTTTCATCGTCAATAAGAAGGTCGGACGGATACAGTAAACCTGAAGTGAAGCATCGGAATCCATAACTAGTGTCACAGGAATGGTTCGAAACATAGACAGTAGGAAGATTCAGTCTTCTTCTACTTAAGTCGTCATTGTGCCTTTTGTATTTAATTCCGATGCCATTTCTGAGTTTCATCGTCAACAAGAAGGTCAGAGGGATACAGTAAACCTGGAGTGAAGCATCGGAATCTATAACTAGTGTCACAGGAATGCTTCAAAACATAGACAGTAAGAAGAGTCAGATTTCTTGTACTTAAGTCGGCGTTGTGCCTTTTGTATTTAATTCCGATGCAATTTCTGTGCTTAATCGTCAATTAGAAGGTCCAAGGGATACAGTAAACCTGGAGTGTAGCATCGGAATCTATAACTAGTGTCACAGAGACTTGTTCAAAACACAGACAGTAAGAAGAGTCGGTCTTCATGTACTTAAGTCGGCATTGTGGCTTTTGTATTTAATTCCGATGAAATTTGTGTGTTTCATGGTCAATACGAAGGTCCAAGGGATACAGTAAACCTGAAATGAAGCATCGGAATCTATAACTAGTGTCACAGGAATGGTTCAAAACATAGTCAGTAAGAAGAGTCAGTCTTTTTGTACTTAAGTCGGCATTGTGCCTTTTGTATTTAATTCCGATGCATTTTCTGAGTTCCATCGTCAACAAGAAGGTCCAAGGGATACAGTAAACCTGAAGTGAAGCATCGCAATCTATAACTAGTGTCACAGGATTGGATCAATCCATAGACATTAAGAAGAGTCAGTCTCCTTGACTTATGTCGGCATTGTGCCTTTTGTATTTAATTCCGATGCAATTTCTGTGTTTCATCGTCAATAAGATGGTCCAAGGGATACAGTAAACCTGAAGTGAAGCATCGGAATCTATAACTAGGGTTACAGGAATGGTTCAAAACAAAGTCAGTAAGAAGGGACAGCCTTTTTGTAATTAAGTGGGTATTGTGCCTTTTGTATTTAATTCCGATGCAATTTCTGTGTTTCATCGTCAATAAGAAGGACAGAAGGGATCCAGTAAACCTGAAGTGAAGCATCGGAATCTGTAACTAGTGTTACAGGAATGGTTCAAAACATAGTTAGTAAGAAGAGTCAGTCTTCTTGTACTCAAGTCGGCATTGTGCATTTTGTATTTAATTCCGATGCAATTTCTGTGTTTCATCATCAATGAGAAGGTCCAAGGGATACAGTAAACCTGAAGTGAAGCATCGGAATCTATTACTAGAGTTTGCAGAAATGGTTCAAAACATAGTCAGTAAGAAGAGTCAGTCTTTTTGTACTTAAGTTGGCATTGTGCCTTTTGTATTTAATTCAGAAGCAATTTCAGTGTTACATCGTCAATAAGAAGGACCGAAGGCATACAGTAAACCTGAAGTGAAGCATCGGAAACTATAACTAGTGCCACAGGATAGGTTCAAAACATAGACAGTAAGAAGAGTCAGTCTTCTTGTACTTAAGTCGGCATTGTGCCTATTGTATTTAATTCCGGTGCAATTTCTGTGTTTCATCGTCAATAAGAAGGTCCAAGGTATACAGTAAACCTGGAGTGAAGCATCGGAATTTTTAACTAGTGTCACAGGAATGGTTCAAAGCATAGACAGTACCTAAGTCGGCATTGTGCCTTTTGTATATAATTCCGACGCAATTTCTGTGTTTCATCGTCTATACGAAGGTCCAAGGGATACAGTAAACCTGAAGTGAAGCATCGGAATCTATAACTAGTGTCACAGGAATGGTTCAAAACCTAGACAGTAAGAAGAGTCAGTATTCATGTACCTAAGTCGGCATTGTGCGTTTTGTATTTAATTCCGATGCAATTTCTGTGTTTCATCGTCAATAAGAAGGTTCAAGGGATACAGTAAACCGGAAGTGAAGCATCGGAATCTATAAATAGTGTCACAGGAATGGTCCAAAACATAGTCAGTAAGAAGAGTCAGTTTTCATGTACTTAAGTCCCAATTGTGCCTTTTGTATTTAATTCCGATGCGATTTCTGTGTTTCATCGTCAATAAGAAGGTCCAATGGATACAGTAAACCTGGAGTGAAGCATCGGAATGTATAACTAGTGTCACAGGAATGGTTCAAAACATGGTCAGTAAGAAGAGTCAGTCTTCTTGTACTTATGTTGGCATTGGGCTTTTTCTATTTAATTCCGATGCAATTTCGGTGTTTCATCGTCAATAAGAAGGTCCAAGGGAAACAGCAAACCTGGAGTGAAACATCTAAATCTATAACTAGTGTCAATGGAATGGTTCAAAACATAGACAGTAAGAAGAGTCAGTCTTCTTGTACTTAAGTCGGCATTGTGCCTAATGTATTTAATTCCGGTGCAATTTCTGTGTTTCATCGTCAATAAGAAGGTCAGAGGGATACAGTAAACCATAAGTGAAGCATCGGAATCTATAACTAGTGTCACAGGAATGGTTCAAAACATAGTCAGTATGAAGAGTCAGTCTTCTTGTGCTTAAGTCGGCCTCTTGCCTTTTGTATTTAATTTCAATTCAATTTCTGTGTTTCATCGTCAATAAGAAGGTCCAAGGGATACAATAAATATAGACAGTACTTAAGTCGGCATTGTGCCTTTTCTATTTAATTCCGATGCAATATCTGTGATTCATCGTCAATGACAAGGTCAGAGGGATACAATAAACCTGAAGTGAAGCATCGGAATCTATAACTAGTGTCACAGGAATGGTTCAAAACATAGTCAGTAAGTAGAGCCACTCTTCTTGTACATAAGTCGGCATTGTGCATTCTCCACTTCATTCCGATGCAATCTCTGTTTTTCATCGTCAATAAGAAGGTCATAGGGATACAGTAAACCTGAAGTGAAGCATCGGAATCTATAACTAGTGTCACAGGAATGGTTCAAAACATAGTCAGTAAGAAGAGCCAGTCTTCTTGTACATAAGTCGGCATTGTGCGTTCTCCATTTCATTCCGATGCAATCTCTGTTTTTCCTCGTCAATAAGAAGGTCATAGGGATACAGTAAACCTGAAGTGAAGCATCGGAATCTATAACTAGTGTCACAGGAATGGTTCAAAACATAGTCAGTACGAAGAGTCAGTCTTCTTGTGCTTAAGTCGGCCTCTTGCCTTTTGTATTTAATTTCAATTCAATTTCTGTGTTTCATCGTCAATAAGAAGGTCCAAGGGATACAATAAACATAGACAGTACTTAAGTCGGCATTGTGCCTTTTCTATTTAATTCCGATGCAATATCTGTGATTCATCGTCAATAACAAGGTCAGAGGGATACAATAAACCTGAAGTGAAGCATCGGAATCTATAACTAGTGTCACAGGAATGGTTCAAAACATGGTCAGTAAGAAGAGTCAGTCTATTTGTACTTAAGTTGGCATTGTGCCTTTTGTATTTAATTCCGATGTAATTTGAGTGGTTCATCGTCAATAAGAAGGACCGAAGGCATACAGTAAATCTGAAGTTAAGCATCGGGAACTATAACTAGTGCCACAGGATTGGTTCAAAACATAGACAGTAAGAAGAGTCAGTCTTCTTGTACTTAAGTCGGCGTTGTGCCTTTTGTAATTAATACCCATGCAATTTCTGTGTTTCATCGTCAATAAGAAGGTCCAAGGGATACTGAAAACCTGAAGTGAGGCTTTGGAATCTTTAACTAGTGTCACAGGAATGGTTCAAAACATAGACAGTAGGAAGATTCAGTCTTCTTGTAGTTAAGTCGGCATTGTGCCTTTTGTATTTAATTCCGTTGCAATTTCTGTGTTAAATCGTCAATAAGAAGCTCAGAGGGATACAGTAAACCTGGAGTGAAGCATCGGAATCTATAACTAGTGTCACAGGAATGCTTCAAAGCATAGACAGTAAGAAGAGTCAGTTTTCTTGTACTGAAGTAGGCATTGTGCCATTTGTATTTATTTCCGATGCAATTTCTGTGTTTCATCGTCAATTAGAAAGTCCAAGGGTTACAGTAAACTTGAACTGAAGCATCGGAATCTATAACTCGTGTCACAGGAATGGTTTAAAACATAGACAGTAAGAAGAGTCAGTCTTCTTGTACTTAAGTCGGCATAGTGCCATTTGTATTTAATTCCGGTGCAATTTCTGTGTTTCATCGTCAATAAGAAGGACAGAAGGGATACAGTAAACCTGAAGTGAAGCATCGGAAACTATAACTAGTGTCACTGGATTGGTTCAAAGCATAGACAGTAAGAAGAGTCAGTCTTCTTGTACTTAAGTCGGCATTGTGCTTTTTGTATTTAAGTCCGATGCAATTTCTGTGTTTCATCGTCAATTAGAAAGTCCAAGGGTTACAGTAAACTTGAAGTGAAGCATCGGAATCTATAACTCGTGTCACAGGAATGGTTTAAAACATAGACAGTAAGAAGAGTCAGTCTTCTTGTACTTAAGTCGGCATAGTGCCATTTGTATTTAATTCCGGTGCAATTTCTGTGTTTCATCGTCAATAAGAAGGACAGAAGGGATACAGTAAACCTGAAGTGATGCATCGGAATCTATAACTAGTGTCATAGGAATGGTTCAAATCATAGACAGTAAGAAGAGTCTGTCTTCTTGTACTTAAGTCGGCATTGTTCCTTTTCTATTTAATTCCGATGCAATTTCAGCGTTTCATCGTCAATAAAAAGGTCTAAGGGATACATTAAACCTGGAGTGAAGCATCGGAATCTATAACTAGTGTCAATGGAATGGTTCAAAACATAGACAGTAAGAAGAGTCAGTCTTCTTGTACATAAGTCGTCATATTGCTTTTTGTATTTAATTTCGGTGTAATTTCTGTGTTTCATCGTCAAATAGAAGGGTCCAAGGGATACAGTAAACATAGACAGTACTTAAGTCGGCATTGTGCCTTTTGTATTTAATTCCGATGCAATTTCTGTGTTTCATCGTCAATAACAAGGTCAGAGGGATACAGTAAACCTGAAGTGAATCATCGGAATCTATAACTAGTGTCCCAGGAATGGTTCAAAACATAGTCAGTAAGAAGAGTCAGTCTTCTTGTACATAAGTCGGCATAGTGCCTTATCCATATAATTGCGAATCAATTTCTGTGGTTCATCGTCAATAAGAAGGTCATAGGGATACAGTAAACCTGAAGTGAAGCATCGGAATCTATAACTAGTGTCACAGGAATGGTTCAAAACATAGTCAGTAAGAAGAGTCAGTCTCTTGTACTTAAGTCGGAATTGAGCCTTTTCTATATCATTCCGATGCAATTACTGTGTATCATCGTCAATAAGAAGGTCGGACGGATACAGTAAACCTGAAGTGAAGCATCGGAATCTATAACTAGTGTCACAGGAATGGTTCGAAACATAGACAGTAGGAAGATTCAGTCTTCTTCTACTTAAGTCGTCATTGTGCCTTTTGTATTTAATTCCGATGCCATTTCTGAGTTTCATCGTCAACAAGAAGGTCAGAGGGATACAGTAAACCTGGAGTGAAGCATCGGAATCTATAACTAGTGTCACAGGAATGCTACAAAACATAGACAGTAAGAAGAGTCAGATTTCTTGTACTTAAGTCGGCGTTGTGCCTTTTGTATTTAATTCCGATGCAATTTCTGTGCTTAATCGTCAATTAGAAGGTCCAAGGGATACAGTAAACCTGGAGTGTAGCATCGGAATCTATAACTAGTGTCACAGAGACTTGTTCAAAACACAGACAGTAAGAAGAGTCGGTCTTCATGTACTTAAGTCCCAATTGTGCCTTTTGTATGTAATTCCGATGCAATTTCTGTGTTTCATCGTCAATAAGAAGGTCCAATGGATACAGTAAACCTGGAGTGAAGCATCGGAATGTATAACTAGTGTCACAGGAATGGTTCAAAGCATGGTCAGTAAGAAGAGTCAGTCTTCTTGTACTTAAGTTGGCATTGGGCCTTTTCTATTTAATTCCGATGCAATTTCGGTGTTTCATCGTCAATAAGAAGGTCCAAGGGAAACAGCAAACCTGGAGTGAAACATCTAAATCTATAACTAGTGTCAATGGAATGGTTCAAAACATAGACAGTAAGAAGAGTCAGTCTTCTTGTACTTAAGTCGGCATTGTGCCTAATGTATTTAATTCCGGTGCAATTTCTGTGTTTCATCGTCAATAAGGAGGTCAGAGGGATACAGTAAACCTGAAGTGAAGCATCGGAATCTATAACTAGTGTCACAGGAATGGTTCAAAACATAGTCAGTATGAAGAGTCAGTCTTCTTGTGCTTAAGTCGGCCTCTTGCCTTTTGTATTTAATTTCAATTCAATTTCTGTGTTTCATCGTCAATAAGAAGGTCCAAGGGATACAATAAATATAGACAGTACTTAAGTCGGCATTGTGCCTTTTCTATTTAATTCCGATGCAATATCTGTGATTCATCGTCAATAACAAGGTCAGAGGGATACAATAAACCTGAAGTGAAGCATCGGAATCTATAACTAGTGTCACAGGAATGGTTCAAAACATAGTCAGTAAGTAGAGCCACTCTTCTTGTACATAAGTCGGCATTGTGCGTTCTCCATTTCATTCCGATGCAATCTCTGTTTTTCATCGTCAATAAGAAGGTCATAGGGATACAGTAAACCTGAAGTGAAGCATCGGAATCTATAACTAGTGTCACAGGAATGGTTCAAAACATAGTCAGTAAGAAGAGCCAGTCTTCTTGTACATAAGTCGGCATTGTGCGTTCTCCATTTCATTCCGATGCAATCTCTGTTTTTCATCGTCAATTAGAAGGTCATAGGGATACAGTAAACCTGAAGTGAAGCATCGGAATCTATAACTAGTGTCACAGGAATGGTTCAAAACATAGTCAGTATGAAGAGTCAGTCTTCTTGTGCTTAAGTCGGCCTCTTGCCTATTGTATTTAATTTCAATTCAATTTCTGTGTTTCATCGTCAATAAGAAGGTCCAAGGGATACAATAAACATAGACAGTACTTAAGTCGGCATTGTGCCTTTTCTATTTAATTCCGATGCAATATCTGTGATTCATCGTCAATAACAAGGTCAGAGGGATACAATAAACCTGAAGTGAAGCATCGGAATCTATAACTAGTGTCACAGGAATGGTTCAAAACATGGTCAGTAAGAAGAGTCAGTCTATTTGTACTTAAGTTGGCATTGTGCCTTTTGTATTTAATTCCGATGTAATTTGAGTGGTTCATCGTCAATAAGAAGGACCGAAGGCATACAGTAAATCTGAAGTGAAGCATCGGAAACTATAACTAGTGCCACAGGATTGGTTCAAGACAAAGACAGTAAGAAGAGTCAGTCTTCTTGTACTTAAGTCGGCGTTGTGCCTTTTGTAATTAATTCCCATGCAATTTCTGTGTTTCATCGTCAATAAGAAGGTCCAAGGGATACTGAAAACCTGAAGTGAAGCTTTGGAATCTTTAACTAGTGTCACAGGAATGGTTCAAAACATAGACAGTAGGAAGATTCAGTCTTCTTGTAGTTAAGTCGGCATTGTGCCTTTTGTATTTAATTCCGTTGCAATTTCTGTGTTAAATCGTCAATAAGAAGCTCAGGGGGATACAGTAAACCTGGAGTGAAGCATCGGAATCTATAACTAGTGTCACAGGAATGCTTCAAAGCATAGACAGTAAGAAGAGTCAGTTTTCTTGTACTGAAGTAGGCATTGTGCCATTTGTATTTATTTCCGATGCAATTTCTGTGTTTCATCGTCAATTAGAAAGTCCAAGGGTTACAGTAAACTTGAAGTGAAGCATCGGAATCTATAACTCGTGTCACAGGAATGGTTTAAAACATAGACAGTAAGAAGAGTCAGTCTTCTTGTACTTAAGTCGGCATAGTGCCATTTGTATTTAATTCCGGTGCAATTTCTGTGTTTCATCGTCAATAAGAAGGACAGAAGGGATACAGTAAACCTGAAGTGAAGCATCGGAAACTATAACTAGTGTCACTGGATTGGTTCAAAGCATAGACAGTAAGAAGAGTCAGTCTTCTTGTACTTAAGTCGGCATTGTGCTTTTTGTATTTAAGTCAGATGCAATTTCTGTGTTTCATCGTCAATAAGAAGGTCCAGGGGATACAGTAAACCTGAAGTGATGCATCGGAATCTATAACTAGTGTCACAGGAATGGTTCAAATCATAGTCAGTAAGAAGAGTCATCCTTCTTGTACTTAAGTCGGCATAGTGCCTTTTGTATTTAATTCCGCTGCAATTTCTGTGTTTCATCGTCAATAAGAAGGTCAGAGGGATACAGTAAACCTGAAGTGAAGCATCGGAATCTATAACTAGGTTTACAGGAATGGTTCAAAACATAGTCAGTAAGAAGGGTCAGTCTTTTTGTACTTACGTTGGCATTGTGCCTTTTGTATTTAATTCCGGTGCAATTTCTGTGTTTCATCGTCAATAAGAAGGACAGAAGGGATACAGTAAACCTGAAGTGAAGCATCGGAAACTATAACTAGTGTCACTGGATTGGTTCAAAGCATAGACAGTAAGAAGAGTCAGTCTTCTTGTACTTAAGTCGGCATTGTGCCTTTTGTATTTAAGTCCGATGCAATTTCTGTGTTTCATCGTCAATAAGAAGGTCCAGGGGATACAGTAAACCTGAAGTGATGCATTGGAATCTATAACTAGTGTCATAGGAATGGTTCAAATCATAGACAGTAAGAAGAGTCTGTCTTCTTGTACTTAAGTCGGCATTGTTCCTTTTCTATTTAATTCCGATGCAATTTCAGCGTTTCATCGTCAATAAAAAGGTCTAAGGGATACAGTAAACCTGGAGTGAAGCATCGGAATCTATAACTAGTGTCAATGGAATGGTTCAAAACATAGACAGTGAGAAGAGTCAGTCTTCTTGTACTTAGGTCGTCATATTGCTTTTTGTATTTAATTTCGGTGTAATTTCTGTGTTTCATCGTCAAATAGAAGGGTCCAAGGGATACAGTAAACATAGACAGTTCTTAAGTCGGCATTGTGCCTTTTGTATTTAATTCCGATGCAATTTCTGTGTTTCATCGTCAATAACAAGGTCAGAGGGATACAGTAAATCTGAAGTGAAGCATCGGAATCTATAACTAGTGTCCCAGGAATGGTTCAAAACATAGTTAGTAAGAAGAGTCATCCTTCTTGTACTTAAGTTGGCATAGTGCCTTTTGTATTTAATTCCGCTGCAATTTCTGTTTTTCATCGTCAATAAGAAGGTCAGAGGGATACAGTAAACCTGAAGTGAAGCATCGGAATCTATAACTAGGGTTACAGGAATGATTCAAAACATAGTCAGTAAGAAGGGTCAGTCTTTTTGTACTTAAGTTGGCATTGTGCCTTTTGTATTTAATTCCGATGCAATTTTTGTGTTTCATCGTCAATAAGAAGGATAGAGGGGATACAATAAACCTGAAGTGAAGCATCGGAAACTATAACTAGTGTCACTGGATTGGTTCAAAACATAGACAGTAAGAAGAGTCAGTCTTCTTGTACTTAAGTCTGCATTGTGCCTTTTGTATTTAATTCCGATGCAATTTCTGTGTTTCATCGTCAATAAGAAGGTCCAAGGGATACAGTAAACCTGAAGTGAAGCGTCGGAATCTGTAACTAGTGTCACAGGAATGGTTCAAATCATAGACAGTAAGAAGAGTCTGTCTTCTTGTACTTAAGTCGGCATTGTTCCTTTTCTATTTAATTCCGATGCAATTTCAGCGTTTCATCGTCAATAAGAAGGTCCAAGGGATACAGTAAACCTGGAGTGAAGCATCGGAATCTACAACTAGTGTCAATGGAATGGTTCGAAACATAGACAGTGGGAAGAGTCAGTCTTCTTGTACTTAAGTCGGCATATTGCTTTTTGTATTTATTTTCGGTGCAATTTCTGTGTTTCATCGTCAATAAGAAGGTCAGAGGGATACAGTAAACCTGAAGTGAAGCATCGGAATCTATAACTAGTGTCACAGGAATGGTTCAAATCATAGTCAGTAAGAAGAGTCAGTCTGCTTGTCCTTAAGTCGACCTTATGCCTTTTGTATTTAATTCCGATGGAATTTCTGTATTTCATCGTCAATAAGAAAGTCTAAGGGATACAGTAAACCAGAAGTGAAGCATCGGAATCTATAACTAGTGTCACAGGTTTGGTTCAAAACATAGTCAGTAAGAAGAGTCGGTCTTCATGTACTTAAGTCGGCATTGTACCTTTTGTATTTAATTACGATGCAATTACTGTGTTTCATCGTCAATACGAAAGTCCAAGAGATACATTAAACCTGAAGAGAAGCTATCGGAAACTATAACTAGTGTCACAGGAGTGGTTCAAAACATCAACAGTAGGAAGAGTCAGTCTTCTTGTACTTAAGTCGGCATTGTGCCTTTTGTATGTATTTCCGATGCAATTTCTGTGTTTCATCGTCAATAAGAAGGTTCAAGGGATACAGTAAACCTGAAGTGAAGCATCGGAATCTGTGACTAGTGTCACAGGAATGGTTCAATACATAGTCAGTAAGAAGAGACGGTCTTCATGTACTTAAGTCCGCATTGTGCCTTTTGTTTTTATTTCCGATGCAATTTCTGTGTTTCATCATCAATAAGGAGGTCCAATAGATACAGTAAACCAGAAGTGAAGCATCGGAATCTATACCTAGTGTCACAGGAATGGTTCAAAACATAGTCAGTAAGAGGAGACAGTCTTCATGTACTTAAGTCCGCATTGTGCCTTTTCTATTTAATTCCGATGCAATTTCTGCGTTTCATCGTCAATAAGAAAGTAAGAGGGATACAGTAAACCTGAAGTGAAGCATCGGAATATATAACTAGTGTCACAGGAATGGTTCAAAGCATAGTCAGTAAGAAGAGTCAGTCTTCTTGTCCTTAAGTCGGCCTTATGCCTTTTGTATTTAATTTCGATGCAATTTCTGTTTCGTCGACAATAAGAGGGTCCAAGGGATACAATAAACATAGACAGTACTTAAGTCGGCATTGTGCCTTTTGTATTTAATACCGATGCAATTTCTGTGTTTCATCGTCAATAACAAGGTCAGAGGGATACAGTAAACCTGATGTGAACCATCGGAATCTATAACTAGTGTCACAGGAATGGTTCAAAACATAGTCAGTAAGAAGAGTCAGTCTCTTGTACTTAAGTCGCCATTGAGCCTTTTCTATTTCATTCCGATGCAATTTCTGTGTTTCATCGTCAATAAGAAGGTCATCAGGATACTGTAAACCTGATGTGAGCATCGGAATCTATAACTAGTGTCACAGGAATGGTTCAAAACATAGTCAGTAAGAAGAGTAAGTCTTTTTGTACTTAAGTCGGCATTGTGCCTTTTGTATTTAATTCCGATGCAATTTCTGAGTTACATTGTCAATAAGCAGGTCCAAGGAATACAGTAAACCTGAAGTGAAGCATCGGAATCTCTATCTAGTGTCACAGGAATGGTTTAAAACATAGACAGTAAGAAGAGTCAGTCTTCTTGTACTTAAGTCGGCATTGTGACTTTTGTATTTAATTCCGATGCAATTTCTGTGTTTCATCGTCAATAAGAATGTCCAAGGGATACAGTAAACCTGAAGTGAAGCATCGGAATCTATAACTAGTGTCACAGGAATGGTTCCAATCATAGACAGTAAGAAGGGTCAGTCTGTAGTACTTAAGTCGGCATTGTGTCTTTTGTATTTAATTCCGATGCAATTTCTGTGTTTCATCGTCTATAAGAAGGTCAAAGGGATACAGTAAAACAGAAGTCAAGCATCTGAATCTATAACTAGTGTCGCAGGAATGGTTCAAAATATAGTCAGTAAGCAGAGTCAGTCTTTTTGTACTTAAGTCGGCAATGTGCCTTTTGTATTTAATTCCGATGCAATTTCTGTGTTTCATCGTCAATAAGAGTGGTCCAAGGGATACAGTTAACCAGAAGTGAAGCATCGGAATATATAACTAGTGTCACAGGAATGGTTCAAAACATAGACGGTAAGTGGAGTCAGTCTCTTGTGCTTATGTCGGCATTGTGCCTTTTCTATTTAATTCCGATGCAATTTCTGTGTTTCATCGTCAATAAGATGGTCAGAGGGAAATAGTAAACCTTAAGTGAAGCATCGGAATCAATAGGTAGTGTCACATTAATGGTTCAGATCATAAACAGTAGGAAGATTCAGTCTTCTTGTACTTAAGTCGGCATTGTGCCTTTTGTGTTTAATTCTGTTGCAATTTCTGTGTTTCATCGTCAATAAGAAGGTCAGAGGGATACAGTAAACCTGGAGTGAAGCATCGGAATCTATAACTAGTGTCACAGGAATGCTTCAAAGCATAGGCAGTAAGAAGAGTCAGTTTTCCTGTACTTAAGTCGGCATTATGCCTTTTGTATTTAATTCCGATGCAATTTCTGTGTTTCATCGTGAATTAGAAGGTCCAAGGGATTCAGTAAACCTGGAGTGAAGCATCGGATTCTATAACTCGTGTCACAGGAATGGTTCAAAACATAGACAGTTTGAAGAGTCAGTCTTCATGTACTTAAGTCGGCATTGGGCCTTTTGTATTTAATTCCGATGCAATTTCTGTGTGTCATCGTCAATAAGAAGGTCAGAGGGATACAGTAAAACTGAAGTGAAGCATCAGAATCTGTAACTAGTGTCACATGAATGGTTCAAACATAGACAGTAAGAAGAGTCAGTTTTCTTGTACATAAGTCGGCATTGTGCCTTTTGTATTTAATTCCGATGCAATTTCTGTGTTTCATCGTCAATAAGAAGGTCAGAAGGATACAGTAAACCTGCAGTTAAGCATCGGAATCTGTAATTAGTGTCACACAAATGGTTCAAAACATAGAGAGTAGGAAGAGTCAGTTTTCTTGTACTTAAGTCGGCATCGTGCCTTTTGTATTTAATTCCGATGCAATTTATGTGTTTCATCGTCAATTAGAAGGTCAGAGGGATACAGTAAACCTGAAGTGAAGCATCGGAATCTATAACTATTGTCACATGAATGTGTTCAAAAAATACACAGTAAGAAGATTCAGTTTTCTTGTACTTAAGTTGGCATTGTGTCTTTTGTATTTAATTCCGATGCAATTTCTGTGTTTCATCGTCAATAAGAAGGTAGAGGGAGACAGTAAACCTGAAGTGAAGCATCGGAATCTATAACAAGTGTCACATGAATGGTTCGAAACATAGACAGTAAGAAGAGTCAGTTATCTTGTACTTAAGTCGGCATTGTGCGTTTTGTATTTAATTCAGATGCAATTTCTGTGTTTCATCGTCAATATGAAGGTCAGAGGGATACAGTAAACCTGAATTGAAGCATCGGAATCTATAACTAGTGTCACAGGAATGGCTCAAATCATAGACGGTAAGAAGAGTCAGTTTTCTTGTACTTAAGTCGGCATTGAGGCTTTTGTATATAATTCCGATGCAATTTCTGTGTTTCATCGTCAATAAGAAGGTCAGAGGGATACAGTAAACCTGAAGTGAAGCATCGGAATCTATAACTAGTGTCACATGAATGGTTCAAACATAGACAGTAAAAAGAGTCACTTTTCTTGTACTTAAGTCGGCATTGTGCCTTTTGGATTTAATTCCGATGCAATTTCTGTGTTTCATCGTCAATAAGAAGGTCGGAGGGATACAGTAAACCTGAAGTGAAGCATCGGAATCAATAACTAGTGTCACAGGAATGGTTCAAACATAGACAGTAAGAAGAGTCAGTTTTCTTGTACTTAAGTCTGCATTATGCCTTTAGTATTTAATACCGATGCAATTTCTGTGTTTCATCGTCAATTAGAAGGTCAGAGGGATACACTAAACCTGAAGTGAAGCATCGGAATATACACTCCTGGAAATGGAAAAAAGAACACGTTGACACCGGTGTGTCAGACCCACCATACTTGCTCCGGGGACTGCGAGAGGGCTGTACAAGCAATGATCACACGCACGGCACTGCGGACACACCAGGAACCGTGGTGTTGGCCGTCGAATGGCGCTAGCTGCGCAGCATTTGTGCACCGCCGCCGTCAGTGTCAGCTAGTTTGCCGTGGCATACGGAGCTCCATCGCAGTCTTTAACACTGTTAGCATGCCGCGACAGTGTGGACGTGAACCGTATGTGCAGTTGACGGACTTTGAGCGAGGGCGTGTAGTGGGCATGCAGGAGGCCAGGTGGACGTACCGCCGAATTGCTCAATACGTGGGGCGTGAGGTCTCCACAGTACATCGATGTTGTCGCCAGTGGTCGGCGGAAGCTGCACGTGCCCGTCGACCTGGGACCGGACCGCTGCGACGCAGGGATGCACGCCAAGACCGTCGGATCCTACGCAGTGCCGTAGGGGACCGCACCGCCACTTCCCAGCAAATTAGGGACACTGTTGCTCCTGGGGTATCGGCGAGGACCATTCGCAACCGTCTCCATGAAGCTGGGCCACGGTCCCGCACACCGTTAGGCCGTCTTCCGCTCACGCCCCAACATCGTGCAGCCCGCCTCCAGTGGTGTCGCGACAGGCGTGAATGGAGGGACGAATGGAGACGTGTCGTCTTCAGCGATGAGAGTCGCTTCTGCCTTGGTGCCAGTGATGGTCGTATGCGTGTTTGGCGCCGTGCAGGTGAGCGCCACAATCAGGAATGCATACGACCGAGGCACACAGGGCCAACACCCGGCATCATGGTGTGGGGAGCGATCACCTACACTGGCCGTACACCACTGGTGATCGTCGAGGGGACACTGAACAGTGCACGGTACATCCAAACCGTCATCGAACCCATCGCTCTACCATTCCTAGACCGGCAAGGGAACTTGCTGTTCCAACAGGACAATGCACGTCCGCATGTATCCCGTGCCACCCAACGTGCTCTAGAAGGTGTAAGTCAACTACCCTGGCCAGCAAGATCTATGGATCTGTCCCCCATTGAGCATGTTTGGGACTGGATGAAGCGTCGTCTCACGCGGTCTGCACGTCCAGCACGAACGCTGGTCCAACTGAGGCGCCAGGTGGAAAAGGCATGGCAAGCCGTTCCACAGGACTACATCCAGCATCTCTACGATCGTCTCCATGGTAGAATAGCAGCCTGCATTGCTGCGAAAGGTGGATATACACTGTACTAGTGCCGACATTGTGCATGCTCTGTTGCCTGTGTCTATGTGCCTGTGGTTCGGTCAGTGTGATCATGTGATGTATCTGACCCCAGGAATCTGTCAATAAAGTTTCCCCTTCCTGGGACAATGAATTCACGGTGTTCTTATTTCAATTTCCAGGAATGGTTCAAAACATAGACAGTAAGAATAGTAAGTTTTCTTGTACTTAAGTCGGCATTGTGCCTTATGTATTTAATTCCGATGCCATTTGTGTGTTTCATCGTCAATAAAAAGGTCAGAGGGGTACAGTAAACCTGATGTGAAGCATCGGAATCTATAACTAGTGGCACAGGTATGGTTCAAAACATTGACAGTAAGAAGAGTCAGTTATCTTGTACTTCAGTAGGCTTTGTGCCTTTTGTATTTAATTCCGATGCAATTTCTGTGTTTCATCGTCAATAAGAAGGTCAGAGGGATACAGTAAAGCTGAAGTGAAGCATCGGAATCTATAACTAGTGTCACAGGAATGGTTCAAATCATAGACAGTAAGAAGAGTTTGTTTTCTTGTACTTAAGTGGGCATTGTGTCTTTTGTATTTAATTCCGATGAAATTTCTGTGTTTCATCGTCAATACGAAGGTCAGAGGGATACAGTAAACCTGAAGTGAAGCATCGGAATCTATAACTAGTGTCACAGGAATGGTTCAAAACATAGACAGTAAGAAGAGTTAGTTTTCTAATACTTAAGACGGCATTGTGACTTTTGTATTTAATTCCGATGCAATTTCTGTGTTTTATCAACAATAAGAAGGTCAGAGGGATACAGTAAACCTGAAGTGAAGCATCGGAATCTATAACTAGTGTCACAGGAATGGTTCGAACATAGACAGTAAGAAGAGTCAGTTTTCTTGTACTTAAGTTGGCATTGTGCCTTTTGTATTTAATTCCGATGCAGTTTCTGTGTTTCATCGTCAATAAGAAGGTCAATGGGATACAGTAAACCTGAAGTGAAGCATCGGAATCTATAACTAGTGCCACAGGAATGGTTCAAAACATAGACACTTAGAAGAGTCAGTTTTCTTGTACTTAAGTCGGCATTGTGCCTTTTGTATTTAATTCCGATGCAATTTCTGTGTTTCATCGTCAATAAGAAGGTCAGAGGGATACAGTAAACCTGAAGTGAAGCATCAGAATCTATAACTAGTGTCTCAGGAATGGTTCAAAACATAGACAGTAAGCAGAGTCAGTTATCATGTACTTAAGTCGTCATTGTGCCATTTGTATTTAATTCCGATGCAATATCTGTCTTTCATCGTCAATAAGAAGGTCAGAGGGATACAGTAAACCTGAAGTGAAGCATTGGAATCTATAACTAGTGTCACAGAAATGGTTCAAAACATAGACTGTAAGGAGAGTCAGTTTTCTTGAACTTAAGTCGGCATTGTGCCTTTTGTATTTAACTCCGATGCAATTTCTGTGTTTCATCGTCAATAAGAAGGTCAGAGAGATACAGTAAACCTGAAGTGAAGCATCGGAATCTGTAAATAGTGTCACAGGAACGGTTCAAAACATAGACAGTAAGAAGAGTGAGTTTTTTTGTACTTAAGTCGGCATTGTGCCTTTTGTATTTAATTTCAATGCAATTTCTGTGTTTTATCAACAATAAGAAGGTCAGAGGGATACAGTAAACCTGAAGTGATGCATTGGAATCTATAACTAGTGTCACATGAATGGTTCAAACATAGATAGTAAGAAGAGTCAGTTTTCTTGTACATAAGTCGGCATTGTGCCTCTTGTATTTAATTCCGATGCAATTTCTGTGTTTCATCGTCAATAGTAAGGTCAGAGGGATACAGTAAACCTGAAGTGAAGCATCGGAATATATAATTAGTGTCACATGAATGGTTCAAAACATAGAGAGTAAGAAGAGTCAGTTTTCTTGTACTTAAGTCGGCATTGTGCCTTTCGTATTTAATTCCGATGCAATTTCTGTGTTTTATCGTCAATAAAAAGGTCAGAGGGATACAGTAAACCTGAAGTGAAGCACCGGAATCTATAACTACTGCCACAGGAATGGTTCAAAACATAGACAATAAGAAGAGTCAGTTTTCTTGTACTTAAGTCGGCATTGTCGCTTTTGTATTTAATTCCGATGCGATTTCTGTGTTTCATCGTCAATAAGAAGGTCAGAGGGATACAGAAAACCTGAAGTGAAGCATCGGAATCTATAACTAGTGTCACAGGAATGGTTCAAAACATAGACAGTAAGAAAAGTCAGTTTTCTTGTACTTAAGTCGGCATTGTGCTTTTAGTATTTAATTCCGATTCAATTTCTGTGTTTCATCGTCAATAAGAAGGTCAGAGGGATACAGTAAACCTGAAGCGAAGCATCGGAATCAATAACTAGTGTCACAGGAATGGTTCAAAACATAGACAGTAAGAAGAGTCAGTTTTCTTGTACTTAAGTCGGCATTGTGCCTTTTGTATTTAATTCCGATGCAATTTCTGTGTTTCATCGTCAACAAGAAGGTCAGAGGGATACAGTAAAACTGAATTGAAGCATCAGAATCTGTAATTAGTGTCACACGAATGGTTCAAAACATAGAGAGTAAGAAGAGTCAGTTTTCTTGTACTTAAGTCGGCATTGTGCATTTTGTATTTAATTCCGATGCAATTTCTGTGTTTCATCGTCAATAAGAAGGACAGAAGGATACAGTAAACCTGCAGTGAAGCATCGGAATCTATAATTAGTGTCACACGAATGGTTCAAAACATAGAGAGTAAGAAGAGTCAGTTATCTTGTACTTAAGTCGGCATTGTGCCTTTTGTATTTAATTCAGATGCAATTTCTGTGTTTCATCGTCAATATGAAGGTCAGAGGGATACAGTAATCCTGAAGTGAATTATCGGAATTTATAACTAGTGTCACAGGAATGGTTCAAATCATAGACAGTAAGACGAGTCAGTCTTCTTGTACTTAAGTGGGCATTGTGCCTTTTGTATTTAATTCCGAAGCAATTTCTGTGATTCATCGTCAATAAGAAGGTCAGAGGGATTCAGTAAACCTGAAGTGAAGCATTGGAACCAATAACAAGTGTCACAGGAATGGTTCAAAGCATAGAGAGTAAGAAGAGTCAGTTTTCTTGTACTTAAGTCGGCATTGTGACTTTTCTATTTAATTCCGATGCAATTTCTGTGTTTCATCGTCAATAAGAAGGTCAGAGGAATACAGTAAAAATGAAGTGAAGCAACGGAATCTGTAACTAGTGTCACATGAATGGTTCAAAACATAGACAGTAAGAAGAGTTAGTTTTCTTGTACTTCAGTCGGCATTGTGCCTTTTGTATTTAATTCCGATGCAATTTCTGTGTTTCATCGTCAATAAGGAGGTCAGAGGGATACAGTAAACCTGAAGTGAAGCATGGGAATCTTTAGTTAGTGTCACATGAATGGTTCAAATCATAGAGAGAAGAAGTGTCAGTTTTCTTGTACTTAAGACGGCATTGTGACTTTTGTATTAAGTTACGATGGAATTTCTGTGTTTCATCGTCAATAAGAAGGTCATAGGGATACAGTAAACCTGAAGTGAAGCATCGGAATGTATAACTAGTGTCACAGGAATGGTTCAAAGCATAGACAGTAAGAAGAGTCAGTTTTCTTGTACTTAAGACGGCATTGTGCTTTTTGGATTTAATTACGAAGCAATTTCTGTGATTCATCGTCAATAAGAAGGTCAGAGGGATACAGTAAACCTGGAGTAAAGCATCGGAATCTATAACTAGTGTCACATGAATGGCTTAAAACATAGACAGGCCGAAGAGTCAGTTATCTTGTTCTTATGTCGGCATTGTGCCTTTTGTATTTGATTCCGATGCAATTTCTGTGTTTCATCGTCAATAAGAAGGTCAGAGGTATACAGTAAACCTGAAGTGAAGCATCGGAATCAAAAACTAGTGTCACAGGAATGGTTAAAACCATAGACAGTAAGAAGAGTCAGTTTTCTTGTACTTAAGTCGGCGTTGTGCCTTTTGTATTTAATTCCGATGCAATTTCTGTGTTTCATCGTCAATAAGAAGGTCAGAGGGATACAGGAAACCTGAAGTGAAGCATCAGAATCTATAACTAGTGTCACAGGAATTGTTCAAATCATAGACAGTAAGAAGAGTCAGTTTTCTTGTACTTAAGTCGGCATTGTGACTTTTGTATTTAATTTCGTTGCAATTTCTGTGGTTCATCGTCAATAAGAAGGTCAGAGGGATACAGTAAACCTGCAGGGGAGCATCGGAATCTATAACTAGTGTCACAGGTGTGGTTCAAAGCATAGACAGTAAGAAGAGTCGGTTTTCTTGTACTTAAGTCGGCATTGTGACTTTTCTATTTAATTCCGATGCAATTTCTGTGTTTCATCGTCAACAAGAAGGACAGAGGAATACAGTAAAAATGAAGTGAAGCATCGGAATCTGTAACTAGTGTCACATGAATGGTTCAAAACATAGACACTAAGAAGAGTCAGTTTTCTTGTACTTAAGTCGCATTGTGCCTTTTGTATTAAATTCCGATGCAATTTCTGTGTTTCATCGTCAATAAGAAGGTCATAGGGATACAGTAAACCTGAAGTGAAGCATCGGAATGTATAACTAGTGTCACAGGAATGGTTCAAAGCATAGACAGTAAGAAGAGTCAGTTTTCTTGTACTTAAGACGGCATTGTGCTTTTTGGATTTAATTACGAAGCAATTTCTGTGATTCATCGTCAATAAGAAGGTCAGAGGGATACAGTAAACCTGGAGTAAAGCATCGGAATCTATAACTAGTGTCACATGAATGGCTTAAAACATAGACAGGCCGAAGAGTCAGTTATCTTGTTCTTATGTCGGCATTGTGCCTTTTGTATTTGATTCCGATGCAATTTCTGTGTTTCATCGTCAATAAGAAGGTCAGAGGTATACAGTAAACCTGAAGTGAAGCATCGGAATCAAAAACTAGTGTCACAGGAATGGTTAAAACCATAGACAGTAAGAAGAGTCAGTTTTCTTGTACTTAAGTCGGCGTTGTGCCTTTTGTATTTAATTCCGATGCAATTTCTGTGTTTCATCGTCAATAAGAAGGTCAGAGGGATACAGGAAACCTGAAGTGAAGCATCAGAATCTATAACTAGTGTCACAGGAATTGTTCAAAGCATAGACAGTAAGAAGAGTCAGTTTTCTTGTACTTAAGAAGGCATTGTGACTTTTCTATTTAATTCCGATGCAATTTCTGTGTTTCATCGTCAACAAGAAGGACAGAGGAATACAGTAAAAATGAAGTGAAGCATCGGAATCTGTAACTAGTGTCACATGAATGGTTCAAAACATAGACACTAAGAAGAGTCAGTTTCCTTGTACTTAAGTCGCATTGTGCCTTTTGTATTTAATTCCGATGCAATTTCTGTGTTTCATCGTCAATAAGGAGGTCAGAGGGATACAGAAAACCTGAATTGAAGCATCGGAATCTATAACTAGTGTCTCAGGAATGGTTCAATAATAGACAGTAAGAAGAATCAGTTCCCTTGTACATAAGTCGGCATTGTGCCTTTTGTATTAAATTCCGATGCAATTTTAGCGTTTCATTGTCAATAAGAAGGTCAGAGGGATATAGTAAACATGAAGTGATGCATCGGAATCTATAACTAGTGTCACAGGAATGGTTCAAAACATAGACAGTAAGAAGAGTCAGTTTTCTTGTACATAAGTCGGCATTGTGCCTTTTGTATATAATTCCGATGCAATTTCTGTGTTTCATCGTCAACAAAAAGGTTAGAGGGATACAGTAAACCTGAAGTGAACCATCTGAATCTTCAACTAGTGTCACAGGAATGGTCAAATCATAGACAGTAAGAAGAGTCAGTTCTCTTGTACTTAAATCGGCATTGTGACTTTTGTATTTAATTCCGTTGCAATTTCTCTGGTTCATCGTCAATAAGAAGGCCAGATGGATACAGTAAACCTGAGGTGAAGCATCGGAATCTATAACTAGTGTCACAGGTGTGGTTCAAAGCATAGACAGTAAGAAGAGTCGGTTTTCTTGTACTTAAGTCGGCAATGTGCCTCTTCTATTTAATTCCGATGCAATTACTGTGTTTCATCGTCAATAAGAAGGTCAGAGGGATACAGTATACCTGAAGTGAAGCATCGGAATCTATAACTAGTGTCACAGGAATTGTTCAAATCATAGACAGTAAGAAGAGTCAGTTTTCTTGTACTTTAGTCGGCATTGTGACTTTTGTATTTAATTTCGTTGCAATTTCTGTGGTTCATCGTCAATAAGAAGGTCAGAGGGATACAGTAAACCTGCAGGGGAGCATCGGAATCTATAACTAGTGTCACAGGAATGGTTCAAAGCATAGACAGTAAGAAGAGTCAGTTTTCTTGTACTTAAGTCGGCATTGTGACTTTTCTATTTAATTCCGATGCAATTTCTGTGTTTCATCGTCAACAAGAAGGACAGAGGAATACAGTAAAAATGAAGTGAAGCATCGGAATCTGTAACTAGTGTCACATGAATGGTTCAAAACATAGACACTAAGAAGAGTCAGTTTTCTTGTACTTAAGTCGCATTGTGCCTTTTGTATTAAATTCCGATGCAATTTCTGTGTTTCATCGTCAATAAGGAGGTCAGAGGGATACAGAAAACCTGAATTGAAGCATCGGAATCTATTACTAGTGTCTCAGGAATGGTTCAATCATAGACAGTAAGAAGAATCAGTTCCCTTGTACATAAGTCGGCATTGTGCCTTTTGTATTAAATTCCGATGCAATTTTAGCGTTTCATTGTCAATAAGAAGGTCAGAGGGATATAGTAAACATGAAGTGATGCATCGGAATCTATAACTAGTGTCACAGGAATGGTTCAAAACATAGACAGTAAGAAGAGTCAGTTTTCTTGTACATAAGTCGGCATTGTGCCTTTTGTATATAATTCCGATGCAATTTCTGTGTTTCATCGTCAACAAAAAGGTTAGAGGGATACAGTAAACCTGAAGTGAACCATCTGAATCTTCAACTAGTGTCACAGGAATGGTCAAATCATAGACAGTAAGAAGAGTCAGTTCTCTTGTACTTAAATCGGCATTGTGATTTTTGTATTTAATTCCGTTGCAATTTCTCTGGTTCATCGTCAATAAGAAGGCCAGATGGATACAGTAAACCTGAGGTGAAGCATCGGAATCTATAACTAGTGTCACAGGAGTGGTTCAAAGCATAGACAGTAAGAAGAGTCGGTTTTCTTGTACTTAAGTCGGCAATGTGCCTCTTCTATTTAATTCCGATGCATTTACTGTGTTTCATCGTCAATAAGAAGGTCAGAGGGATACAGTAAACCTGAAGTGAAGCATCGGAATCTTTAACTAGTGTCACAGGAATGGTTCAAAACGTAGACAATAAGAAGAGTCAGTGTTCTTGTACTTATGTCGGCATTGTGCCTTTTGTATTTAATTCCGATGAAATTTCTGTGTTTCATCGTCAATAAGAAGGTCAGAGGGATACAGTAAACCTGCAGTGGAGCATCGGAATCTATAACTAGTGTCACAGGAATGGGTCAAATCATAGACAGTAAGAAGAGTCAGTTTTCTTGTACTTAAGTCGGCATTGTGACTTTTCTATTTAATTCCGATGCAATTTCTGTGTTTCATCGTCAACAAGAAGGACAGAGAAATACAGTAAAAATGAAGTGAAGCATCGGAATCTGTAACTAGTGTCACATGAATGGTTCAAAACATAGACAGTAAGAAGAGTCAGTTTTCTTGTACTTCAGTTGGCATTGTGCCATTTGTATTTAACTCCGATGCAATTTTTGTGTTTCATCGTCAATAAGAAGGTCAGAGGGATACAGTAAACCTGAAGTGAAGCATCGGAATCTATAACTAGTGTCACAGGAATGGTTCTAAACATAGACACTAAGAAGAGCCAGTTTTCTTGTACTTAAGTCGGCATTGTGCCTTTTCTATTTAATTCCGATACAATTTCTGTGTTTCATCGTCAATAAGAAGGTCAGAGGGATACAGTAAACCTGAAGTAAAGCATCGGAACAAATAACTAGTGTCAAAGGAATGGTTCAAAGCATAGACAATAAGAAGAGTCAGTTTTCTTGTACTTAAGTCGGCATTGTGACTTTTCTATTTAATTCCGATGCAATTTCTGTGTTTCATCGTCAATAAGAAGGTCAGAGGAATACAGTAAAAATGAAGTGAAGCAACGGAATCTGTAACTAGTGTCACATGATTGGTTCAAACATAGACAGTAAGAAGATTTAGTTTTCTTGTACTTCAGTCGGCATTGTGCCTTTGGTATTTAATTCCGATGCAATTTCTGTGTTTCATCGTCAATAAGGAGGTCAGAGGGATACAGTAAACCTGAAGTGAAGCATCGGAATCTACAACTAGTGTCACATGAATGGTTCAAATCATAGACAGTAAGAAGAGTCAGTTTTCTTGTACTTAAGTCGGCATTGTGCTTTTAGTATTTAATGCCGATGCAATTTCTGTGTTTCATCGTCAATAAGAATGTCAGAGGGATACAGTAAACCTGAAGTTAACCATCGGAATCAATAACTAGTGTCACAGGAGTGGTTCAAACATAGACAGTAAGAAGAGTCAGTTTTCTTGTACTTAAGTCGGCATTGTGCCTTTTGTATTTAATTCCGGTGCAATCTCTGTGTTTCATCGTCAATAAGACGGTCAGAGGTATACAGTAAAACTGAAGTGAAGCATCGGACTCTATAACTAGTGTCACATGAATGGTTCAAACATAGACAGTAAGAAGAGTCAGTTTTCTTGTACATAAGTCGGCATTGTGCCTTTTGTATTTAATTCCTATGCAATTTCTGTATTTCATCATCAATAAGAAGGTCAGAGGGATAATGTAAACCTGAAGTATAGCATCGGAATCTATAATTAGTGTCACATGAATGGTTCAAAACATAGAGAGTAAGATGAGTCAGTTTTCTTGTACTTAAGTCGGCATTGACCTTTTGTATTTAACTCCGATGCAATTTCTGTGTTTCATCGTCAATTAGAAGGTCAGAGGGATACAGTAAACCTGAAGTGAAGCATCGGAATATATAACTAGTGTCACAGGAATGGTTCAAAACATAGACAGTAAGAATAGTAAGTTTTCTTGTACTTAAGTCGGCGTTGTGCCTTTAGTATTTAATTCCGATGCAATTTGTGTGTTTCATCGTCAATAAAAAGGTCAGAGGGATACAGTAAACCTGAAGTGAAGCATCGGAATCTATAACTAGTGTCACATGAATGGTTCAAAACAGAGACCGTAAGAAGGGTCAGTTTTCTTGTACTTAAGTCGGCATTGTGCCTTTTGTATTTAATTCCGATGTAATTTCTATGTTTCATCGTCAATAAGAAGGTCAGAGGGATACAGTAAACCTGAAGTGAAGCATCGGAATCTATAACTAGTGTCACAGGAATGTTTCAAAGCATAGACAGTAAGAAGAGTCAGTTTTCTTGTACTTATGTCGGCATTGTGACTTTTCTATTTATTTCCGATGCAATTTCTGTGTTTCATCGTCAACAAGAAGGTCAGAGGAATACAGTAAGAATGAAGTGAAGCATCGGAATCTGTAACTAGTGTCACATGAATGGTTCAAAACATAGACAGTAAGAAGAGTCAGTTTCCTTGTACTTCAGTCGGCATTGTGCCATTTGTATTTAACTCCGATGCAATTTCTGTGTTTCATCGTCAATAGGAAGGTCAGAGGGATACAGTAAACCTGAAGTGAAGCATCGGAATCTATAACTAGTGTCACAGGAATGGTTCAAACATAGACAGTAAGAAGAGTCAGTTTTCTTGTACTTAAGTCGGCATTGTGCATTTTGTATTTAATTCCGGTGCAATCTCTGTGTTTCATCGTCAATATGAAGGTCAGAGGTATACAGTAAAACTGAAGTGAAGCATCGGACTCTATAATTAGTGTCACATGAATGGTTCAAAGCATAGAGATTAAGATGAGTCAGTTTTCTTGTACTTAAGTCGGCATTGTGCCTTTTGTATTTAATTCCGATGCAATTTCTGTGTTTCATCACCAATAAGAATGTCATAGGGATACAGTAAACCTGAAGTGAAGCATCGGAATCTCTAACTAGTGTCACAGGAAACGTTCAAAACATAGACAGTAAGGAGAGTCAGTGTTCTTGTACTTAAGTCGGCATTGATCCTTTTGTATTTAATTCCGATGCAATTTCTGTGTTTCATCGTCAATGAAAAGGTCAGAGGGATACAGTAAACCTGAAGTGAAGCATCGGAATCCATAACTAGTGTCACATGAATGGTTCAAACATAGACAGTAAGAAGAGTCAGTTTTCTTGTACTTAAACCGGCATTGTGCTTTTTCTATTTAATTCCGATGCAATTTCTGTGTTTCATCGTCAATAAGAAGGTCAGAGGGATACAGTAAACCTGAAGTTAAGCATCGGAATCAATAACTAGTGTCACAGGAATGGTTCAAACATAGACAGTAAGAAGAGTCAGTTTTCTTGTACTTAGGTCGGCATTGTGCATTTTGTATTTAATTCCGGTGCAATCTCTGTGTTTCATCGTCAATATGAAGGTCAGAGGTATACAGTAAAACTGAAGTGAAGCATCGGACTCTATAATTAGTGTCACATGAATGGTTCAAAGCATAGAGATTAAGATGAGTCAGTTTTCTTGTACTTAGGTCGGCATTGTGCCTTTTGTATTTAATTCCGATGCAATTTCTGTGTTTCATCGTCAATTAGAAGGTCAGAGGGATACAGTAAACCTGAAGTGTAGCATCGGATTATGTAACTAGTGTCACAGGAATGGTTCAAAACATAGACAATAAGAATAGTAAGTTTTCTTGTACTTAAGTCGGCATTGTGCCTTTTGTATTTAATTGCGATGCAATTTGTGTGTTTCATCGTCAATAAAAAGGTCAGAGGGATACTGTATACCTGAAGTGAAGCATCGGAATCTATAACTAGTGTCACATGAATGGTTCAAAACATAGACAGTAAGAAGGGTCAGTTTTCTTGTACTTAGGTCGGCATTGTGCCTTTTGTATTTAATTCCGATGTAATTTCTGTGTTTCATCGTCAATAAGAAGATCAGAGGGATGCAGTAAACCTGAAGTGAAGCATCGGAATCTATAACTAGTGTCACAGGAATGGTTAAAACCAAAGACCGTAAGAAGAGTCAGCTTTCTTGTACTTAAGTCGGCGTTGTGCCTTTTGTATTTAATTCCGATGCAATTACTGAATTTCATCGTCAATAAGAAGGTCAGAGGGATACAGAAAACCTGAAGTGAAGCATCGGAATCTATGACCAGTGTCACAGGAATGGTTCAAAACATAGACAGTAAGAAGAGTCAGTTTTCTTGTACTTAGGTCGGCATTGAACCTTTTGCATTTAATTCCAATGCAATTTCAATGTTTCAACATCAATAAGAAGGCCAGAGGGATACAGTGAACCTGAAGTGAAGCATTGGAATCTATAACTAGTGTCATAGGAATGGTTCAAAGCATAGACAATAAAAAGAGTCAGTTTTCTTGTACTTAAGTCGGCATTGTGCCTTTTGTATTTATTTCCAATGCAATTTCTGTGTTTCATCGTCAATAAGAAGGTCAGAGTGATACAGTAAAGCTGAAGTGAAGCATCGGAATCTATAACTTGTGTCACAGGAATGGTTCAAAACTTAGACAATAAGAAGAATCAGTTTTCTTGTACTTAAGTCGGCATTGTGCCTTTTGTATTTAAATCCGATGCAATTTCTGTGTTTCATCGTCAATAAGAAGGTCAGAGGGATACAGTAAACCTGAAGTGAAGCATCGGAATCTATAACTAGTGTCACATGAATGGTTCGAAACATAGACAGTAAGAAGAGTCAGTTATCTTGTACTTAAGTCGGCATTGTGCCTTTTGTATTTAATTCCGATGCAATTTCTGTGTTTCATCGTCAATATGAAGGTCAGAGGGATACAGTAAACCTGAAGTGAAGCATCGGAATCTATAACTAGTGTCACAGGAATGGTTCAAAACATAGACAGTAAGAAGAGTAAGTTTTCTTGTACTTAAGTCGGCATTGTGCCTTTTGTATTTATTTCCAATGCAATTTCTGTGTTTCATCGTCAATAAGAAGGTCAGAGTGATACAGTAAAGCTGAAGTGAAGCATCGGAATCTATAACTTGTGTCACAGGAATGGTTCAAAACTTAGACAATAAGAAGAATCAGTTTTCTTGTACTTAAGTCGGCATTGTGCCTTTTGTATTTAAATCCGATGCAATTTCTGTGTTTCATCGTCAATAAGAAGGTCAGAGGGATACAGTAAACCTGAAGTGAAGCATTGGAACCTGTAACTAGTGTCACAGGAATTGTTCAAATCATAGACAGTAAGAAGAGTCAGTTCTCTTGTACTTAAGTCGGCATTGTGACTTTTGTATGTAATTCTGTTGCAATTTCAGTGGTTCATCGTCAATACGAAGGTCAGATGGATGCAGTAAACCTGAGGTGAAGCATCGGAATCTATAACTAGTGTCACAGGAGTGGTTCAAAACATAGACAGTAAGAAGAGTCGGTTTTCTTGTACTTAAGTCGGCATTGTGCCTTTTCTATTTAATTCCGATGTAATTTCTGTGTTTCATCGTCAATAAGAAGGTCAGAGGAATACAGTAAAAATGAAGTGAAGCATCGGAATCTGTAACTAGTGTCGCATGAATGGTTCAAACATAGACAGTAAGAAGAGTCAGTTTTCTTGTACTTCAATCGGCATTGTGCCATTTGAATTTAACTCCGATGCAATTTCTGTGTTTCATCGTCAATAAGAAGGTCAGAGGGATACAGTAAACCTGAAGTGAAGCATCGGAATCTATAACTAGTGTCACAGGAATGGTTCGAAACATAGACACTAAGAAGAGCCAGTTTTCTTGTACTTAAGTCGGCATTGTGCTTTTTCTATTTAATTCCGATGCAATTTCTGTGTTTCATCGTCAATAAGAAGGTCAGAGGGATACAGTAAACCTGAAGTGAAGCATCGGAATCTATAACTAGTGTCACATGAATGGTTCAAACATAGTCAGTAAGAAGAGTCAGTTTTCTTGTACATAAGTCGGCAATGTGCCTTTTGTATTTAATTCCGACGCAATTTCTGTGATTCATCGTCAATAAGAAGGTCAGAGGGATACAGTACACCTGAAGTGAAGCATCGGAATCTGTAATTAGTGTCACATGAATGGTTCAAATCATAGAGAGTAAGAAGAGTCAGTTTTCTTGTTCTTAAGTGGGCATTGTGCCTTTTGTATTTAATTCCGATGCAATTTCTGTGTTTCATCGTCAATAAGAAGGTCAGAGGGATACAAAAAACCTGAAGTGAAGCATCGGAATCTATAACTAGTGTCACAGGAATGGTTCAAAGCATAGACAGTAAGAAGAGTCAGTTTTCTTGTACTTAAGTCGGCATTGTGACTTTTCTATTTAATTCCGATGCAATTTCTGTGTTTCATCGTCAACAAGAAGGACAGAGGAATACAGTAAAAATGAAGTTAAGCATCGGAATCTGTAACTAGTGTCACATGAATGGTTCAAAACATAGACAGTAAGAAGAGTCAGTTTTCTTGTACTTCAGTCGGCATTGTGCCATTTGTATTTAACTCCGATGCAATTTTTGTGTTTCATCGTCAATAAGAAGGTCAGAGGGATACAGTAAACCTGAAGTGAAGCATCGGAATCTATAACTAGTGTCACAGGAAACGTTCAAAACATAGACAGTAAGGAGAGTCAGTTTTCTTGTACTTAAGTCGGCATTGTACCTTTTGTATTAATTCCGATGCAATTTCTGTGTTTCATCGTCAATAAAAGGGTCAGAGGGATACAGTAAACGTGAAGTGAAGCATCGGAATCTACAACTAGTGTCACATGAATGGTTCAAAACATAGACAGTAAGAAGAGTCAGTTTTCTTGTACTTAAGTCGGCATTGTGCTTTTAGTATTTAATTCCGATGCAATTTCTGTGTTTCATCGTCAATAAGAATGTCAGAGGGATACAGTAAACCTGAAGTTAACCATCGGAATCAATAACTAGTGTCACAGGAGTGGTTCAAACATAGACAGTAAGAAGAGTCAGTTTTCTTGTACTTAAGTCGGCATTGCGCCTTTTGTATTTAATTCCGGTGCAATCTCTGTGTTTCATCGTCAATAAGAAGGTCAGAGGTATACAGTAAAACTGAAGTGAAGCATCGGACTCTATAACTAGTGTCACATGAATGGTTCAAACATAGACAGTAAGAAGAGTCAGTTTTCTTGTACATAAGTCGGCATTGTGCCTTTTGTATTTAATTCCTATGCAATTTCTGTATTTCATCATCAATAAGAAGGTCAGAGGGATAATGTAAACCTGAAGTATAGCATCGGAATCTATAATTAGTGTCACATGAATGGTTCAAAACATAGAGAGTAAGATGAGTCAGTTTTCTTGTACTTAAGTCGGCATTGTCCTTTTGTATTTAACTCCGATGCAATTTCTGTGTTTCATCGTCTATAAAAAGGTCAGAGGGATACAGTAAACCTGAAGTGAAGCATCGGAATCTATAACTAGTGTCACATGAATGGTTCAAAACAGAGACCGTAAGAAGGGTCAGTTTTCTTGTACTTAAGTCGGCATTGTGCCTTTTGTATTTAATTCCGATGTAATTTCTATGTTTCATCGTCAATAAGAAGGTCAGAGGGATACAGTAAACCTGAAGTGAAGCATCGGAATCTATAACTAGTGTCACAGGAATGGTTCAAAGCATAGACAGTAAGAAGAGTCAGTTTTCTTGTACTTATGTCGGCATTGTGACTTTTCTATTTAGTTCTGATGCAATTTCTGTGTTTCATTGTCAACAAGAAGGTCAGAGGAATACAGTAAGAATGAAGTGAAGCATCGGAATCTTTAACTAGTGTCACATGAATGGTTCAAAGCATAGACAGTAAGAAGAGTCAGTTTCCTTGTACTTCAGTCGGCATTGTGCCATTTGTATTTAACTCCGATGCAATTTCTGTGTTTCATCGTCAATAAGAAGGTCAGAGGGACACAGTAAACCTGAAGTGAAGCATCGGAATCTATAACTAGTGTCACAGGAATGGTTCAAAGCATAGACAGTAAGAAGAGTCAGTGTTCTTGTACTTAAGTCGGCATTGTGCCTTTTTTATTTAATTCCGATGAAATTTCTGTGTTTCATTGTCAATAAGAAGGTCAGAGGGATACAGTAAACCTGAAGTGAAGCATCGGAACCAATAACTAGTGTCACAGGAATGGTTCAAAGCATAGACAGTAAGAAGAGTCAGTTTTCATGTACTTAAGCCGGCATTGTGACTTTTCTATTTAATTCCGATGCAATTTCTGTGTTTCATCGTCAATAAGAAGGTCAGAGGAATACAGTAAAAATGAAGTGAAGCAACGGAATCTGTAACTAGTGTCACATGAATGGTTCAAATCATAGACAGTAAGAAGAGTTAGTTTTCTTGTACTTCATTCGGCATTGTGCCTTTTGTATTTAATTCCGATGCAATTTCTGTGTTTCATCGTCAATAAGGAGGTCAGAGGGATACAGTAAACCTGAAGTGAAGCATGGGAATCTGTAATTAGTGTCACATGAATGGTTCAAATCATAGAGAGTAAGAAGAGTCAGTTTTCTTGTACTTAAGTCGGCATTGTGACTTTTGTATTAAGTTACGATGCAATTTCTGTGTTTCATCACCAATAAGAAGGTCATAGGGATACAGTAAACCTGAAGTGAAGCATCGGAATCTATAACAAGTGTCACAGGAAACGTTCAAAACATAGACAGTAAGGAGAGTCAGTGTTCTTGTACTTAAGTCGGCATTGATCCTTTTGTATTTAATTCCGATGCAATTTCTGTGTTTCATCGTCATTAAAAAGGTCAGAGGGTTACAGTAAACCTGAAGTGAAGCATCGGAATCCATAACTAGTGTCACATGAATGGTTCAAACATAGACATTAAGAAGAGTCAGTTTTCTTGTACTTATTTCGGCATTGTGCTTTTAGCATTTAATTCCGATGCAATTTCTGTGTTTCATCGTCAATAAAAAGGTCAGAGGGATACAGTAAACCTGAAGTTAAGCATCGGAATCAATAACTAGTGTCACAGGAATGGTTCAAACATAGACAGTAAGAAGAGTCAGTTTTCTTGTACTTAAGTCGGCATTGTGCCTTTTGTATTTAATTCCGGTGCAATCTCTGTGTTTCATCGTCAATATGAAGGTCAGAGGTATACAGTAAAACTGAAGTGAAGCATCGGACTCTATAATTAGTGTCACATGAATGGTTCAAAGCATAGAGATTAAGATGAGTCAGTTTTCTTGTACTAAAGTCGGCATTGTGCCTTTTGTATTTAATTCCGATTCAATTTCTGTGTTTCTTCGTCAATTAGAAGGTCAGAGGGATACAGTAAACCTGAAGTGTAGCATCGGAATATGTAACTAGTGTCACAGGAATGGTTCAAAACATAGACAGTAAGAAGGGTCAGTTTTCTTGTACTTAGGTCGGCATTGTGCCTTTTGTATTTAATTCCGATGTAATTTCTGTGTTTCATCGTCAATAAGAAGATCAGAGGGATACAGTAAAACTGAAGTGAAGCATCGGAATCTATAACTAGTGTCACACGAATGGTTCAAACATAGACAATAAGAAGAGTCAGTTTTCTTGTACATAAGTCGGCATTGTGCCTTTTGTATTTAATTCCGATGCAATTTGTGTGTTTCATCGTCAATAAAAAGTTCAGAGGGATACAGTAAACCTGAAGTGAAGCATCGGAATCTATAACTAGTGTCACAGGAATGGTTAAAACCAAAGACCGTTAGAAGAGTCAGCTTTCTTGTACTTAAGTCGGCGTTGTGCGTTTTGTATTTAATTCCGATGCAATTTCTGTGTTTCATCGTCAATAAGAAGGTCAGAGGGATACAGTAAACCTGAAGTGAAGCATCGGAATCTATAACTAGTGTCACAGGAATGGTTCAAAACATAGACAATAAGAAGAGTCATTTTTCTTGTACATAAGTCGGCATTGTGCCTTTTGTATTTAATTCCGATGCAATTTCTGTGTATCCTCGTCAACAAAAAGGTCAGTGGCATACAGTAACCCTGAAGTGAAGCATCGGAATCTATAACTAGTGTCACATGAATGGTTCGAAACATAGACAGTAAGAAGAGTCACTTATCTTGTACTTAAGTCGGCATTGTGGCTTTTGTATTTAATTCCGATGCAATTTCTGTGTTTCATCGTCAATATGAAGGTCAGAGGGATACAGTAAACCTGAAGTGAAGCATCGGAATCTATAACTAGTGTCACAGCTATGGTTCAAAACATAGACAGTAAGAAGTGTAAGTTTTCTTGTACTTAAGTCGGCATTGTGCCTTTTGTATTTAATTCCAATGCAATTTCTGTGTTTCATCGTCAATAAGAAGGTCAGAGTGATACAGTAAAGCTGAAGTGAAGCATCGGAATCTATAACTTGTGTCACAGGAATGGTTCAAAACTTAGACAATAAGAAGAGTCAGTTTTCTTGTACTTAAGTCGGCATTGTGCCTTTTGTATTTAAATCCGATGCAATTTCTGTGTTTCATCGTCAATAAGAAGGTCAGAGGGATACAGTAATCCTGAAGTGAAGCAACGGAACCTATAACTAGTGTCACAGGAATTGTTCAAACCATAGACAGTAAGAAGAGTCAGTTCTCTTGTACTTAAGTCGGCATTGTGACTTTTGTATGTAATTCCGTTGCAATTTCAGTGGTTCATCGTCAATACGAAGGTCAGATGAATGCAGTAAACCTGAGGTGAAGCATCGGAATCTAAAACTAGTGTCACAGGAGTGGTTCAAAACATAGACAGTAAGAAGAGTCGGTTTTCTTGTACTTAAGTCGGCATTGTGCTTTTTCTATTTAATTCCGATGTAATTTCTGTGTTTCATCGTCAATAAGAAGGTCAGAGGAATACAGTAAAAATGAAGTGAAGCATCAGAATCTGTAACTAGTGTCGCATGAATGGTTCAAACATAGACAGTAAGAAGAGTCAGTTTTCTTGTACTTCAATCGGCATTGTGCCATTTGTATTTAACTCCGATGTAATTTCTGTGTTTCATCGTCAATAAGAAGGTCAGAGGGATACAGTAAACCTGAAGTGAAGCATCGGAATCTATAACTAGTGTCACAGGAATGGTTCGAAACATAGGCACTAAGAAGAGCCAGTTTTCTTGTACTTAAGTCGGCATTGTGCTTTTTCTATTTAATTCCGATGCAATTTCTGTGTTTCATCGTCAATAAGAAGGTCAGAGGGATACAGTAAACCTGAAGTGAAGCATCGGAATCTATAACTAGTGTCACATGAATGGTTCAAACATAGACGGTAAGAAGAGTCAGTTTTCTTGTACATAAGTCGGCAATGTGCCTTTTGTATCTAATTCCGACGCAATTTCTGTGATTCATCGTCAATAAGAAGGTCAGAGGGATACAGTAAACCTGAAGTGAAGCATCGGAATCTGTAATTAGTGTCACATGAATGGTTCAAATCATAGAGAGTAAGAAGAGTCAGTTTTCTTGTTCTTAAGTGGGCATTGTGCCTTTTGTATTTAATTCCGATGCAATTTCTGTGTTTCATCGTCAATAAGAATGTCAGAGGGATACAAAAAACCTGAAGTGAAGCATCGGAATCTATAACTAGTGTCACAGGATTGGTTCAAAACATAGACAGTAAGAAGAGTCAGTTTTCTTGTACTTAAGTCGGCATTGTGCCTTTTGAATTTAATTCCGATGCAATTTCTGTGTTTCATCGTCAACAAAAAGGTCAGAGGGATACAGTAAACCTGAAGTGAAGCATCGGAATCTATAACTAGTGTCATAGGAGTGGTTCAAAGCATAGACAATAAAAAGAGTCAGTTTTGTTGTACTTAAGTCGGCATTGTGCCTTTTGTATTTAATTCCGATGCAATTTCTGTGTTTCATCGTCAATAAGAACGTGAGAGGAATACAGTATACCAGAAGTGAAGCATCGTAATCTATAACTAGTGTCACAGGAATGGTTCAAAACATAGACAGTAAGAAGAGTCAGTTTTCTTGTACTTAAGTCGGCATTGTGCCTTTTGTATTTAATTTTGATGCAATTTCTGTGTTTCATCGCCAATAAGAAGGTCAGAGCAATACAGTAAACCTGAAGTTAAGCATCGGAATCTATAACTAGTGCCACAGGAATGGTTCAAAACATAGACAGTAAGAAGAGTCAGTGTTCTTGTACTTAAGTCGGCATTGTGCTTTTTGTATTTAATTCCGATGCAATTTCTGTGTTTCATCGTCAATAAGAAGGTCAGAGGGATACAGTAAACCTGAAGTGAAGCATCGGAATCTATAACTAGTGTCACAGGAATGGTTCAAAACATAGACAATAAGAAGAGTCATTTTTCTTGTACATAAGTCGGCATTGTGCCTTTTGTATTTAATTCCGATGCAATCTCTGTGTTTCATCGTCAACAAAAAGGTCAGTGGGATACAGTAACCCTGAAGTGAAGCATCGGAATCTATAACCAGTGTCACATGAATGGTTTAAAACGTAGACAGTAAGAAGAGTCAGTTTTCATGTACTTAAGTCGGCATTGTGCCTTTTGTATTTAATTCCGATGCAATTTTTGTGTTTCATCGTCAATAAGAAGGTCAGAGGGACACAGTAAACCTGAAATGAAGCATCGGAATGTATAACTAGTGTCACATGAATGGTTCGAAACATAGACAGTAAGAAGAGTCAGTTATCTTGTACTTAAGTCGGCATTGTGCCGTTTGTATTTAATTCCGATGCAATTTCTGTGTTTCATCGTCAATATGAAGGTCAGAGGGATACAGTAAACCTGAAGTGAAGCATCGGAATCTATAACTAGTGTCACAGGAATGGTTCAAAACATAGACATTAAGAAGAGTCAGTTTTCTTGTACTTAAGTCGGTATTGTGCCTTTTGTATTTAATTCCAATGCAATTTCTGTGTTTCATCGTCAATAAGAAGGTCAGAGGGATACAGTAAAGCTGAAGTGAAGCATCGGAATCTATAACTTGTGTCACAGGAATGGTTCAAAACTTAGACACTAAGAAGAGTCAGTTTTGTTGTACTTAAGTCGGCATTGTGCCTTTTGTATTTAAATCCGATGCAATTTCTGTGTTTCATCGTCAATAAGAAGGTCAGAGGGATACAGTAAACCTGAAGTGAAGCATCGGAACCTATAACTAGTGTCACAGGAATTGTACAAATCACAGACGGTAAGAAGAGTCAGTTCTCTTGTACTTAAGTCGGCATTGTGACTTTTGTATGTAATTCCGTTGCAATTTCAGTGGTTCATCGCCATACGAAGGTCAGATGGATGCAGTAAACCTGAGGTGAAGCATCGGAATCTATAACTAGTGTCACAGGAGTGGTTCAAAACATAGACTGTATGAAGAGTCGGTTTTCTTGTACTTAAGTCGGCATTGTGCCTTTTCTATTTAATTCCGATGCAATTTCTGTGTTTCATCGTCAATAAGAAGGTCAGAGGAATACAGTAAAAATGAAGTGAAGCATCGGAATCTGTAACTAGTGTCGCATGAATGGTTCAAACATAGACAGTAAGAAGAGTCAGTTTTCTTGTACTTCAATCGGCATTGTGCCATTTGTATTTAACTCCGATGCAATTTCTGTGTTTCATCGTCAATAAGAAGGTCAGAGGGATACAGTAAACCTGAAGTGAAGCATCGGAATCTATAACTAGTGTCACAGGAATGGTTCGAAACATAGACACTAAGAAGAGCCAGTTTTCTTGTACTTAAGTCGGCATTGTGCCTTTTCTATTTAATTCCGATGCAATTTCTGTGTTTCATCGTCCATAAGAAGGTCAGAGGGATACAGTAAACCCGAAGTGAAGCATCGGAAGCTATAACTAGTGTCACATGAATGGTTCAAACATAGACAGTAAGAAGAGTCAGTTTTCTTGTACATAAGTCGGCAATGTGCCTATTGTATTTAATTCTGACGCAATTTCTGTGATTCATCGTCAATAAGAAGGTCAGAGGGATACAGTAAACCTGAAGTGAAGCATCGGAATTTGTAATTAGTGTCACATGAATGGTTCAAATCATAGAGTGTAAGAAGAGTCAGTTTCCTTGTTCTTAAGTGGGCATTGTGCCTTTTGTATTTAATTCCGATGCAATTTCTGTGTTTCATCGTCAATAAGAAGGTCAGAGGGATAGAAAAAACCTGAAGTGAAGCATCGGAACCTATAACTAGTGTCACAGGAATGGTTCAAAACATAGACAGTAAGAAGAGTCAGTTTTCTTGTACTTAAGTCGGCATTGTGCCTTTTGAATTTAATTCCGATGCAATTTCTGTGTTTCATCGTCAACAAAAAGGTCAGAGGGATACAGTAAACCTGAAGTGAAGCATCGGAATCCATAACTAGTGTCACATGAATGGTTCGGAACATAGGCAGTAAGAAGAGTCAGTTTTCATGTACTTAAGTCGGCATTGTGCCTTTTGTATTTAATTCCGATGCAATTTATGTGTTTCATCGTCAATAAGAAGGTCAGAGGGATACAGTAAACCTGAAGTGAAGCATCGGAATCTATAACTAGTGTCACATGAATGGTTCGAAACATAGACAGTAAGAAGAGTCAGTTATTTTGTACTTAAGTCGGCATTGTGCCTTTTGTATTTGATTCCGATGCAATTTCTGTGTTTCATCGTCAATATGAAGGTCAGAGGGATACAGTAAACCTGAAGTGAAGCATCGGAATCTATAACTAGTGTCACAGGAATGGTTCAAAACATAGACATTATGAAGAGTCAGTTTTTTTGTACTTAAGTCGGCATTGTGCCTTTTGTATTTAATTCCAATGCAATTTCTGTGTTTCATCGTCAATAAGAAGGTCAGAGGGATACAGTAAAGCTGAAGTGAAGCATCGGAATCTATAACTTGTGTCACAGGAATGATTCATAACTTAGACACTAAGAAGAGTCAGTTTTCTTGTACTTAAGTCGGCATTGTGCCTTTTGTATTTAAATCCGATGCAATTTCTGTGTTTCATCGTCAATAAGAAGGTCAGAGGGATACAGTAAACCTGAAGTGAAGCATCGGAACCTATAGCTAGTGTCACAGGAATTGTTCAAATCATAGACAGTAAGAAGAGTCAGTTCACTTGTACTTAAGTCGGCATTGTGACTTTTGTATGTAATTCCGTTGCAATTTCAGTGGTTCATCGTCAATACGAAGGTCAGATGGATGCAGTAAACCTAAGGTGAAGCATCGGAATCTATAACTAGTGTCACAGGAGTGGTTCAAAACATAGACAGTAAGAAGAGTCGGTTTTCTTGTACTTAAGTCGGCATTGTGCCTTTTCTATTTAATTCCGATGTAATTTCTGTGTTTCATCGTCAATAAGAAGGTCAGAGGAATACAGTAAAAATGAAGTGAAGCATCGGAATCTGTAACTAGTGTCGCACGAATGTTTCAAACATAGAAAGTAAGAAGAGTCAGTTTTCTTGTACTTCAATCGGTATTGTGCCATTTGTATTTAACTCCGATGCAATTTCTGTCTTTCATCGTCAATAAGAAGGTCAGAGGGATACAGTAAACCTGAAGTGAAGCATCGGAATCTATAACTAGTGTCACAGGAATGGTTCGAAACATAGACACTAAGAAGAGCCAGTTTTCTTGTACTTAAGACGGCATTGTGCTTTTTCTATTTAATTCCGATGCAATTTCTGTGTTTCATCGTCAATAAGAAGGTCAGAGGGATACAGTAAACCTGAAGTGAAGCATCGGAATCTATAACTAGTGTCACATGAATGGTTCAAACATAGACAGTAAGAAGAGTCAGTTTTCTTGTACATAAGTCGGCAATGTGCCTATTGTATTTAATTCCGACGCAATTTCTGTGATTCATCGTCAATAAGAAGGTCAGAGGGATACAGTAAACCTGAAGTGAAGCATCGGAATCTGTAATTAGTGTCACATGAATGGTTCAAATCATAGAGAGTAAGAAGAGTCAGTTTTCTTGTCCTTAAGTGGGCTTTGTGCCTTTTGTATTTAATTCCGATGCAATTTCTGTGTTTCATCGTCAATAAGAAGGTCAGAGGGATACAAAAAACCTGAAGTGAAGCATCGGAATCTATAACTAGTGTCACAGGAATGGTTCAAAACATAGACAGTAAGAAGAGTCAGTTTTCGTGTACTTAAGTCGGCATTGTGCCTTTTGAATTTAATTCCGATGCAATTTCTGTGTTTCATCGTCAACAAAAAGGTCAGAGGGATACAGTAAACCTGAAGTGAAGCATTGGAATCTATAACTAGTGTCACATGAATGGTTTAAAACAAAGACAGTAAGAAGAGTCAGTTTTCATGTACTTAAGTCGGCAATGTGCCTTTTGTATTTAATTCCGATGCAATTTCTGTGTTTCATCGTCAATAAGAAGGTCAGAGGGATACAGTAAACCTGAAGTGAAGCATCGGAATCTATAACTAGTGTCACATGAATGGTTCGGAACATAGACAGTAAGAAGTGTCAGTTATCTTGTACTTAAGTCGGCATTGTGCCTTTTGTATTTAATTCCGATGCAATTTCTGTGTTTCATCGTCAATATGAAGGTCAGAGTGATACAGTAAACATGTAGTGAAGCATCGGAATCTATAACTAGTGTCACATGACTGGTTTGAAACATAGACAGTAATAAGAGTCAGTTTTCTTGTACTTAGGTCGGCATTGAACCTTTTGCATTTAATTGCAATGCAATTTCAAGGTTTAAACATCAATAAGAAGGCCAGAGGGATACAGTGAACCTGAAGTGAAGCATCGGAATCTATAACTAGTGTCATAGGAATGGTTCAAAGCATAGACAATAAAAAGAGTCAGTTTTCTTGTACTTAAGTCGGCATTGTGCCTTTTTTATTTAATTCCAATGCAATTTCTGTGTTTCATCGTCAATAAGAAGGTCAGAGGGATACAGTAAAGCTGAAGTGAAGCATCGGAATCTATAACTAGTGTCACAGGAATGGTTCAAAGCATAGACAGTAAGAAGAGTCAGTTTTCTTGTACATAAGTCGGCATTGTGCCTTTTGTATTTAAATCCGATGCAATTTCTGTGTTTCATCGTCAATAAGAAGGTCAGAGGGATACAGTAAACCTGAAGTGAAGCATCGGAACCTATAACTAGTGTCACAGGAATTGTTCAAATCATAGACAGTAAGAAGAGTCAGTTCTCTTGTACCTAAGTCGGCATTGTGACTTTTGTATGTAATTCCGTTGCAATTTCAGTGGTTCATCGTCAATACGAAGGTCAGAGGGATACAGTAAACCTGAAGTGAAGCATCGGAATCTATAACTAGTGTCACATGAATGGTTCGGAACATAGACAGTAAGAAGTGTCAGTTATCTTGTACTTAAGTCGGCATTGTGCCTTTTGTATTTAATTCCGATGCAATTTCTGTGTTTCATCGTCAATATGAAGGTCAGAGGGATACAGTAAACATGAAGTGAAGCATCGGAATCTATAACTAGTGTCACATGAATGGTTTGAAACATAGACAGTAAGAAGAGTCAGTTTTCTTGTACTTAGGTCGGCATTGAACCTTTTGCATTTAATTCCAATGCAATTTCAATGTTTCAACATCAATAAGAAGGCCAGAGGGATACAGTGAACCTGAAGTGAAGCATCGGAATCTATAACTAGTGTCATAGGAATGGTTCAAAGCATAGACAATAAAAAGAGTCAGTTTTCTTGTACTTAAGTCGGCATTGTGCCTTTTGTATTTAATTCCGATGCAATTTCTGTGTTTCATCGTCAATAAGAACGTCAGAGGGATACAGTAAACCAGAAGTGAAGCATCGGAATCTATAACTAGTGTCACAGGAATGGTTCAAAGCATAGACAGTAAGAAGAGTCAGTTTTCTTGTACTTAAGTCGGCATTGTGCCTTTTGTATTTAATTTTGATGCAATTTCTGTGTTTCATCGTCAATAAGAAGGTCAGAGGGATACAGTAAACCTGAAGTGAAGCATCGGAATCTATAACTAGTGCCACAGGAATGGTTCAAAACATAGACAGTAAGAAGAGTCAGTGTTCTTGTACTTAAGTCGGCATTGTGCTTTTTCTATTTAATTCCGATGCAATTTCTGTGTTTCATCGTCAATAAGAAGATCAGAGGGATACAGTAAACCTGAAGTGAAGTATCGGAATCCGTAACTAGTGTCACAGGAATGGTTCAAAACATAGACAGTAAGAAGAGTCAGTTTTCTTGTACGTAAGTCGGCATTGTGCCTTTTGAATTTAATTCCGATGCAATTTCTGTGTTTCATCGTCAACAAAAAGGTCAGAGGGATACAGTAAACCTGAAGTGAAGCATCGGAATCTATAACTAGTGTCACATGAATGGTTTAAAACAGAGACAGTAAGAAGAGTCAGTTTTCATGTACTTAAGTCGGCAATGTGCCTTTTGTATTTAATTCCGATGCAATTTCTGTGTTTCATCGTCAATAAGAAGGTCAGAGGGATACAGTAAACCTGAAGTGAAGCATCGGAATCTATAACTAGTGTCACATGAATGGTTCGGAACATAGACAGTAAGAAGTGACAGTTATCTTGTACTTAAGTCGGCATTGTGCCTTTTGTATTTAATACCGATGCAATTTCTGTGTTTCATCGTCAATAAGAACGTCAGAGGGATACAGTAAACCAGAAGTGAAGCATCAGAATCTATAACTAGTGTCACAGGTATGGTTCAAAGCATAGACAGTAAGAAGAGTCAGTTTTCTTGTACTTAAGTCGGCATTGTGCCTTTTGTATTTAGTTTTGATGCAATTTCTGTGTTTCATCGTCAATAAGAAGGTCAGAGGGATACAGTAAACCTGAAGTGAAGCATCGGAATCTATAACTAGTGCCACAGGAATGGTTCAAAACATAGACAGTAAGAAGAGTCAGTGTTCTTGTACTTAAGTCGGCATTGTGCTTTTTGTATTTAATTCCGATGCAATTTATGTGTTTCATCGTCAATAAGAAGGTCAGAGGGATACAGTAAACCTGAAGTGAAGCATCGGAATCTATAACTAGTGTAACATGAATGGTTCGAAACATAGACAGTAAGAAGAGTCAGTTATCTTGTACTTAATTCGGCATTGTGCCTTTTGTATTTGATTCCGATGCAATTTCTGTGTTTCATCGTCAATATGAAGGTCAGAGGGATACAGTAAACCTGAAGTGAAGCATCGGAATCTATAACTAGTATCACATTCATGGTTCAAAACATAGACATTAAGAAGAGTCAGTTTTTTTGTACTTAAGTCGGCATTGTGCCTTTTGTATTTAATTCCAATGCAATTTCTGCGTTTCATCGTCAATAAGAAGGTCAGAGGGATACAGTAAAGCTGAAGTGAAGCATCGGAATCTATAACTTGTGTCACAGGAATGGTTCAAAACTTAGACACTAAGAAGAGTCAGTTTTCTTGTACTTAAGTCGGCATTGTGCCTTTTGTATTTAAATCCGATGCAATTTCTGTGTTTCATCGTCAATAAGAAGGTCAGAGGGATACAGTAAACCTGAAGTGAAGCATCGGAACCTATAACTAGTGTCACAGGAATTGTTCAAATCATAGACAGTAAGAAGAGTCAGTTCACTTGTACTTAAGTCGGCATTGTGACTTTTGTATGTAATTCCGTTGCAATTTCAGTGGTTCATCGTCAATACGAAGGTCAGATGGATGCAGTGAACCTGAGGTGAAGCATCGGAATCTATATCTAGTGTCACAGGAGTGGTTCAAAACATAGACAGTAAGAAGAGTCGGTTTTCTTGTACTTAAGTCGGCATTGTGCCTTTTCTATTTAATTCCGATGTAATTTCTGTGTTTCATCGTCAATAAGAAGGTCAGAGGAATACAGTAAAAATGAAGTGAAGCATCGGATTCTGTAACTAGTGTCGCATGAATGGTTCAAACATAGACAGTAAGAAGAGTCAGTTTTCTTGTACTTCAATCGGTATTGTGCCATTTGTATTTAACTCCGATGCAATTTCTGTGTTTCATCGTCAATAAGAAGGTCAGAGGGATACAGTAAACCTGAAGTGAAGCATCGGAATCTATAACTAGTGTCACAGGAATGGTTCGAAACATAGACACTAAGAAGAGCCAGTTTTCTTGTACTTAAGTCGGCATTGTGCTATTTCTATTTAATTCCGATGCAATTTCTGTGTTTCATCGTCAATAAGAAGGTCAGAGGGATACAGTAAACCTGAAGTGAAGCATCGGAATCTATAACTAGTGTTACATGAATGGTTCAAACATAGACAGTAAGAAGAGTCAGTTTTCTTGTACATAAGTCGGCAATGTGCCTTTTGTATATAATTCCGAAGCAATTTCTGTGATTCATCGTCAATAAGAAGGTCAGAGGGATACAGTAAACCTGAAGTGAAGCATCGGAATCTGTAATTACTGTCACATGAATGGTTCAAGTCATAGAGAGTAAGAAGAGTCAGTTTTCTTGTTCATAAGTATGCATTGTGCCTTTTGTATTTAATTCCGATGCAATTTCTGTGTTTCATCGTCAATAAGAAGGTCTGAGGGATACAAAAAACCTGAAGTGAAGCATCGGAATCTATAACTAGTGTCACAGGAATGGTTCAAAACATAGACAGTAAGAAGAGTCAGTTTTCTTGTACTTAAGTCGGCATTGTGCCTTTTGAATTTAATTCCGATGCAATTTCTGTGTTTCATCGTCAACAAAAAGGTCAGAGGGATACAGTAAACTTGAAGTGAAGCATCGGAATCTATAACTAGTGTCACATGAATGGTTTAAAACATAGACAGTAAGAAGAGTCAGTTTTCATGTACTTAAGTCGGCAATGTGCCTTTTGTATTTAATTCCGATGCAATTTCTGTGTTTCATCGTCAATAAGAAGGTCAGAGGGATACAGTAAACCTGAAGTGAAGCATCGGAATCTATAACTAGTGTCACATGAATGGTTCGGAACATAGACAGTAAGAAGTGTCAGTTATCTTGTACTTAAGTCGGCATTGTGCGTTTTGTATTTAATTCCGATGCAATTTCTGTGTTTCATCGTCAATATGAAGGTCAGAGTGATACAGTAAACATGAAGTGAAGCATCGGAATCTATAACTAGTGTCACATGACTGGTTTGAAACATAGACAGTAAGAAGAGTCAGTTTTCTTGTACTTAGGTCGGCATTGAACCTTTTGCATTTAATTCCAATGCAATTTAAAGGTTTAAACATCAATAAGAAGGCCAGAGGGATACAGTGAACCTGAAGTGAAGCATCGGAATCTATAACTAGTGTCATAGGAATGGTTCAAAGCATAGACAATAAAAAGAGTCAGTTTTCTTGTACTTAAGTCGGCATTGTGCCTTTTGTATTTAATTCCAATGCAATTTCTGTGTTTCATCGTCAATAAGAAGGTCAGAGGGATACAGTAAAGCTGAAGTGAAGCATCGGAATCTATAACTAGTGTCACAGGAATGGTTCAAAGCATAGACAGTAAGAAGAGTCAGTTTTCTTGTACATAAGTCGGCATTGTGCCTTTTGTATTTAAATTCGATGCAATTTCTGTGTTTCATCGTCAATAAGAAGGTCAGAGGGATACAGTAAACCTGAAGTGAAGCATCGGAACCTATAACTAGTGTCACAGGAATTGTTCAAATCATAGACAGTAAGAAGAGTCAGTTCTCTTGTACTTAAGTCGGCATTGTGACTTTTGTATGTAATTCCGTTGCAATTTCAGTGGTTCATCGTCAATACGAAGGTCAGATGGATGCAGTAAACCTGAGGTGAAGCATCGGAATCTATAACTATTGTCACAGGAGTGGTTCAAAACATAGAAATTAAGAACAGTCGGTTTTCTTGTACATAAGTCGGCATTGTGCCTTTTCTATTTAATTCCGATGTAATTTCTGTGTTTCATCGTCAATAAGAATGTCAGAGGAATACAGTAAAAATGAAGTGAAGCATCGGAATCTGTAACTAGTATCGCATGAATGGTTCAAACATAGACAGTAAGAAGAGTCAGTTTTCTTGTACTTCAATCGGCATTGTGCCATTTGTATTTAACTCCGATGCAATTTCTGTGTTTCATCGTCAATAAGAAGGTCAGAGGGATACAGTAAACCTGAAGTGAAGCATCGGAATCTATAACTAGTGTCACAGGAATGGTTCGAAACATAGACACTAAGAAGAGCCAGTTTTCTTGTACTTAAGTCGGCATTTTGCCTTTTCTATTTAATTCCGATGCAATTTCTGTGTTTCATCGTCAATGAGAAGGTCAGAGGGATACAGTAAACCTGAAGTGAAGCATCGGAATCTATAACTAGTGTCACAGGAATGGTTCGAAACATAGACACTAAGAAGAGCCAGTTTTCTTGTACTTAAGTCGGCATTGTGCCTTTTGTATTTAATTCCGATGCAATTTCTGTGTTTCATCGTCAATAAGAACGTCAGAGGGATACAGTAAACCAGAAGTGAAGCATCGGAATCTATAACTAGTGTCACAGGAATGGTTCAAAGCAGAGACAGTAAGAAGAGTCAGTTTTCTTGTACTTAAGTCGGCATTGTGCCTTTTGTATTTAATTTTGATGCAATTTCTGTGTTTCATCGTCAATAAGAAGGTCAGAGGGATACAGTAAACCTGAAGTGAAGCATCGGAATCTATAACTAGTGCCACAGGAATGGTTCAAAACATAGACAGTAAGAAGAGTCAGTGTTCTTGTACTTAAGTCGGCATTGTGCTTTTTGTATTTAATTCCGATGCAATTTCTGTGTTTCATCGTCAATAAGAAGGTCAGAGGGATACAGTAAACCTGAAGTGAAGCATCGGAATCCATAACTAGTGTCACAGGAATGGTTCAAAACATAGACAGTTAGAAGAGTCAGTTTTCTTGTACTTAAGTCGGCATTGTGCCTTTTGAATTTAATTCCGATGCAATTTCTGTGTTTCATCGTCAACAAAAAGGTCAGAGGGATACAGTAAACCTGAAGTGAAGCATCGGAATCTATAACTAGTGTCACATGAATGGTTTAAAACATAGACAGTAAGAAGAGTCAGTTTTCATGTACTTAAGTCGGCAATGTGCCTTTTGTATTTAATTCCGATGCAATTTCTGTGTTTCATCGTCAATAAGAAGGTCAGAGGGATACAGTAAACCTGAAGTGAAGCATCGGAATCTATAACTAGTGTCACATGAATGGTTCGGAACATAGACAGTAAGAAGTGTCAGTTATCTTGTACTTAAGTCGGCATTGTGCCTTTTGTATTTAATTCCGATGCAATTTCTGTGTTTCATCGTCAATATGAAGGTCAGAGGGATACAGTAAACATGAAGTGAAGCATCGGAATCTATAACTAGTGTCACATGAATGGTTTGAAACATAGACAGTAAGAAGAGTCAGTTTTCTTGTACTTAGGTCGGCATTGAACCTTTTGCATTTAATTCCAATGCAATTTCAATGTTTCAACATCAATAAGAAGGCCAGAGGGATACAGTGAACCTGAAGTGAAGCATCGGAATCTATAACTAGTGTCATAGGAATGGTTCAAAGCATAGACAATAAAAAGAGTCAGTTTTCTTGTACTTAAGTCGGCATTGTGCCTTTTGTATTTAATTCCGATGCAATTTCTGTGTTTCATCGTCAATAAGAACGTCAGAGGGATACAGTAAACCAGAAGTGAAGCATCGGAATCTATAACTAGTGTCACAGGAATGGTTCAAAGCATAGACAGTAAGAAGAGTCAGTTTTCTTGTACTTAAGTCGGCATTGTGCCTTTTGTATTTAATTTTGATGCAATTTCTGTGTTTCATCGTCAATAAGAAGGTCAGAGGGATACAGTAAACCTGAAGTGAAGCATCGGAATCTATAACTAGTGCCACAGGAATGGTTCAAAACATAGGCAGTAAGAAGAGTCAGTGTTCTTGTACTTAAGTCGGCATTGTGCTTTTTGTATTTAATTCCGATGCAATTTCTGTGTTTCATCGTCAATAAGAAGGTCAGAGGGATACAGTAAACCTGAAGTGAAGCATCGGAATCCATAACTAGTGTCACAGGAATGGTTCAAAACATAGACAATAAGAAGAGTCATTTTTCTTGTACATGAGTCGGCATTGTGCCTTTTGTATTTAATTCCAATGCAATTTCTGTGTTTCATCGTCAACAAAAAGGTCAGTGGGATACAGTAACCCTGAAGTGAAGCATCGGAATCTATAACTAGTGTCACATGAATGGTTTAAAACGTAGACAGTAAGAAGAGTCAGTTTTCATGTACTTAAGTCGGCATTGTGCCTTTTGTATTTAATTCCGATGCAATTTCTGTGTTTCATCGTCAATAAGAAGGTCAGAGGGATACAGTAAACCTGAAGTGAAGCATCGGAATCAATAACTAGAGTCACATGAAGGGTTCGAAACATAGACAGTAAGAAGAGTCTGTTATCTTGTACTTAAGTCGGCATTGTGCCTTTTGTATTTAATTCCGATGCAATTTCTGTGTTTCATCGTCAATATGAAGGTCAGAGGGATACAGTAAACCTGAAGTGAAGCATCGGAATCTATAACTAGTGTCACAGGAATGGTTCAAAACATAGACATTAAGAAGAGTCAGTTTTCTTGTACTTAAGTCGGCAATGTGCCTTTTGTATATAATTCCAATGCAATTTCTGTGTTTCATCGTCAATAAGAAGGTCAGAGGGATACAGTAAAGCTGAAGTGAAGCATCGGAATCTATAACTTGTGTCACAGGAATGGTTCAAAACTTAGACACTAAGAAGAGTCAGTTTTCTTGTACTTAAGTCGGCATTGTGCCTTTTGTATTTAAATCCGATGCAATTTCTGTGTATCATCGTCAATAAGAAGGTCAGAGGGATACAGTAAACCTGAAGTGAAGCATCGGAACCTATAACTAGTGTCACAGGAATTGTTCAAATCATAGACAGTAAGAAGAGTCAGTTCTCTTGTACTTAAGTCGGCATTGTGACTTTTGTATGTAATTCCGTTGCAATTTCAGTGGTTCATCGTCAATACGAAGGTCAGATGGATGCAGTAAACCTGAGGTGAAGCATCGGAATCTATAACTGGTGTCACAGGAGTGGTTCAAAACATAGACAGTAAGAAGAGTCGGTTTTCTTGTACATAAGTCGGCATTGTGCCTTTTCTATTTAATTCCGATGTAATTTCTGTGTTTCATCGTCAATAAGAAGGTCAGAGGAATACAGTAAAAATGAAGTGAAGCCTCAGAATCTGTTACTAGTGTCGCATGAATGGTTCAAACATAGACAGTAAGAAGAGTCAGTTTTCTTGTACTTAAGTCGGCATTGTGCCTTTTGAATTTAATTCCGATGCAATTTCTGTGTTTCATCGTCAACAAAAAAGTCAGAGGGATACAGTAAACCTGAAGTGAAGCATCGGAATCTATAACTAGTGTCACATGAATGGTTCGGAACATAGACAGTAAGAAGTGTCAGTTATCTTGTACTTAAGTCGGCATTGTGCCTTTTGTATTTAATTCCGATGCAATTTCTGTGTTTCATCGTCAATATGAAGGTCAGAGGGATACAGTAAACATGAAGTGAAGCATCGGAATCTATAACTAGTGTCACATGAATGGTTTGAAACATAGGCAGTAAGAAGAGTCAGTGTTCTTGTACTTAAGTCGGCATTGTGCTTTTTGTATTTAATTCCGATGCAATTTCTGTGTTTCATCGTCAATAAGAACGTCAGAGGGATACAGTAAACCAGAAGTGAAGCATCGGAATCTATAACTAGTGTCACAGGAATGGTTCAAAACATAGACAGTAAGAAGAGTCAGTGTTCTTGTACTTAAGTCGGCATTGTGCTTTTTGTATTTAATTCCGATGCAATTTCTGTGTTTCATCGTCAATAAGAAGGTCAGAGGGATACAGTAAACCTGAAGTGAAGCATCGGAATCCATAACTAGTGTCACAGGAATGGTTCAAAACATAAACAATAAGAAGAGTCATTTTTCTTGTACATGAGTCGGCATTGTGCCTTTTGTATTTAATTCCAATGCAATTTCTGTGTTTCATCGTCAACAAAAAGGTCAGTGGGATACAGTAACCCTGAAGTGAAGCATCGGAATCTATAACTAGTGTCACATGAATGGTTTAAAACGTAGACAGTAAGAAGAGTCAGTTTTCATGTACTTAAGTCGGCATTGTGCCTTTTGTATTTAATTCCGATGCAATTTCTGTGTTTCATCGTCAATAAGAAGGTCAGAGGGATACAGTAAACCTGAAGTGAAGCATCGGAATCTATAACTAGTGTCACATGAATGGTTCGAAACATAGACAGTAAGAAGAGTCAGTTATCTTGTACTTAAGTCGGCATTGTGCTATTTGTATTTAATTCCGATGCAATTTCTGTGTTTCATCGTCAATATGAAGGTCAGAGGGATACAGTAAACCTGAAGTGAAGCATCGGAATCTATAACTAGTGTCACAGGAATGGTTCAAAACATAGACATTAAGAAGAGTCAGTTTTCTTGTACTTAAGTCGGCAATGTGCCTTTTGTATATAAATCCAATGCAATTTCTGTGTTTCATCGTCAATAAGAAGGTCAGAGGGGTACAGTAAAGCTGAAGTGAAGCATCGGAATCTATAACTTGTGTCACAGGAATGGTTCAAAACTTAGACACTAAGAAGAGTCAGTTTTCTTGTACTTAAGTCGGCATTGTGCCTTTTGTATTTAAATCCGATGCAATTTCTGTGTTTCATCGTCAATAAGAAGGTCAGAGGGATACAGTAAACCTGAAGTGAAGCATCGGAACCTATAACTAGTGTCACAGGAATTGTTCAAATCATAGACAGTAAGAAGAGTCAGTTCTCTTGTACTTAAGTCGGCATTGTGACTTTTGTATGTAATTCCGTTGCAATTTCAGTGGTTCATCGTCAATACGAAGGTCAGATGAATGCAGTAAACCTGAGGTGAAGCATCGGAATCTATAACTGGTGTCACAGGAGTGGTTCAAAACATAGACAGTAAGAAGAGTCGGTTTTCTTGTACATAAGTCGGCATTGTGCCTTTTCTATTTAATTCCGATGTAATTTCTGTGTTTCATCGTCAATAAGAAGGTCAGAGGAATACAGTAAAAATGAAGTGAAGCATCAGAATCTGTTACTAGTGTCGCATGAATGGTTCAAACATAGACAGTAAGAAGAGTCAGTTTTCTTGTACTTAAGTCGGCATTGTGCCTTTTGAATTTAATTCCGATGCAATTTCTGTGTTTCATCGTCAACAAAAAGGTCAGAGGGATACAGTAAACCTGAAGTGAAGCATCGGAATCTATAACTAGTGTCACATGAATGGTTTAAAACATAGACAGTAAGAAGAGTCAGTTTTCATGTACTTAAGTCGGCAATGTGCCTTTTGTATTTAATTCCGATGCAATTTCTGTGTTTCATCGTCAATAAGAAGGTCAGAGGGATACAGTAAACCTGAAGTGAAGCATCGGAATCTATAACTAGTGTCACATGAATGGTTCGGAACATAGACAGTAAGAGGTGTCAGTTATCTTGTACTTAAGTCGGCATTGTGCCTTTTGTATTTAATTCCGATGCAATTTCTGTGTTTCATCGTCAATATGAAGGTCAGAGGGATACAGTAAACATGAAGTGAAGCATCGGAAATATAACTAGTGTCACATGAATGGTTTGAAACATAGACAGTAAGAAGAGTCAGTGTTCTTGTACTTAGGTCGGCATTGAACCTTTTGCATTTAATTCCCATGCAATTTCAATGTTTCAACATCAATAAGAAGGCCAGAGGGATACAGTGAACCTGAAGTGAAGCATCGGAATCTATAACTAGTGTCATAGGAATGGTTCAAAGCATAGACAATAAAAAGAGTCAGTTTTCTTGTACTTAAGTCGGCATTGTGCCTTTTGTATTTAATTCCGATGCAATTTCTGTGTTTCATCGTCAATAAGAACGTCAGAGGGATACAGTAAACCAGAAGTGAAGCATCGGAATCTATAACTAGTGTCACAGGAATGGTTCAAAGCATAGACAGTAAGATGAGTCAGTTTTCTTGTACTTAAGTCGGCATTGTGCCTTTTGTATTTAATTTTGATGCAATTTCTGTGTTTCATCGTCAATAAGAAGGTCAGAGGGATAAAGTAAACCTGAAGTGAAGCATCGGAATCTATAACTAGTGCCACAGGAATGGTTCAAAACATAGACAGTAAGAAGAGTCAGTGTTCTTGTACTTAAGTCGGCATTGTGTTTTTTGTATTTAATTCCGATGCAATTTCTGTGTTTCATCGTCAATTAGAAGGTCAGAGGGATACAGTAAACCTGAAGTGAAGCATCGGAATCCATAACTAGTGTCACAGGAATGGTTCAAAACATAGACAATAAGAAGAGTCATTTTTCTTGTACATGAGTCGGCATTGTGTCTTTTGTATTTAATTCCAATGCAATTTCTGTGTTTCATCGTCAACAAAAAGGTCAGTGGGATACAGTAACCCTGAAGTGAAGCATCGGAATCTATAACTAGTGTCACATGAATGGTTTAAAACGTAGACAGTAAGAAGAGTCAGTTTTCATGTACTTAAGTCGGCATTGTGCCTTTTGTATTTAATTCCGATCCAATTTCTGTGTTTCATCGTCAATAAGAAGGTCAGAGGGATACAGTAAACCTGAAGTGAAGCATCGGAATCTATAACTAGTGTCACATGAATGGTTCGAAACATAGACAGTAAGAAGAGTCAGTTATCTTGTACTTAAGTCGGCATTGTGCCTTTTGTATTTAATTCCGATGCAATTTCTGTGTTTCATCGTCAATATGAAGGTCAGAGGGATACAGTAAACCTGAAGTGAAGCATCGGAATCTATAACTAGTGTCACAGGATTGGTTCAAAGCATAGACATTAAGAAGAGTCAGTTTTCTTGTACTTAAGTCGGCAATGTGCCTTTTGTATATAATTCCAAAGCAATTTCTGTGTTTCATCGTCAATAAGAAGGTCAGAGGGATACAGTAAAGCTGAAGTGAAGCATCGGAATCTATAACTTGTGTCACAGGAATGGTTCAAAGCTTAGACACTAAGAAGAGTCAGTTTTCTTGTACTTAAGTCGGCATTGTGCCTTTTGTATTTAAATCCGATGCAATTTCTGTGTTTCATCGTCAATAAGAAGGTCAGAGGGATACAGTAAACCCGAAGTGAAGCATCGGAACCTATAACTAGTGTCACAGGAATTGTTCAAATCATAGACAGTAAGAAGAGTCAGTTCTCTTGTACTTAAGTCGGCATTGTGACTTTTGTATGTAATTCCGTTGCAATTTCAGTGGTTCATCGTCAATTCGAAGGTCAGATGGATGCAGTAAACCTGAGGTGAAGCATCGGAATCTATAACTGGTGTCACAGGAGTGGTTCAAAACATAGACAGTAAGAAGAGTCGGTTTTCATGTACATAAGTCGGCATTGTGCCTTTTCTATTTAATTCCGATGTAATTTCTGTGTTTCATCGTCAATAAGAAGGTCAGAGGAATACAGTAAAAATGAAGTGAAGCATCAGAATCTGTTACTAGTGTCGCATGAATGGTTCAAACATAGACTGTAAGAAGAGTCAGTTTTCTTGTACTTCAATCAGCATTGTGCCATTTGTATTTAACTCCGATGCAATTTCTGTGTTTCATCGTCAATAAGAAGGTCAGAGGGATACAGTAAACCTGAAGTGAAGCATCGGAATCTATAACTAGTGTCACAGGAATGGTTCGAAACATAGACACTAAGAAGAGAGAGTTTTCTTGTACTTAAGTCGGCATTGTGCATTTTCTATTTAACTCCGATGCAATTTCTGTGTTTCATCGTCAATAAGAAAGTCAGAGGAATACAGTAAACCTGAAGTGAAGCATCGGAATCTATAACTAGTGTCACATGAATGGTTCAAACATAGACAGTAAGAAGAGTCAGTTTTCTTGTACATAAGTCGGCAATGTGCCTTTTGTATTTAATTCCGAACACAAATTCTGTGATTCATCGTCAATAAGAAGGTCAGAGGGATACAGTAAACCTGAAGTGAAGCATCGGAACCTGTAATTAGTGTCACATGAATGGTTCAAATCATAGAGAGTAAGAAGAGTCAGTTTTCTTGTTCTTAAGAGGGCATTGTGCCTTTTGTATTTAATTCCGATGCAATTTCTGTGTTTCATCGTCAATAAGAAGGTCAGAGGGATACAAAAAACCTGAAGTGAAGCATCGGAATCTATAACTAGTGTCACAGGAATGGTTCAAAACATAGACAGTAAGAAGAGTCAGTTTTCTTGTACTTAAGTCGGCATTGTGCCTTTTGAATTTAATTCCGATGCAATTTCTGTGTTTCATCGTCAACAAAAAGGTCAGAGGGATACAGTAAACCTGAAGTGAAGCATCGGAATCTATAACTAGTGTCACATGAATGGTTTAAAACATAGACAGTAAGAAGAGTCAGTTTTCATGTACTTAAGTCGGCAATGTGCCTTTTGTATTTAATTCCGATGCAATATCTGTGTTTCATCGTCAATAAGAAGGTCAGAGGGATACAGTAAACCTGAAGTGAAGCATCGGAATCTATAACTAGTGTCACATGAATGGTTCGGAACATAGACAGTAAGAAGTGTCAGTTATCTTGTACTTAAGTCGGCATTGTGCCTTTTGTATTTAATTCCGATGCAATTTCTGTGTTTCATCGTCAATATGAAGGTCAGAGGGATACAGTAAACATGAAGTGAAGCATCGGAATCTATAACTAGTGTCACATGAATGGTTTGAAACATAGACAGTAAGAAGAGTCAGTTTTCTTGTACTTAGGACGGCATTGAACCTTTTGCATTTAATTCCAATTTAATTTCAATGTTTCAACATCAATAAGAAGGCCAGAGGGATACAGTGAACCTGAAGTGAAGCGTCGGAACCTATAACTAGAGTCATAGGAATGGTTCAAAGCATAGACAATAAAAAGAGTCAGTTTTCTTGTACTTAAGTCGGCATTGTGCCTTTTGTATTTAATTCCGATGCAATTTCTGGGTTTCATCGTCAATAAGAACGTCAGAGGGATACAGTAAACCAGAAGTGAAGCATCGGAATCTATAACTAGTGTCACAGGAATGGTTCAAATCATAGACAGTAAGAAGAGTCAGTTTTCTTGTACTTAAGTCGGCATTGTGCCTTTTGTATTTAATTTTGATGCAATTTCTGTGTTTCATCGTCAATAAGAAGGTCAGAGGGATACCGTAAACCTGAAGTGAAGCATCGGAATCTATAACTAGTGCCACAGGAATGGTTCAAAACATAGACAGTAAGAAGAGTCAGTGTTCTTGTACTTATGTCGGCATTGTGCTTTTTGTATTTAATTCCGATGCAATTTCTGTGTTTCATCGTCAATAAGAAGGTCAGAGGGATACAGTAAACCTGAAGTGAAGCATCGGAATCTATAACTAGTGTCACAGGAATGGTTCAAATCATAGACAATAAGAAGAGTCATTTTTCTTGTACATAAGTCGGCATTGTGCCTTTTGTATTTAATTCCAATGCAATTTCTGTGTTTCATCGTCAACAAAAAGGTCAGTGGGATACAGTAACCCTGAAGTGAAGCATCGGAATCTATAACTAGTGTCACATGAATGGTTTAAAACGTAGACAGTAAGAAGAGTCAGTTTTCATGTACTTAAGTCGGCATTGTGCCTTTTGTATTTAATTCCGATGCAATTTCTGTGTTTCATCGTCAATAAGAGGGTCAGAGGGATACAGTAAACCTGAAGTGAAGCATCGGAATCTATAACTAGTGTCACATGAATGGTTCGAAACATAGACAGTAAGAAGGGTCAGTTATCTTGTACTTAAGTCGGCATTGTGCCTTTTGTATTTAATTCCGATGCAATTTCTGTGTTTCATCGTCAATATGAAGGTCAGAGGGATACAGTAAACCTGAAGTGAAGCATCGGAATCTATAACTAGTGTCACAGGAATGGTTCAAAACATAGACATTAAGAAGAGTCAGTTTTCTTGTACTTAAGTCGGCAATGTGCCTTTTGTATATAATTCCAATGCAATTTCTGTGTTTCATCGTCAATAAGAAGGTCAGAGGGATACAGTAAAGCTGAAGTGAAGCATCGGAATCTATAACTTGTGTCACAGGAATGGTTCAAAACTTAGACACTAAGAAGAGTCAGTTTTCTTGTACTTAAGTCGGCATTGTGCCTTTTGTATTTAAATCCGATGCAATTTCTGTGTTTCATCGTCAATAAGAAGGTCAGAGGGATACAGTAAACCTGAAGTGAAGCATCGGAACCTATAACTAGTGTCACAGGAATTGTTCAAATCATAGACAGTAAGAGGAGTCAGTTCTCTTGTACTTAAGTCGGCATTGTGACTTTTGTATGTAATTCCGTTGCAATTTCAGTGGTTCATCGTCAATACGAAGGTCAGATGGATGCAGTAACCCTGAGGTGAAGCATCGGAATCTATAACTGGTGTCACAGGAGTGGTTCAAAACATAGACAGTAAGAAAAGTCGGTTTTCTTGTACATAAGTCGGCATTGTGCCTTTTCTATTTAATTCCGATGTAATTTCTGTGTTTCATCGTCAATAAGAAGGTCAGAGGAATACAGTAAAAATGAAGTGAAGCATCGGAATCTGTTACTAGTGTCGCATGAATGGTTCACACATAGACAGTAAGAAGAGTCAGTTTTCTTGTACTTCAATCAGCATTGTGCCATTTGTATTTAACTCCGATGCAATTTCTGTGTTTCATCGTCAATAAGAAGGTCAGAGGGATACAGTAAACCTGAAGTGAAGCATCGGAATCTATAACTAGTGTCACAGGAATGGTTCGAAACATAGACACTAAGAAGAGCCAGTTTTCTTGTACTTAAGTCGGCATTGTGCCTTTTCTATTTAATTCCGATGCAATTTCTGTGTTTCATCGTCAATAAGAAGGTCAGAGGGATACAGTAAACCTGAAGTGAAGCATCGGAATCTATAACTAGTGTCACATGAATGGTTCAAACATAGACAGTAAGAAGAGTCAGTTTTCTTGTACATAAGTCGGCAATGTGCCTTTTGTATTTAATTCCGACGCAATTTCTGTGATTCATCGTCAATAAGGAGGTCAGAGGGATACAGTAAACCTGAAGTGAAGCATCGGAATCTGTAATTAGTGTCACATGAATGGTTCAAATCATAGAGAGTAAGAAGAGTCAGTTTCCTTGTTCTTAAGTGGGCATTGTGCCTTTTGTATTTAATTCCGATGCAATTTCTGTGTTTCATCGTCAATAAGGTCAGAGGGATACAAAAAACCTGAAGTGAAGCATCGGAATCTATAACTAGTGTCACAGGATTGTTTCAAAACATAGACAGTAAGAAGAGTCAGTTTTCTTGTACTTAAGTCGGCATTGTGCCTTTTGAATTTAAGTCCGATGCAATTTCTGTGTTTCATCGTCAATAAGAAGGTCAGAGGGATACAGTAAACCTGAAGTGAAGCATCGGAATCTATAACTAGTGTCACATGAATGGTTCGGAACATAGACAGTAAGAAGTGTTAGTTATCTTGTACTTAAGTCGGCATTGTGCCTTTTGTATTTAATTCCGATGCAATTTCTGTGTTTCATCGTCAATATGAAGGTCAGAGGGATACAGTAAACATGAAGTGAAGCATCGGAATCTATAACTAGTGTCACATGAATGGTTTGAAACATAGACAGTAAGAAGAGTCAGTTTTCTTGTACTTAGGTCGGCATTGAACATTTTGCATTTAATTCCAATGCAATTTCAATGTTTCAACATCAATAAGAAGGCCAGAGGGATACAGTGAACCTGAAGTGAAGCATCGGAATCTATAACTAGTGTCATAGGAATGGTTCAAAGCATAGACAATAAAAAGAGTCAGTTTTCTTGTACTTAAGTCGGCATTGTGCCTTTTGTATTTAATTCCGATGCAATTTCTGTGTTTCATCGTCAATAAGAACGTCAGAGGGATACAGTATACCAGAAGTGAAGCATCGGAATCTATAACTAGTGTCACAGGAGTGGTTCAAAGCATAGACAGTAAGAAGAGTCAGTTTTCTTGTACTTAAGTCGGCATTGTGCCGTTTGTATTTAATTTTGATGCTATTTCTGTGTTTCATCGACAATAAGAAGGTTTAGAGGGATACAGTAAACCTGAAGTGAAGCATCGGAATCTATAACTAGTGCCACAGGAATGGTTCAAAACATAGACAATAAGAAGAGTGATTTTTCTTGTACATAAGTCGGCATTGTGCCTTTTGTATTTAATTCCAATGCAATTTCTGTGTTTCATCGTCAACAAAAAGGTCAGTGGGATACAGTAACCCTGAAGTGAAGCATCGGAATCTATAACTAGTGTCACATGAATGGTTTAAAACGTAGACAGTAAGAAGAGTCAGTTTTCATGTACTTAAGTCGGCATTGTGCCTTTTGTATTTAATTCCGATGCAATTTCTGTGTTTCATCGTCAATAAGAAGGTCAGAGGGATACAGTAAACCTGAAGTGAAGCATCGGAATCTATAACTAGTGTCACATGAATGGTTCGAAACATAGACAGTAAGAAGAGTCAGTTATCTTGTACTTAAGTCGGCATTGTGCCTTTTGTATTTAATTCCGATGCAATTTCTGTGTTTCATCGTCAATATGAAGGTCAGAGGGATACAGTAAACCTGAAGTGAAGCATCGGAATCTATAACTAGTGTCACAGGAATGGTTCAAAACATAGACATTAAGAAGAGTCAGTTTTCTTGTACTTAAGTCGGCATTGTGCCTTATGTATTTAATTCCAATGCAATTTCTGTGTTTCATCGTCAATAAGAAGGTCAGAGGGATACAGTAAACCTGAAGTGAAGCATCGGAACCTATAACTAGTGTCACAGGAATGGTTCAAATCATAGACAGTAAGAAGAGTCAGTTCTCTTGTACTTAAGTCGGCATTGTGACTTTTGTATGTAATGCCGTTGCAATTTCAGTGGTTCATCGTCAATACGAAGGTCAGATGGATGCAGTAAACCTGAGGTGAAGCATCGGAATCTATAACTGGTGTCACAGGAGTGGTTCAAAACATAGACAGTAAGAAGAGTCGGTTTTCTTGTACATAAGTCGGCATTGTGCCTTTTCTATTTAATTCCGATGTAATTTCTGTGTTTCATCGTCAATAAGAAGGTCAGAGGAATACAGTAAAAATGAAGTGAAGCATCGGAATCTGTAACTAGTGTCGCATGAATGGTTCAAACATAGACAGTAAGAAGAGTCAGTTTTCTTGTACTTCAATCGGCATTGTGCCATTTGTATTTAACTCTGATGCAATTTCTGTGTTTCATCGTCAATAAGAAGGTCAGAGGGATACAGTAAACCTGAAGTGAAGCATTGGAATCTATAACTAGTGTCACATGAATGGTTCAAACATAGACAGTAAGAAGAGTCAGTTTTCTTGTACATAAGTCGGCAATGTGCCTTTTGTATTTAATTCCGATGCAATTTCTGTGATTCATCGTCAATAAGAAGGTCAGAGGGATACAGTAAACCTGAAGTGAAGCATCGGAATCTGTAATTAGTGTCACATGAATGGTTCAAATCATAGAGAGTAAGAAGAGTCAGTTTTCTTGTTCTGAAGTGGGCATTGTGCCTTTTGTATTTAATTCCGATGCAATTTCTGTGTTTCATCGTCAATAAGAAGGTCAGAGGGATACAAAAAACCTGAAGTGAAGCATCGGAATCTATAACTAGTGTCACAGGAATGGTTCAAAACATAGACAGTAAGAAGAGTCAGTTTTCTTGTACTTAAGTCGGCATTGTGCCTTTTGAATTTAATTCCGATGCAATTTCTGTGTTTCATCGTCAACAAAAAGGTCAGAGGGATACAGTAAACCTGAAGTGAAGCATCGGAATCTATAACTAGTGACACATGAATTGTTCGGAACATAGACAGTAAGAAGTGTCAGTTATCTTGTACATAAGTCGGCATTGTGCGTTTTGTATTTAATTCCGATGCAATTTCTGTGATTCATCGTCAATATGAAGGTCAGAGGGATACAGTAAAGATGAAGTGAAGCATCGGAATCTATAACTAGTGTCACATGAATGGTTTGAAACATAGACAGTAAGAAGAGTCAGTTTTCTTGTACTTAGGTCGGCATTGAACCTTTTGCATTTAATTCCAATGCAATTTCAATGTTTCAACATCAATAAGAAGGCCAGAGGGATACAGTGAACCTGAAGTGAAGCATCGGAATCTATAACTAGTGTCATAGGAATGGTTCAAAGCATAGACAATAAAAAGAGTCAGTTTTCTTGTACTTAAGTCGGCATTGTGCCTTTTGTATTTAATTCCGATGCCATTTCTGTGTTTCATCGTCAATAAGAACGTCAGAGGGATACAGTAAACCAGAAGTGAAGCATCGGAATCTATAACTAGTGTCACAGGAATGGTTCAAAACATAGACAGTAAGAAGAGTCAGTTTTCTTGTACTTAAGTCGGCATTGTGCCTTTTGAATTTAATTTTGATGCAATTTCTGTGTTTCATCGTCAATAAGAAGGTCAGAGGGATACAGTAAACCTGAAGTGAAGCATCGGAATCTATAACTAGTGCCACAGGAATGGTTCAAAACATAGACAGTAAGAAGAGTCAGTGTTCTTGTACTTAAGTCGGCATTGTGCTTTTTGTATTTAATTCCGATGCAATTTCTGTGTTTCATCGTCAATAAGAAGGTCAGAGGGATACAGTAAACCTGAAGTGAAGCATCGGAATCTATAACTAGTGTCACAGGAATGGTTCAAACATAGACAATAAGAAGAGTCATTTTTCTTGTACATAAGTCGGCATTGTGCCTTTTGTATTTAATTCCAATGCAATTTCTGTGTTTCATCGACAACAAAAAGGTCAGTGGGATACAGTTCCCCTGAAGTGAAGCATCGGAATCTATAACTAGTGTCACATGAATGGTTTAAAACGTAGACAGTAAGAAGAGTCAGTTTTCATGTACTTAAGTCGGCATTGTGCCTTTTGTATTTAATTCCGATGCAATTTCTGTGTTTCATCGTCAATAAGAAGGTCAGAGGGATACAGTAAGCCTGAAGTGAAGCATCGGAATCTATAACTAGTGTCACATGAATGGTTCGAACCATAGACAGTAAGAAGAGTCAGTTATCTTGTACTTAAGTCGGCATTGTGCCTTTTGTATTTAATTCCGATGCAATTTCTGTGTTTCATCGTCAATATGAAGGTCAGAGGGATACAGTAAACCTGAAGTGAAGCATCGGAATCTATAACTAGTGTCACATGAATGGTTCAAAACATAGACATTAAGAAGAGTCAGTTTTCTTGTACTTAAGTCGGCATTGTGGCTTTTGTATTTAATTCCAATGCAATTTCTGTGTTTCATCGTCAATAAGAAGGTCAGAGGGATACAGTAAAGCTGAAGTAAAGCATCGGAATCTATAACTTGTGTCACAGGAATGGTTCAAAACTTAGACACTAAGAAGAGTCAGTTTTCTTGTACTTAAGTCGGCATTGTGCCTTTTGTATTTAAATCCGATGCAATTTCTGTGTTTCATCGTCAATAAGAAGGTCAGAGGGATACAGTAAACCTGAAGTGAAGCATCGGAACCTATAACTAGTGTCACAGGAATTGTTCAAATCATAGACAGAAAGAAGAGTCAGTTCTCTTGTACTTAAGTCGGCATTGTGACTTTTGTATGTAATTCCGTTGCAATTTCAGTGGTTCATCGTCAATACGAAGGTCAGATGGATACAGTAAACCTGAGGTGAAGCATCGGAATCTATAACTAGTGTCACAGGAGTGGTTCAAAACATAGATAGTAAGAAGAGTCGGTTTTCTTGTACATAAGTCGGCATTGTGCCTTCTCTATTTAATTCCGATGTAATTTCTGTGATTCATCGTCAATAAGAAGGTCAGAGGAATACAGTAAAAATGAAGTGAAGCATCGGAATCAGTAACTAGTGTCGCATGAATGGTTCAAACATAGACAGTAAGAAGAGTCAGTTTTCTTGTACTTCAATCGGCATTGTGCCTTTTGTATTTATCTCCGATGCCATTTCTGTGTTTCATCGTCAATAAGAAGGTCAGAGGGATACAGTAAACCTGAAGTGAAGAATCGGAATCTATAACTAGTGTCACAGGAATGGTTCGAAACATAGACACTAAGAAGAGCCAGTTTTCTTGTACTTAAGTCGGCATTGAGCCTTTTCTATTTAATTCCGATGCAATTTCTGTGTTTCATCGTCAATAAGAAGGTCAGAGGGATACAGTAAACCTGAAGTGAAGCATCGGAAGCAATAACTAGTGTCACATGAATGATTCAAACATAGACAGTAAGAAGAGTCAGTTTTCTTGTACATAAGTCGGCAATGTGCCTTTTGTATTTAATTCCGACGCAATTTCTGTGATTCATCGTCAAAAGAAGGTCAGAGGGATACAGTAAACCTGAAGTGAAGCATCGGAATCTGTAATTAGTGTCACTTGAATGGTTCAAATCATAGAGAGTAAGAAGAGTCAGTTTACTTGTTCTTAAGTGGGCATTGTGCCTTTTGTATTTAATTCCGATGCAATTTCTGTGTTTCATCGTCAATAAGAAGGTCAGAGGGATACAAAAAACCTGAAGTGAAGTATCGGAATCTATAACTAGTGTCACAGGAATGGTTCAAAACATAGACAGTAAGAAGAGTCAGTTTTCTTGTGCTTAAGTCGGCATTGTGCCTTTTGAATTTAATTCCGATGCAATTTCTGTGTTTCATCGTCAACAAAAAGGTCAGAGGGATACAGTAAACCTGAAGTGAAGCATCGGAATCTATAACTAGTGTCACATGAATGGTTTAAAACATAGACAGTAAGAAGAGTCAGTTTTCATGTACTTAAGTCGGCAATGTGCCTTTTGTATTTAATTCCGATGCAATTTCTTTGTTTCATCGTCAATTAGAAGGTCAGAGGGATACAGTAAACCTGAAGTGAAGCATCGGAATCTATAACTAGTGTCACATGAATGGTTCGGAACATAGACAGTAAGAAGTGTCAGTTATCTTGTACTTAAGTCGGCATTGTGCGTTTTGTATTTAATTCCGATGCAATTTCTGTGTTTCATCGTCAATATGAAGGTCAGAGGGATACAGTAAACATGAAGTGAAGCATCGGAATCTATAACTAGTGTCACATGAATGGTTTGAAACATAGACAGTAAGAAGAGTCAGTTTTCTTGTACTTAGGTCGGCATTGAACCTTTTGCATTTAATTCCAATCCAATTTCAATGTTTCAACATCAATAAGAAGGCCAGAGGGATACATTGAACCTGAAGTGAAGCATCGGAATCTATAACTAGTGTCATAGGAATGGTTCAAAGCATAGACAATAAAAAGAGTCAGTTTTCTTGTACTTAAGTCGGCATTGTGCCTTTTGTATTTAATTCCGATGCAATTTCTGTGTTTCATCGTCAATAAGAACGTCAGAGGGATACAGTAAACCAGAAGTGAAGCATCGGAATCTATAACTAGTGTCACAGGAATGGTTCAAAACATAGACAGTAAGAAGAGTCAGTTATCTTGTACTTAAGTCGGCATTGTGCCTTTTGTATTTAATTTTGATGCAATTTCTGTGTTTCATCGTCAATAAGAAGGTCAGAGGGATACAGTAAACCTGAAGTGAAGCATCGGAATCTATAACTAGTGCCACAGGAATGGTTCAAAACATAGAGAGTAAGAAGAGTCAGTGTTCTTGTACTTAAGTCGGCATTGTGCTTTTTGTATTTAATTCCGATGCAATTTCTGTGTTTCATTGTCAATAAGAAGGTCAGAGGGATACAGTAAACCTGAAGTGAAGCATCGGAATCTATAACTAGTGTCACAGGAATGGTTCAAAACATAGACAGTAAGAAGAGTCATTTTTCTTGTACATAAGTCGGCATTGTGCCTTTTGTATTTAATTCCAATGCAATTTCTGTGTTTCATCGTCAACAAAAAGGTCAGTGGGATACAGTCCCCCTGAAGTGAAGCATCGGAATCTATAACTAGTGTCACATGAATGGTTTAAAACGTAGACAGTAAGAAGAGTCAGTTTTCATGTACTTAAGTCGGCAATGTGCCTTTTGTATTTAATTCCGATGCAATTTCTGTGTTTCATCGTCAATAAGAGAGTCAGAGGGATACAGTAAGCCTGAAGTGAAGCATCGGAATCTATAACTAGTTTCACATGAATGGTTCGAAACATAGACAGTAAGAAGAGTCAGTTATCTTGTACTTAAGTCGGCATTGTGCCTTTTGTATTTAATTCCGATGCATTTTCTGTGTTTCATCGTCAATATGAAGGGCAGAGGGATACAGTAAACCTGAAGTGAAGCATCGGAATCTATAACTAGTGTCACAGGAATGGTTCAAAACATAGACATTAAGAAGAGTCAGTTTTCTTGTACTTAAGTCGGCATTGTGCCTTTTGTATTTAATTCCAATGCAATTTCTGTGTTTCATCGTCAATAAGAAGGTCAGAGGGATACAGTAAAGCTGAAGTGAAGCATCGGAATCTATAACTTGTGTCACAGGAATGGTTCAAAACTTAGACACTAAGAAGAGTCAGTTTTCTTGTACTTAAGTCGGCATTGTGACTTTTGTATGTAATTCCGTTGCAATTTCAGTGGTTCATCGTCAATACGAAGGTCAGATGGATGCAGTAAACCTGAGGTGAAGCATCGGAATCTATAACTAGTGTCACAGGAGTGGTTCAAAACATAGATAGTAAGAAGAGTCGGTTTTTTTGTACATAAGTCGGCATTGTGCCTTTTCTATTTAATTCCGATGTAATTTCTGTGTTTCATCGTCAATAAGAAGGTCAGAGGAATACAGTAAAAATGAAGTGAAGCATCGGAATCTGTAACTAGTGTCGCATGAATGGTTCAAACATAGACAGTAAGAAGAGTCAGTTTTCTTGTACTTCAATCGGCATTGTGCCGTTTGTATTTAACTCCGATGCAATTTCTGTGTTTCATCGTCAATAAGAAGGTCAGAGGGATACAGTAAACCTGAAGTGAAGAATCGGAATCTATAACTAGTGTCACAGGAATGGTTCGAAACATAGACACTAAGAAGAGCCAGTTTTCTTGTACTTAAGTCGGCATTGAGCCTTTTCTATTTAATTCCGATGCAATTTCTGTGTTTCATCGTCAATAAGAAGGTCAGAGGGATACAGTAAACCTGAAGTGAAGCATCGGAATCTATAACTAGTGTCACATGAATAGTTCAAACATAGACAGTAAGAAGAGTCAGTTTTCTTGTACATAAGTCGGCAATGTGCCTTTTGTATTTAATTCCGACGCAATTTCTGTGATTCATCGTCAATAAGAAGGTCAGAGGGATACAGTAAACCTGAAGTGAAGTATCGGAATCTGTAATTAGTGTCACATGAATGGTTCAAATCATAGAGAGTAAGAAGAGTCAGTTTTCTTGTTCTTAAGTGGGCATTGTGCCTTTTGTATTTAATTCCGATGCAATTTCTGTGTTTCATCGTCCATAAGAAGGTCAGAGGGATACAAAAAACCTGAAGTGAAGCATCGGAATCTGTAATTAGTGTCACATGAATGGTTCAAATCATAGAGAGTAAGAAGAGTCAGTTTTCTTGTTCTTAAGTGGGCATTGTGCCTTTTGTATTTAATTCCGATGCAATTTCTGTGTTTCATCGTCCATAAGAAGGTCAGAGGGATACAAAAAACCTGAAGTGTAGCATCGGAATCTATAACTAGTGTCACAGGAATGGTTTAAAACATAGACAGTAAGAAGAGTCAGTTTTCTTGTACTTAAGTCGGCATTGTGCCTTTTGAATTTAATTCCGATGCAATTTCTGTGTTTCATCGTCAACAAAAAGGTCAGAGGGATACAGTAAACCTGAAGTGAAGCATCGGAATCTATAACTAGTGTCACATGAATGGTTTAAAACATAGACAGTAAGAAGAGTCAGTTTTCATGTACTTAAGTCGGCAATGTGCCTTTTGTATTTAATTCCGATGCAATTTCTGTGTTTCATCGTCAATAAGAAGGTCAGAAGGATACAGTAAACCTGAAGTGAAGCATCGGAATCTATAACTAGTGTCACATGAATAGTTCGGAACATAGACAGTAAGAAGTGTCAGTTATCTTGTACTTAAGTCGGCATTGTGCCTTTTGTATTTAATTCCGAAGCAATTTCTGTGTTTCATCGTCAATATGAAGGTCAGAGGGATACAGTAAACATGAAGTGAAGCATCGGAATCTATAACTAGTGTAACATGAATGGTTTGAAACATAGTCAGTAAGAAGAGTCAGTTTCCTTGTACGTAGGTCGGCATTGAACCTTTTGCATTTAATTACAATGCAATTTCAATGTTTCAACATCAATAAGAAGGCCAGAGTGATACAGTGAACCTGAAGTGAAGCATCGGAATCTATAACTAGTGTCATAGGAATGGTTCAAAGCATAGACAATAAAAAGAGTCAGTATTCTTGTACTTAAGTCGGCATTGTGCATTTTGTATTTAATTCCGATGCAATTTCTGTGTTTCATCGTCAATAAGAACGTCAGAGGGATACAGTAAACCAGAAGTGAAGCATCGGAATCTATAACTAGTGTCACAGGAATGGTTCAAAACATAGACAGTAAGAAGAGTCAATTTTCTTGTACTTAAGTCGGCATTGTGCCTTTTGTATTTAATTTTGATGCAATTTCTGTGTTTCATCGTCAACAAAAAGGTCAGAGGGATACAGTAAACCTGAAGTGAAGCATCGGAATCTATAACTAGTGTCACATGAATGGTTTAAAACATAGACAGTAAGAAGAGTCAGTGTTCTTGTACTTAAGTCGGCATTGTGCTTTTTGTATTTAATTCCGATGCAATTTCTGTGTTTCATCGTCAATAAGACGGTCAGAAGGATACAGTAAACCTGGAGTGAAGCATCGGAATCTATAACTAGTGCCACAGGAATGGTTCAAAACCTAGACAATAAGAAGAGTCATTTTTCTTGTACATAAGTCGGCATTGTGCCTTTTGTATTTAATTCCAATGCAATTTCTGTGTTTCATCGTCAACAAAAAGGTCAGTGGGATACAGTAACCCTGAAGTGAAGCATCGGAATCTATAACTAGTGTCACATGAATGGTTTAAAACGTAGACAGTAAGAAGAGTCAGTTTTCATGTACTTAAGTCGGCATTGTGCTTTTTGTATTTAATTCCGATGCAATTTCTGTGTTTCATCGTCAATAAGAAGGTCAGAGGGATACAGTAAACTTGAAGTGAAGCATCGGAATCTATAACTAGTGTCACAGGAGTGGTTCAAAACATAGATAGTAAGAAGAGTCGGTTTTCTTGTACATAAGTCGGCATTGTGCCTTTTCTATTTAATTCCGATGTAATTTCTGTGTTTCATCGTCAATAAGAAGGTCAGAGGAATACAGTAAAAATGAAGTGAAGCATCGGAATCTGTAACTAGTGTCGCATGAATGGTTCAAACATAGACAGTAAGAAGAGTCAGTTTTCTTGTACTTCAATCGGCATTGTGCCTTTTGTATTAACTTCGATGCAATTTCTGTGTTTCATCGTCAATAAGAAGGTCAGAGGGATACAGTAAACCTGAAGTGAAGAATCGGAATCTATAACTAGTGTCACAGGAATGGTTCGAAACATAGACACTAAGAAGAGCCAGTTTTCTTGTACTTAAGTCGGCATTGAGCCTTTTCTATTTAATTCCGATGCAATTTCTGTGTTTCATCGTCAACAAAAAGGTCAGAGGGATACAGTAAACCTGAAGTGAAGCATCGGAATCTATAACTAGTGTCACATGAATGGTTTAAAACATAGACAGTAAGAAGAGTCAGTTTTCATGTACTTAAGTCGGCAATGTGCCTTTTGTATTTAATTCCGATGCAATTTCTGTGTTTCATCGTCAATAAGAAGGTCAGAGGGATACAGTAAACCTGAAGTGAAGCATCGGAATCTATAACTAGTGTCACATGAATGGTTCGGAACATAGACAGTAAGAAGTGTCAGTTATCTTGTACTTAAGTCGCCATTGTGCGTTTTGTATTTAATTCCGATGCAATTTCTGTGTTTCATCGTCAATATGAAGGTCAGAGGGATACAGTAAACATGAAGTGAAGCATCGGAATCTATAACTAGTGTCACATGAATGGTTCAAAATATAGACACTAAGAAGAGTCATTTTTCTTGTACATAAGTCGGCATTGTGCCTTTTGTATTTAATTCCAATGCAATTTCTGTGTTTCATCGTCAACAAAAAGGTCAGTGGGATACAGTTCCCCTGAAGTGAAGCATCGGTTCTATAACTAGTGTCACATGAATGGTTTAAAACGTAGATAGTAAGAAGAGTCAGTTTTCATGTACTTAAGTCGGCATTGTGCCTTTTGTATTTAATTCCGATGCAATTTCTGTGTTTCATCGTCAACAAGAAGGTCAGAGGGATACAGTAAGCCTGAAGTGAAGCATCGGAATCTATAACTAGTGTCACATGAATGGTTCGAAACATAGACAGTAAGAAGAGTCAGTTATCTTGTACTTAAGTCGGCATTGTGCCTTTTGTATTTAATTCCGATGCAATTTCTGTGTTTCATCGTCAACATGAAGGTCAGAGGGATACAGTAAACCTGAAGTGAAGCATCGGAATCTGTAACTAGTGTCGCATGAATGGTTCAAACATAGACAGTAAGAAGAGTCAGTTTTCTTGTACTTCAATCGGCATTGTGCCTTTTGTATTAACTTCGATGCAATTTCTGTGTTTCATCGTCAATAAGAAGGTCAGAGGGATACAGTAAACCTGAAGTGAAGAATCGGAATCTATAACTAGTGTCACAGGAATGGTTCGAAACATAGACACTAAGAAGAGCCAGTTTTCTTGTACTTAAGTCGGCATTGAGCCTTTTCTATTTAATTCCGATGCAATTTCTGTGTTTCATCGTCAACAAAAAGGTCAGAGGGATACAGTAAACCTGAAGTGAAGCATCGGAATCTATAACTAGTGTCACATGAATGGTTTAAAACATAGACAGTAAGAAGAGTCAGTTTTCATGTACTTAAGTCGGCAATGTGCCTTTTGTATTTAATTCCGATGCAATTTCTGTGTTTCATCGTCAATAAGAAGGTCAGAGGGATACAGTAAACCTGAAGTGAAGCATCGGAATCTATAACTAGTGTCACATGAATGGTTCGGAACATAGACAGTAAGAAGTGTCAGTTATCTTGTACTTAAGTCGCCATTGTGCGTTTTGTATTTAATTCCGATGCAATTTCTGTGTTTCATCGTCAATATGAAGGTCAGAGGGATACAGTAAACATGAAGTGAAGCATCGGAATCTATAACTAGTGTCACATGAATGGTTCAAAATATAGACACTAAGAAGAGTCATTTTTCTTGTACATAAGTCGGCATTGTGCCTTTTGTATTTAATTCCAATGCAATTTCTGTGTTTCATCGTCAACAAAAAGGTCAGTGGGATACAGTTCCCCTGAAGTGAAGCATCGGTTCTATAACTAGTGTCACATGAATGGTTTAAAACGTAGATAGTAAGAAGAGTCAGTTTTCATGTACTTAAGTCGGCATTGTGCCTTTTGTATTTAATTCCGATGCAATTTCTGTGTTTCATCGTCAACAAGAAGGTCAGAGGGATACAGTAAGCCTGAAGTGAAGCATCGGAATCTATAACTAGTGTCACATGAATGGTTCGAAACATAGACAGTAAGAAGAGTCAGTTATCTTGTACTTAAGTCGGCATTGTGCCTTTTGTATTTAATTCCGATGCAATTTCTGTGTTTCATCGTCAACATGAAGGTCAGAGGGATACAGTAAACCTGAAGTGAAGCATCGGAATCTATAACTAGTGTCACAGGAATGGTTCAAAACATAGACATTAAGAAGAGTCGGTTTTCTTGTACATAAATCGGCATTGTGCCTTTTCTATTTAATTGCGATGTAATTTCTGTGTTTCATCGTCAATAAGAAGGTCAGAGGAATACAGTAAAAATGAAGTGGAGCATCGGAATCTGTAACTAGTGTCGCATGAATGGTTCAAACATAGACAGTAAGAAGAGTCAGTTTTCTTGTACTTCAATCGGCATTGTGCCGTTTGTATTTAACTCCGATGCAATTTCTGTGTTTCATCGTCAATAAGAAGGTCAGAGGGATACAGTAAACCTGAAGTGAAGAATCGGAATCTATAACTAGTGTCATAGGAATGTTTCAAAACATAGACACTAAGAAGAGCCAGTTTTCTTGTACTTAAGTCGGCATTGAGCCTTTTCTATTTAATTCCGATGCAATTTCTGTGTTTCATCGTCAATAAGAAGGTCAGAGGGATACAGTAAACCTGAAGTGAAGCATCGGAATCTATAACTAGTGTCACATGAATGGTTCAAACATAGACAGTAAGAAGAGTCAGTTTTCTTGTACATAAGTCGGCAATGTGCCTTTTGTATTTAATTCCGACGCAATTTCTGTGATTCATCGTCAATAAGAAGGTCAGAGGGATACAGTAAACCTGAAGTGAAGCATCGGAATCTGTAATTAGTGTCACATGAATGGTTCAAATCATAGAGAGTAAGAAGAGTCAGTTTTCTTGTTCTTAAGTGGGCATTGTGCCTTTTGTATTTAATTCCGATGCAATTTCTGTGTTTCATCGTCCATAAGAAGGTCAGAGGGATACAAAAAACCTGAAGTGAAGCATCGGAATCTGTAATTAGTGTCACATGAATGGTTCAAATCATAGAGAGTAAGAAGAGTCAGTTTTCTTGTTCTTAAGTGGGCATTGTGCCTTTTGTATTTAATTCAGATGCAATTTCTGAGTTTCATCGTCCATAAGAAGGTCAGAGGGATACAAAAACTGAAGTGAAGCATCGGAATCTATAACTAGTGTCACAGGAATGGTTCAAAACATAGACAGTAAGAAGAGTCAGTTTTCTTGTACTTAAGTCGGCATCGTGCCTTTTGAATTTAATTCCGATGCAATTTCTGTGTTTCATCGTCAACAAAAAGGTCAGAGGGATACAGTAAACCTGAAGTGAAGCATCGGAATCTATAACTAGTGTCACATGAATGGTTTAAAACATAGACAGTAAGAAGAGTCAGTTTTCATGTACTTAAGTCGGCAATGTGCCTTTTGTATTTAATTCCTATGCAATTTCTGTGTTTCATCGTCAATAAGAAGGTCAGAGGGATACAGTAAACCTGAAGTGAAGCATCGGAATCTATAACTAGTGTCACATGAATAGTTCGGAACATAGACAGTAAGAAGTGTCAGTTATCTTGTACTTAAGTCGGCATTGTGCCTTTTGTATTTAATTCCGAAGCAATTTCTGTGTTTCATCGTAAATATGAAGGTCAGAGGGATACAGTAAACATGAAGTGAAGCATCGGAATCTATAACTAGTGTAACATGAATGGTTTGAAACATAGTCAGTAAGAAGAGTCAGTTTCCTTGTACGTAGGTCGGCATTGAACATTTTGCATTTAATTCCAATGCAATTTCAATGTTTCAACATCAATAAGAAGGCCAGAGTGATACAGTGAACCTGAAGTGAAGCATCGGAATCTATAACTAGTGTCATAGGAATGGTTCAAAGCATAGACAATAAAAAGAGTCAGTTTTCTTGTACTTAAGTCGGCATTGTGCATTTTGTATTTAATTCCGATGCAATTTCTGTGTTTCATCGTCAATAAGAACGTCAGAGGGATACAGTAAACCAGAAGTGAAGCATCGGAATCTATAACTAGTGTCACAGGAATGGTTCAAAACATAGACAGTAAGAAGAGTCAGTTTTCTTGTACTTAAGTCGGCATTGTGCCTTTTGTATTTAATTTTGATGCAATTTCTGTGTTTCATCGTCAATAAGACGGTCAGAAGGATACAGTAAACCTGGAGTGAAGCATCGGAATCTATAACTAGTGCCACAGGAATGGTTCAAAACATAGACAGTAAGAAGAGTCTGTGTTCTTGTACTTAAGTCGGCATTGTGCTTTTTGTATTTAATTCCGATGCAATTTCTGTGTTTCATCGTCAATAAGAAGGTCAGAGGGATACAGTAAACCTGAAGTGAAGCATCGGAATCTATAACTAGTGTCACAGGAATGGTTCAAAACATAGACAATAAGAAGAGTCATTTTTTCTTGTACATAAGTCGGCATTGTGCCTTTTGTATTTAATTCCAATGCAATTTCTGTGTTTCATCGTCAACAAAAAGGTCAGTGGGATACAGTAACCCTGAAGTGAAGCATCGGAATCTATAACTAGTGTCACATGAAAGGTTTAAAACGTAGACAGTAAGAAGAGTCAGTTTTCATGTACTTAAGTCGGCATTGTGCTTTTTGTATTTAATTCCGATGCAATTTCTGTGTTTCATCGTCAATAAGAAGGTCAGAGGGATACAGTAAACTTGAAGTGAAGCATCGGAACCTATAACTAGTGTCACAGGAATTGTTCAAATCATAGACAGAAAGAAGAGTCAGTTCTCTTGTACTTAAGTCGGCATTGTGACTTTTGTATGTAATTCCGTTGCAATTTCAGTGGTTCATCGTCAATACGAAGGTCAGATGGATACAGTAAACCTGAGGTGAAGCATCGGAATCTATAACTAGTGTCACAGGAGTGGTTCAAAACATAGATAGTAAGAAGAGTCGGTTTTCTTGTACATAAGTCGGCATTGTGCCTTTTCTATTTAATCCCGATGTAATTTCTGTGTTTCATCGTCAATAAGAAGGTCAGAGGAATACAGTAAAAATGAAGTGAAGCATCGGAATCTGTAACTAGTGTCGCATGAATGGTTCAAACATAGACAGTAAGAAGAGTCAGTTTTCTTGTACTTCAATCGGCATTGTGCCTTTTGTATTTAACTCCGATGCAATTTCTGTGTTTCATCGTCAATAAGAAGGTCAGAGGGATACAGTAAACCTGAAGTGAAGAATCGGAATCTATAACTAGTGTCACAGGAATGGTTCGAAACATAGACACTAAGAAGAGCCAGTTTTCTTGTACTTAAGTCGGCATTGAGCCTTTTCTATTTAATTCCGATGCAATTTCTGTGTTTCATCGTCAATAAGAAGGTCAGAGGGATACAGTAAACCTGAAGTGAAGAATCGGAATCTATAACTAGTGTCACATGAATGGTTCAAACATAGACAGTAAGAAGAGTCAGTTTTCTTGTACATAAGTCGGCAATGTGCCTTTTGTATTTAATTCCGACGCAATTTCTGTGATTCATCGTCAATTATAAGGTCAGAGGGAAACAGTAAACCTGAAGTGAAGCATCGGAATCTGTAATTAGTGTCACATGAATGGTTCAAATCATAGAGAGTAAGAAGAGTCAGTTTTCTTGTTCTTAAGTGGGCATTGTGCCTTTTGTATTTAATTCCGATGCAATTTCTGTGTTTCATCGTCAATAAGAAGGTCAGAGGGATACAAAAAACCTGAAGTGAAACATCGGAATCTATAACTAGTGTCACAGGAATGGTTCAAAACATAGACAGTAAGAAGAGTCAGTTTTCTTGTGCTTAAGTCGGCATTGTGCCTTTTGAATTTAAGTCCGATGCAATTTCTGTGTTTCATCGTCAACAAAAAGGTCAGAGGGATACAGTAAACCTGAAGTGAAGCATCGGAATCTATAACTAGTGTCACATGAATGGTTTAAAACATAGACAGTAAGAAGAGTCAGTTTTCATGTACTTAAGTCGGCAATGTGCCTTTTGTATTTAATTCCGATGCAATTTCTGTGTTTCATCGTCAATAAGAAGGTCAGAGGGATACAGTAAACCAGAAGTGAAGCATCGGAATCTATAACTAGTGTCACATGAATGGTTCGGAACATAGACAGTAAGAAGTGTCAGTTATCTTGTACTTAAGTCGGCATTGTGCGTTTTCTATTTAATTCCGATGCAATTTCTGTGTTTCATCGTCAATATGAAGGTCAGAGGGATACAGTAAACATGAAGTGAAGCATCGGAATCTATAACTAGTGTCACATGAATGGTTTCAAATATAGACAGTAAGAAGAGTCAGTTTTCTTGTACTTAGGTCGGCATTGAACCTTTTGCATTTAATTCCAATGCAATTTCAATGTTTCAACATCAATAAGAAGGCCAGAGGGATACATTGAACCTGAAGTGAAGCATCGGAATCTATAACTAGTGTCATAGGAATGGTTCAAAGCATAGACAATAAAAAGAGTCAGTTTTCTTGTACTTTAGTCGGCTTTGTGCCTTTTGTATTTAATTCCGATGCAATTTCTGTGTTTCATCGTCAATAAGAACGTCAGAGGGATACAGTAAACCAGAAGTGAAGCATCGGAATCTATAACTAGTGTCACAGGAATGGTTCAAAACATAGACAGTAAGAAGAGTCAGTTTTCTTGTACTTAAGTCGGCATTGTGCCTTTTGTATTTAATTTTGATGCAATTTCTGTGTTTCATCGTCAATAAGAAGGTCAGAGGGATACAGTAAACCTGAAGTGAAGCATCGGATTCTATAACTAGTGCCACAGGAATGGTTCAAAACATAGACAGTAAGAAGAGTCAGTGTTCTTGTACTTAAGTCGGCATTGTGCTTTTTGTATTTAATTCCGATGCAATTTCTGTGTTTCATCGTCAATAAGAAGGTCAGAGGGATACAGTAAACCTGAAGTGAAGCATCGGAATCTATAACTAGTGTCACAGGAATGGTTCAAAATATAGACACTAAGAAGAGTCATTTTTCTTGTACATAAGTCGGCATTGTGCCTTTTGTATTTAATTCCAATGCAGTTTCTGTGTTTCATCGTCAACAAAAAGGTCAGTGGGATACAGTTCCCCTGAAGTGAAGCATCGGAATCTATAACTAGTGTCACATGAATGGTTTAAAACGTAGATAGTAAGAAGAGTCAGTTTTCATGTACTTAAGTCGGCATTGTGCCTTTTTTATTTAATTCCGATGCAATTTCTGTGTTTCATCGTCAACAAGAAGGTCAGAGGGATACAGTAAGCCTGAAGTGAAGCATCGGAATCTATAACTAGTGTCACATGAATGGTTCGAAACATAGACAGTAAGAAGGGTCAGTTATCTTGTACTTAAGTCGGCATTGTGCCTTTTGTATTTAATTCCGATGCAATTTCTGTGTTTCATCGTCAACATGAAGGTCAGAGGGATACAGTAAACCTGAAGTGAAGCATCGGAATCTATAACTAGTGTCACAGGAATGGTTCAAAACATAGACATTAAGAAGAGTCAGTTTTCTTGTACTTAAGTCGGCATTGTGCCTTTTGTATTTAAATCCGATGCAATTTCTGTGTTTCATCGTCAATAAGAAGGTCAGAGGGATACAGTAAACCTGAAGTGAAGCATCGGAACCTATAACTAGTGTCACAGGAATTGTTCAAATCATAGACAGTAAGAAGAGTCAGTTCTCTTGTACTTAAGTCGGCATTGTGACTTTTGTATGTAATTCCGTTGCAATTTCAGTGGTTCTTCGTCAATACGAAGGTCAGATGGATGCAGTAAACCTGAGGTGAAGCATCGGAATCTATAACTAGTGTCACAGGAGTGGTTCAAAACATAGATAGTAAGAAGAGTCGGTTTTCTTGTACATAAGTCGGCATTGTGCCTTTTCTATTTAATTCCGATGTATTTTCTGTGTTTCATCGTCAATTAGAAGGTCAGAGGAATACAGTAAAAATGAAGTGAAGCATCGGAATCTGTAACTAGTGTCGCATGAATGGTTCAAACATAGACAGTATGTAGAGTCAGATTTCTTGTACTTCAATCGGCATTGTGCCGTTTGTATTTAACTCCGATGCAATTTCTGTGTTTCATCGTCAATAAGAAGGTCAGAGGGATACAGTAAACCTGAAGTGAAGAATCGGAATCTATAACTAGTGTCACAGGAATGGTTCGAAACATAGACACTAAGAAGAGCCAGTTTTCTTGTACTTAAGTCGGCATTGAGCCTTTTCTATTTAATTCCGATGCAATTTCTGTGTTTCATCGTCAATAAGAAGGTCAGAGGGATACAGTAAACCTGAAGTGAAGCATCGGAATCTATAACTAGTGTCACATGAATGGTTCAAACATAGACAGTAAGAAGAGTCAGTTTTCTTGTACATAAGTCGGCAATGTGCCTTTTGTATTTAATTCCGACGCAATTTCTGTGATTCATCGTCAATAAGAAGGTCAGAGGGAAACAGTAAACCTGAAGTGAAGCATCGGAATCTGTAATTAGTGTCACATGAATGGTTCAAATCATAGAGAGTAAGAAGAGTCAGTTTTCTTGTTCTTAAGTGGGCATTGTGCCTTTTGTATTTAATTCCGATGCAATTTCTGTGTTTCATCGTCAATAAGAAGGTCAGAGGGATACAAAAAACCTGAAGTGAAGCATCGGAATCTATAACTAGTGTCTCAGGAATGGTTCAAAACATAGACAGTAAGAAGAGTCAGTTTTCTTGTGCTTAAGTCGGCATTGTGCCTTTTGAATTTAAGTCCGATGCAATATCTGTGTTTCATCGTCAACAAAAAGGTCAGAGGGATACAGTAAACCTGAAGTGAAGCATCGGAATCTATAACTAGTGTCACATGAATGGTTTAAAACATAGACAGTAAGAAGAGTCAGTTTTCATGTACTTAAGTCGGCAATGTGCCTTTTGTATTTAATTCCGATGCAATTTCTGTGTTTCATCGTCAATAAGAAGGTCAGAGGGATACAGTAAACCTGAAGGGAAGCATCGGAATCTATAACTAGTGTCACATGAATGGTTCGGAACATAGACAGTAAGAAGTGTCAGTTATCTTGTACTTAAGTCGGCATTGTGCGTTTTGTATTTAATTCAGATGCAATTTCTGTGTTTCATCGTCAATATGAAGGTCAGAGGGATACAGTAAACATGAAGTGAAGCATCGGAATCTATAACTAGTGTCACATGAATGGTTTCAAACATAGACAGTAAGAAGAGTCAGTTTTCTTGTACTTAGGTCGGCATTGAACCTTTTGCATTTAATTCCAATGCAATTTCAATGTTTCAACATCAATAAGAAGGCCAGAGGGATACATTGAACCTGAAGTGAAGCATCGGAATCTATAACTAGTGTCATAGGAATGGTTCAAAGCATAGACAATAAAAAGAGTCAGTTTTCTTGTACTTAAGTCGGCTTTGTGCCTTTTGTATTTAATTCCGATGCAATTTCTGTGTTTCATCGTCAATAAGAACGTCAGAGGGATACAGTAAACCAGAAGTGAAGCATCGGAATCTATAACTAGTGTCACAGGAATGGTTCAAAACATAGACAGTAAGAGGAGTCAGTTTTCTTGTACTTAAGTCGGCATTGTGCCTTTTGAATTTAATTTTGATGCAATTTCTGTGTTTCATCGTCAATAAGAAGGTCAGAGGGATACAGTAAACCTGAAGTGAAGCATCGGAATCTATAACTAGTGCCACAGGAATGGTTCAAAACATAGACAGTAAGAAGAGTCAGTGTTCTTGTACTTAAGTCGGCATTGTGCTTTTTGTATTTAATTCCGATGCAATTTCTGTGTTTCATCGTCAATAAGAGGGTCAGAGGGATACAGTAAACCTGAAGTGAAGCATCGGAATCCATAACTAGTGTCACAGGAATGGTTCAAAATATAGACACTAAGAAGAGTCATTTTTCTTGTACATAAGTCGGCATTGTGCCTTTTGTATTTAATTCCAATGCAATTTCTGTGTTTCATCGTCAACAAAAAGGTCAGTGGGATACAGTTCCCCTGAAGTGAAGCATCGGAATCTATAACTAGTGTCACATGAATGGTTTAAAACGTAGATAGTAAGAAGAGTCAGTTTTCATGTACTTAAGTCGGCGTTGTGCCTTTTTTATTTAATTCCGATGCAATTTCTGTGTTTCATCGTCAACAAGAAGGTCAGAGGGATACAGTAAGCCTGAAGTGAAGCATCGGAATCTATAACTAGTGTCACATGAATGGTTCGAAACATAGACAGTAAGAAGGGTCAGTTATCTTGTACTTAAGTCGGCATTGTGCCTTTTGTATTTAATTCCGATGCAATTTCTGTGTTTCATCGACAACATGAAAGTCAGAGGGATACAGTAAACCTGAAGTGAAGCATCGGAATCTATAACTAGTGTCACAGGAATGGTTCAAAACATAGACATTAAGAAGAGTCAGTTTTCTTGTACTTAAGTCGGCATTGTGCCTTTTGTATTTAAATCCGATGCAATTTCTGTGTTTCATCGTCAATGAGAAGGTCAGAGGGATACAGTAAACCTGAAGTGAAGCATCGGAACCTATAACTAGTGTCACAGGAATTGTTCAAATCATAGACAGTAAGAAGAGTCAGTTCTCTTGTACTTAAGTCGGCATTGTGACTTTTGTATGTAATTCCGTTGCAATTTCAGTGGTTCATCGTCAATACGAAGGTCAGATGGATGCAGTAAACCTGAGGTGAAGCATCGGAATCTATAACTAGTGTCACAGGAGTGGTTCAAAACATAGATAGTAAGAAGAGTCGGTTTTCTTGTACATAAGTCGGCATTGTGCCTTTTCTATTTAATTCCGATGTAATTTCTGTGTTACATCGTCAATAAGAAGGTCAGAGGAATACAGTAAAAATGAAGTGAAGCATCGGAATCTGTAACTAGTGTCGCATGAATGGTTCAAACATAGACAGTATGAAGAGTCAGTTTTCTTGTACTTCAATCGGCATTGTGCCGTTTGTATTTAACTCCGATGCAATTTCTGTGTTTCATCGTCAATAAGAAGGTCAGAGGGATACAGTAAACCTGAAGTGAAGAATCGGAATCTATAACTAGTGTCACAGGAATGGTTCGAAACATAGACACTAAGAAGAGCCAGTTTTCTTGTACTTAAGTCGGCATTGAGCCTTTTCTATTTAATTCCGATGCAATTTCTGTGTTTCATCGTCAATAAGAAGGTCAGAGGGATACAGTAAACCTGAAGTGAAGCATCGGAATCTATAACTAGTGTCACATGAATGGTTCAAACATAGACAGTAAGAAGAGTCAGTTTTCTTGTACATAAGTCGGCAATGTGCCTTTTGTATTTAATTCCGACGCAATTTCTGTGATTCATCGTCAATAAGAAGGTCAGAGGGATACAGTAAACCTGAAGTGAAGCATCGGAATCTGTAATTAGTGTCACATGAATGGTTCAAATCATAGAGAGTAAGAAGAGTCAGTTTTCTTGTCCTTAAGTGGGCATTGTGCCTTTTGTATTTAATTCCGATGCAATTTCTGTGTTTCATCGTCCATAAGAAGGTCAGAGGGATACAAAAAACCTGAAGTGAAGCATCGGAATCTGTAATTAGTGTCACATGAATGGTTCAAATCATAGAGAGTAAGAAGAGTCAGTTTTCTTGTTCTTAAGTGGGCATTGTGCCTTTTGTATTTAATTCCGATGCAATTTCTGTGTTTCATCGTCCATAAGAAGGTCAGAGGGATACAAAAAACCTGAAGTGAAGCATCGGAATCTATAACTAGTGTCACAGGAATGGTTCAAAACATAGACAGTAAGAAGAGTCAGTTTTCTTGTACTTAAGTCGGCATTGTGCCTTTTGAATTTAATTCCGATGCAATTTCTGTGTTTCATCGTCAACAAAAAGGTCAGAGGGATACAGTAAACCTGAAGTGAAGCATCGGAATCTATAACTAGTGTCACATGAATGGTTTAAAACATAGACAGTAAGAAGAGTCAGTTTTCATGTACTTAAGTCGGCAATGTGCCTTTTGTATTTAATTCCGATACAATTTCTGTGTTTCATCGTCAATAAGAAGGTCAGAGGGATACAGTAAACCTGAAGTGAAGCATCGGAATCTATAACTAGTGTCACATGAATAGTTCGGAACATAGACAGTAAGAAGTGTCAGTTATCTTGTACTTAAGTCGGCATTGTGCCTTTTGTATTTAATTCCGAAGCAATTTCTGTGTTTCATCGTCAATATGAAGGTCAGAGGGATACAGTAAACATGAAGTGAAGCATCGGAATCTATAACTAGTGTAACATGAATGGTTTGAAACATAGTCAGTAAGAAGAGTCAGTTTCCTTGTACGTAGGTCGGCATTGAACCTTTTGCATTTAATTCCAATGCAATTTCAATGTTTCAACATCAATAAGAAGGCCAGAGTGATACAGTGAACCTGAAGTGAAGCATCGGAATCTATAACTAGTGTCATAGGAATGGTTCAAAGCATAGACAATAAAAAGAGTCAGTTTTCTTGTACTTAAGTCGGCATTGTGCATTTTGTATTTAATTCCGATGCAATTTCTGTGTTTCATCGTCAATAAGAACGTCAGAGGGATACAGTAAACCAGAAGTGAAGCATCGGAATCTATAACTAGTGTCACAGGAATGGATCAAAACATAGACAGTAAGAAGAGTCAGTTTTCTTGTACTTAAGTCGGCATTGTGCCTTTTGTATTTAATTTTGATGCAATTTCTGTGTTTCATCGTCAATAAGACGGTCAGAAGGATACAGTAAACCTGGAGTGAAGCATCGGAATCTATAACAAGTGCCACAGGAATGGTTCAAAACATAGACAGTAAGAAGAGTCAGTGTTCTTGTACTTAAGTTGGCATTGTGCTTTTTGTATTTAATTCCGATGCAATTTCTGTGTTTCATCGTCAATAAGAAGGTCAGAGGGATACAGTAAACCTGAAGTGAAGCATCGGAATCTATAACTAGTGTCACAGGAATGGTTCAAAACATAGACAATAAGAAGAGTCATTTTTCTTGTACATAAGTCGGCATTGTGCCTTTTGTATTTAATTCCAATGCAATTTCTGTGTTTCATCGTCAACAAAAAGGTCAGTGGGATACAGTAACCCTGAAGTGAAGCATCGGACTCTATAACTAGTGTCACATGAATGGTTTAAAACGTAGACAGTAAGAAGAGTCAGTTTTCATGTACTTAAGTCGGCATTGTGCTTTTTGTATTTAATTCCGATGCAATTTCTGTGTTTCATCGTCAATAAGAAGGTCAGAGGGATACAGTAAACTTGAAGTGAAGCATCGGAATCTATAACTAGTGTCACATGAATGGTTCGAAACATAGACAGTAAGAAGAGTCAGTTATCTTGTACTTAAGTCGGCATTGTGCCTTTTGTATTTAATTCCAATGCAATTTCAATGTTTCAACATCAATAAGAAGGCCAGAGTGATACAGTGAACCCGAAGTGAAGCATCGGAATCTATAACTAGTGTCATAGGAATGGTTCAAAGCATAGACAATAAAAAGAGACAGTTTTCTTGTACTTAAGTCGGCATTGTGCATTTTGTATTTAATTCCGATGCAATTTCTGTGTTTCATCGTCAATAAGAACGTCAGAGGGATACAGTAAACCAGAAGTGAAGCATCGGAATCTATAACTAGTGTCACAGGAATGGTTCAAAACATAGACAGTAAGAAGAGTCAGTTTTCTTGTACTTAAGTCGGCATTGTGCCTTTTGTATTTAATTTTGATGCAATTTCTGTGTTTCATCGTCAATAAGAAGGTCAGAAGGATACAGTAAACCTGGAGTGAAGCATCGGAATCTATAACTAGTGCCACAGGAATGGTTCAAAACATAGACAGTAAGAAGAGTCGGTGTTCTTGTACTTAAGTCGGCATTGTGCTTTTTGTATTTAATTCCGATGCAATTTCTGTCTTTCATCGTCAATAAGAAGGTCAGAGGGATACAGTAAACCTGAAGTGAAGCATCGGAATCTATAACTAGTGTCACAGGAATGGTTCAAAACATAGACAATAAGAAGAGTCATTTTTCTTGTACATAAGTCGGCATTGTGCCTTTTGTATTTAATTCCAATGCAATTTCTGTGTTTCATCGTCAACAAAATGGTCAGTGGGATACAGTAACCCTGAAGTGAAGCATCGGAATCTATAACTAGTGTCACATGAATGGTTTAAAACGTAGACAGTAAGAAGAGTCAGTTTTCATGTACTTAAGTCGGCATTGTGCTTTTTGTATTTAATTCCGATGCAATTTCTGTGTTTCATCGTCAATAAGAAGGTCAGAGGGATACAGTAAACTTGAAGTGAAGCATCGGAATCTATAACTAGTGTCACATGAATGGTTCGAAACATAGACAGTAAGAAGAGTCAGTTATCTTGTACTTAAGTCGGCATTGTGCCTTTTGTATTTAATTCCGATGCAATTTCTGTGTTTCATCGTCAATATGAAGGTCAGAGGGATACAGTAAACCTGAAGTGAAGCCTCGGAATCTATAACTAGTGTCACAGGAATGGTTCAAAACATAGACATTAAGAAGAGTCAGTTTTCTTGTACTTAAGTCGGCATTATGCATTTTGTATTTAATTCCAATGCAATTTCTGTGTTTCATCGTCAATAAGAAGGTCAGAGGGATACAGTAAAGCTGAAGTGAAGCATCGGAATCTATAACTTGTGTCACAGGAATGGTTCGCAACATAGACACGAAGAAGAGCCAGTTTTCTTGTACTTAAGTCGGCATTGTGCCTTTTCTATTCAATTCCGATGCAATTTCTGTGTTTCATCGTCAATAAGAAGGTCAGAGGGATACAGTAAACCTGAAGTGAAGCATCGGAATCTATAACTAGTGTCACATGAATGGTTCGGAACATAGACAGTAAGAAGTGTCAGTCATCTTGTACTTAAGTCGGCATTGTGCCTTTTGTATTTAATTCCGATGCAATTTCTGTGTTTCATCGTCAATATGAAGGTCAGAGGGATACAGTAAACATGAAGTGAAGCATCGGAATCAATAACTAGTGTCACAGGAATGGTTCAAAACATAGACATTAAGAAGAGTCAGTTATCTTGTACTTAAGTCGGCATTGTGCCTTTTGTATTTAATTCAGATGCAATTTCTGTGTTTCATCGTCAATAAGAAGGTCAGAGGGATACAGTAAAGCTGAAGTGAAGCATCGGAATCTATAACTAGTGTCACAGGAATGGTTCAAAACTGAGACACTAAGAAGAGTCAGTTTTCTTGGACTTAAGTCGGCATTGTGCCTGTTGTACTTCATTCCGATGCAATGTCTGTGTTTCATCGTCAATAAGAAGGTCAGAGGGATACAGTAAACCTGAAGTGAAGCATCGGAATCTATAACAAGTGTCACAGGAATTGTTCAAATCATAGACAGTAAGAAGAGTCAGTTTTCTTGTACTTAAGTTGGCATTGTGGCTTTTGTATTTAATTCAGTTGCAATTTCTGTGGTTCATCGTCAATAAGAAGGTCAGATGGATACAGTAAACCTGAAGTGAAGCATCGGAATGTAAAACCGGTCTCACAGGAAAGTTTCAAACATGGACAGTAAGAAGAGTCTCTTTTCTTGTCCTTAAATCGGCATTGTGCCTTTTCTATTTAATTCCGATGCAATTTCTGTGTTTCATCGTCAATAAGAAGGTCAGAGGGATACAGTAAACCTGAAGTGCAGCATCGGAATCTATAACTAGTGTCACAGGAATGGTTCAAAACATAGACAGTAAGAAGAGTCAGTTATCTTGTACTTAAGTCGGCATTGTGCCTTTTGTATTTAATTCCGATGCAATTTCTGTGTTTCATCGTCAATATGAAGGTCAGAGGGATACAGTAAACCTGAAGTGAAGCCTCGGAATCTATAACTAGTGTCACAGGAATGGTTCAAAACATAGACATTAAGAAGAGTCAGTTTTCTTGTACTTAAGTCGGCATTATGCATTTTGTATTTAATTCCAATGCAATTTCTGTGTTTCATCGTCAATAAGAAGGTCAGAGGGATACAGTAAAGCTGAAGTGAAGCATCGGAATCTATAACTTGTGTCACAGGAATGGTTCGCAACATAGACACGAAGAAGAGCCAGTTTTCTTGTACTTAAGTCGGCATTGTGCCTTTTCTATTTAATTCCGATGCAATTTCTGTGTTTCATCGTCAATAAGAAGGTCAGAGGGATACAGTAAACCTGAAGTGAAGCATCGGAATCTATAACTAGTGTCACATGAATGGTTCAAACATAGACAGTGAGAAGAGTCAGTTTTCTTGTACATAAGTCGGCAATGTGCCTTTTGTATTTAATTCCGACGCAATTTCTGTGATTCATCGTCAATAAGAAGGTCAGAGGGATACAGTAAACCTGAAGTGAAGCATCGGAATCTGTAATTAGTGTCACATGAATGGTTCAAATCATAGAGAGTAAGAAGAGTCAGATTTCATGTACTTAAGTCGGCAATGTGCCTTTTGTATTAAATTTCGATGCAATTTCTGTGTTTCATCGTCAATAAGAAGGTCAGAGGGATACAGTAAACCTGAAGTGAAGCATCGGAATCTATAACTAGTGTCACATGAATGGTTCGGAACATAGACAGTAAGAAGTGTCAGTCATCTTGTACTTAAGTCGGCATTGTGCCTTTTGTATTTAATTCCGATGCAATTTCTGTGTTTCATCGTCAATATGAAGGTCAGAGGGATACAGTAAACATGAAGTGAAGCATCGGAATCAATAACTAGTGTCACAGGAATGGTTCAAAACATAGACATTAAGAAGAGTCAGTTATCTTGTACTTAAGTCGGCATTGTGCCTTTTGTATTTAATTCAGATGCAATTTCTGTGTTTCATCGTCAATAAGAAGGTCAGAGGGATACAGTAAAGCTGAAGTGAAGCATCGGAATCTATAACTAGTGTCACAGGAATGGTTCAAAACTTAGACACTAAGAAGAGTCAGTTTTCTTGGACTTAAGTCGGCATTGTGCCTGTTGTACTTCATTCCGATGCAATGTCTGTGTTTCATCGTCAATAAGAAGGTCAGAGGGATACAGTAAACCTGAAGTGAAGCATCGGAATCTATAACAAGTGTCACAGGAATTGTTCAAATCATAGACAGTAAGAAGAGTCAGTTTTCTTGTACTTAAGTTGGCATTGTGGCTTTTGTATTTAATTCAGTTGCAATTTCTGTGGTTCATCGTCAATAAGAAGGTCAGATGGATACAGTAAACCTGAAGTGAAGCATCGGAATGTAAAACCGGTCTCACAGGAAAGTTTCAAACATGGACAGTAAGAAGAGTCTCTTTTCTTGTCCTTAAATCGGCATTGTGCCTTTTCTATTTAATTCCGATGCAATTTCTGTGTTTCATCGTCAATAAGAAGGTCAGAGGGATACAGTAAACCTGAAGTGCAGCATCGGAATCTATAACTAGTGTCACAGGAATGGTTCAAAACATAGACAGTAAGAAGAGACATTTTTCTTGTATTTAAGTCGGCATTGTGCCTTTTGTATTTAATTCCGATGAAATCTCTGTGTTTCATTGTCAATAAGAAGGTCAGAGGGATACAGTAAACCTGAAGTGAAGCATCGGAATCTATAACTAGTGTCACAGGAATGGTTCAAAGCATAGACAGTAAGAAGAGTCAGTTTTCTTGTACTTAAGTCGGCATTGTGACTTTTCTATTTAATTCCAATGCAATTTCTGTGTTTCATCGTCAATAAGAAGGTCAGAGGGATACAGTAAACCTGAAGTGAAGCATCGGAATCTATAACTAGTGTCACATGAATGGTTCGAAACATAGACAGTAAGAAGAGTCAGTTTTCTTGTACATAGGTCAGCAATGTGCCTTTTGTATTTAATTCCCACGCAATTTCTGTGATTCATCGTCAATAAGAAGGTCAGAGGGATACAGTAAACCTGAAGTGAAGCATCGGAATCTGTAATTAGTGTCACATGAATGGTTCAAATCATAGAGAGTAAGAAGAGTCAGTTTTCTTGTTCTTAAGTGGGCATTGTGCCTTTTGTATTTAATTCCGATGCAATTTCTGTGTTTCATCGTCAATAAGAACGTCAGAGGGATACAGTAAACCAGAAGTGAAGCATCGGAATCTATAACTAGTGTCACATGAATGGTTTAAAACATAGACAGTAAGAAGAGTCAGTTTTCATGTACTTAAGTCGGCAATGTGCTTTTGTATTTAATTCCGATGCAATTTCTGTGTTTCATCGTCAATAAGAAGGTCAGAGGGATACAGTAAACCTGAAGTGAAGCATCGGAATCTATAACTAGTGTCACATGAATAGTTCGGAACATAGACAGTAAGAAGTGTCAGTTATCTTGTACTTAAGTCGGCATTGTGCCTTTTGTATTTAATTCCGATGCAATTTCTGTGTTTCATCGTCAATATGAAGGTCAGAGGGATACAGTAAACATGAAGTGAAGCATCGGAATCTATAACTAGTGTAACATGAGTGGTTTGATACATAGACAGTAAGAAGAGTCAGTTTTCTTGTACTTAGGTCGGCATTGAACCTTTTGCATTTAATTCCAATGCAATTTCAATGTTTCAACATCAATAAGAAGGCCAGAGAGATACAGTTAACCTGAAGTGAAGCATCGGAATATATAACTAGTGTCATAGGAATGGTTCAAAGCATAGACAATAAAAAGAGTCAGTTTTCTTGTACTTAAGTCGGCATTGTGCCTTTTGTATTTAATTCCGATGCAATTTCTGTGTTTCATCGTCAATAAGAACGTCAGAGGGATACAGTAAACCAGAAGTGAAGCATCGGAATCTATAACTAGTGTCACAGGAATGGTTCAAAGCATAGACAGTAAGAAGAGTCAGTTTTCTTGTACTTAAGTCGGCATTGTGCCTTTTGTATTTAATTTTGATGCAATTTCTGTGTTTCATCGTCAATAAGAAGGTCAGAGGGATACAGTAAACCTGAAGTGAAGCATCGGAATCCTTAACTAGTGCCACAGGAATGGTTCAAAACATAGACAGTAAGAAGAGTCAGTGTTCTTGTACTTAAGTCGGCATTGTGCTTTTTGTATTTAATTCCGATGCAATTTCTGTGTTTCATCGTCAATAAGAAGGTCAGAGGGATACAGTAAACCTCAAGTGATGCATCGGAATCTATAACTAGTGTCACAGGAATGGTTCAAAGCATAGACAATAAGAAGAGTCATTTTTCTTGTACATAAGTCGGCATTGTGCCTTTTGTATTTAATTCCAATGCAATTTCTGTGTTTCATCGTCAACAAAAAGGTCAGTGGGATACAGTAACCCTGAAGTGAAGCATCGGAATCTATAACTAGTGTCACATGAATGGTTTAAAACGTAGACAGTAAGAAGAGTCAGTTTTCATGTACTTAAGTCGGCATTGTGCCTATTGTATTTAATTCCGATGCAATTTCTGTGTTTCATCGTCAATAAGAAGGTCAGAGGGATACAGTAAACTTGAAGTGAAGCATCGGAATCTATAACTAGTGTCACATAAATGGTTCGAAACATAGACAGTTAGAAGAGTCAGTTATCTTGTACTTAAGTCGGCATTGTGCCTTTTGTATTTAATTCCGATGCAATTTCTGTGTTTCATCGTCAATATGAAGGTCAGAGGGATACAGTAAACCTGAAGTGAAGCATCGGAATCTATAACTAGTGTCACAGGAATGGTTCAAAACATAGACATTAAGAAGAGTCAGTTTTCATGTACTTAAGTCGGCATTGTGCCTTTTGTATTTAGTTCCAATGCAATTTCTGTGTTTCATCGTCAATAAGAAGGTCAGAGGGATACAGTAAAGCTGAAGTGAAGCATCGGAATCTATAACTTGTGTCACAGGAATGGTTCAAACTTAGACACTAAGAAGAGTCAGTTTTCTTGTACTTAAGTCGGCATTGTGCCTTTTGTATTTAAATCCGATGCAATTTCTGTGTTTCATCGTCAAGAGGAAGGTCAGAGGGATACAGTAAACCTGAAGTGAAGCATCGGAACCTATAACTAGTGTCACAGGAATTGTTCCAATCATAGACAGTAAGAAGAGTCAGTTCTCTTGTACTTTAGTCGGCATTGTGACTTTTGTATGTAATTCCGTTGCAATTTCAGTGGTTCATCGTCAACAAAAAGGTCAGTGGGATACAGTAACCCTGAAGTGAAGCATCGGAATCTATAACTAGTGTCACATGAATGGTTTAAAACGTAGACAGTAAGAAGAGTCAGTTTTCATGTACTTAAGTCGGCATTGTGCCTATTGTATTTAATTCCGATGCAATTTCTGTGTTTCATCGTCAATAAGAAGGTCAGAGGGATACAGTAAACTTGAAGTGAAGCATCGGAATCTATAACTAGTGTCACATAAATGGTTCGAAACATAGACAGTTAGAAGTGTCAGTTATCATGTACTTAAGTCGGCATTGTGCCTTTTGTATTTAATTCCGATGCAATTTCTGTGTTTCATCGTCAATATGAAGGTCAGAGGGATACAGTAAACCTGAAGTGAAGCATCGGAATCTATAACTAGTGTCACAGGAATGGTTCAAAACATAGACATTAAGAAGAGTCAGTTTTCCTGTACTTAAGTCGGCATTGTGCCTTTTGTATTTAGTTCCAATGCAATTTCTGTGTTTCATCGTCAATAAGAAGGTCAGAGGGATACAGTAAAGCTGAAGTGAAGCATCGGAATCTATAACTTGTGTCACAGGAATGGTTCAAACTTAGACACTAAGAAGAGTCAGTTTTCTTGTACTTAAGTCGGCATTGTGCCTTTTGTATTTAAATCCGATGCAATTTCTGTGTTTCATCGTCAAGAGGAAGGTCAGAGGGATACAGTAAACCTGAAGTGAAGCATCGGAACCTATAACTAGTGTCACAGGAAATGTTCCAATCATAGACAATAAGAAGAGTCATTTTTCTTGTACATAAGTCGGCATTGTGCCTTTTGTATTTTATTCCAATGCAATTTCTGTGTTTCATCGTCAACAAAAAGGTCAGTGGGATACAGTAACCCTGAAGTGAAGCATCGGAATCTATAACTAGTGTCACATGAATGGTTTAAAACGTAGACAGTAAGAAGAGTCAGTTTTCATGTACTTAAGTCGGCATTGTGCCTATTGTATTTAATTCCGATGCAATTTCTGTGTTTCATCGTCAATAAGAAGGTCAGAGGGATACAGTAAACTTGAAGTGAAGCATCGGAATCTATAACTAGTGTCACATAAATAGTTCGAAACATAGACAGTTAGAAGAGTCAGTTATCTTGTACTTAAGTCGGCATTGTGCCTTTTGTATTTAATTCCGATGCAATTTCTGTGTTTCATCGTCAATATGAAGGTCAGAGGGATACAGTAAACCTGAAGTGAAGCATCGGAATCTATAACTAGTGTCACAGGAATGGTTCAAAACATAGACATTAAGAAGAGTCAGTTTTCTTGTACTTAAGTCGGCATTGTGCCTTTTGTATTTAGTTCCAATGCAATTTCTGTGTTTCATCGTCAATAAGAAGGTCAGAGGGATACAGTAAACATGAAGTGAAGCATCGGAATCTATAACTAGTGTAACATGAATGGTTTGATACATAGACAGTAAGAAGAGTCAGTTTTCTTGTACTTAGGTCGGCATTGAACCTTTTGCATTTAATTCCAATGCAATTTCAATGTTTCAACATCAATAAGAAGGCCAGAGAGATACAGTTAACCTGAAGTGAAGCTTCGGAATATATAACTAGTGTCATAGGAATGGTTCAAACATAGACAATAAAAAGAGTCAATTTTCTTGTACTTAAGTCGGCATTGTGCCTTTTGTATTTAATTCCGATGCAATTTCTGTGTTTCATCGTCAATAAGAACGTCAGAGGGATACAGTAAACCAGAAGTGAAGCATCGGAATCTATAACTAGTGTCACAGGAATGGTTCAAAACATAGACAGTAAGAAGAGTCAGTTTTCTTGTACTTAAGTCGGCATTGTGCCTTTTGTATTTAATTTTGATGCAATTTCTGTGTTTCATCGTCAATAAGAAGGTCAGAGGGATACAGTAAACCTGAAGTGAAGCATCGGAATCCTTAACTAGTGCCACAGGAATGGTTCAAAACATAGACAGTAAGAAGAGTCAGTGTTCTTGTACTTAAGTCGGCATTGTGCTTTTTGTATTTAATTCCGATGCAATTTCTGTGTTTCATCGTCAATAAGAAGGTCAGAGGGATACAGTAAACCTCAAGTGATGCATCGGAATCTATAACTAGTGTCACAGGAATGGTTCAAAGCATAGACAATAAGAAGAGTCATTTTTCTTGTACATAAGTCGGCATTGTGCCTTTTGTATTTAATTCCAATGCAATTTCTGTGTTTCATCGTCAACAAAAAGGTCAGTGGGATACAGTAACCCTGAAGTGAAGCATCGGAATCTATAACTAGTGTCACATGAATGGTTTAAAACGTAGACAGTAAGAAGAGTCAGTTTTCATGTACTTAAGTCGGCATTGTGCCTATTGTATTTAATTCCGATGCAATTTCTGTGTTTCATCGTCAATAAGAAGGTCAGAGGGATACAGTAAACTTGAAGTGAAGCATCGGAATCTATAACTAGTGTCACATAAATGGTTCGAAACATAGACAGTTAGAAGAGTCAGTTATCTTGTACTTAAGTCGGCATTGTGCCTTTTGTATTTAATTCCGATGCAATTTCTGTGTTTCATCGTCAATATGAAGGTCAGAGGGATACAGTAAACCTGAAGTGAAGCATCGGAATCTATAACTAGTGTCACAGGAATGGTTCAAAACATAGACATTAAGAAGAGTCAGTTTTCATGTACTTAAGTCGGCATTGTGCCTTTTGTATTTAGTTCCAATGCAATTTCTGTGTTTCATCGTCAATAAGAAGGTCAGAGGGATACAGTAAAGCTGAAGTGAAGCATCGGAATCTATAACTTGTGTCACAGGAATGGTTCAAACTTAGACACTAAGAAGAGTCAGTTTTCTTGTACTTAAGTTGGCATTGTGCCTTTTGTATTTAAATCCGATGCAATTTCTGTGTTTCATCGTCAAGAGGAAGGTCAGAGGGATACAGTAAACCTGAAGTGAAGCATCGGAACCTATAACTAGTGTCACAGGAATTGTTCCAATCATAGACAGTAAGAAGAGTCAGTTCTCTTGTACTTTAGTCGGCATTGTGACTTTTGTATGTAATTCCGTTGCAATTTCAGTGGTTCATCGTCAACAAAAAGGTCAGTGGGATACAGTAACCCTGAAGTGAAGCATCGGAATCTATAACTAGTGTCACATGAATGGTTTAAAACGTAGACAGTAAGAAGAGTCAGTTTTCATGTACTTAAGTCGGCATTGTGCCTATTGTATTTAATTCCGATGCAATTTCTGTGTTTCATCGTCAATAAGAAGGTCAGAGGGATACAGTAAACTTGAAGTGAAGCATCGGAATCTATAACTAGTGTCACATAAATGGTTCGAAACATAGACAGTTAGAAGTGTCAGTTATCATGTACTTAAGTCGGCATTGTGCCTTTTGTATTTAATTCCGATGCAATTTCTGTGTTTCATCGTCAATATGAAGGTCAGAGGGATACAGTAAACCTGAAGTGAAGCATCGGAATCTATAACTAGTGTCACAGGAATGGTTCAAAACATAGACATTAAGAAGAGTCAGTTTTCCTGTACTTAAGTAGGCATTGTGCCTTATGTATTTAGTTCCAATGCAATTTCTGTGTTTCATCGTCAATAAGAAGGTCAGAGGGATACAGTAAAGCTGAAGGGAAGCATCGGAATCTATAACTTGTGTCACAGGAATGGTTCAAACTTAGACACTAAGAAGAGTCAGTTTTCTTGTACTTAAGTCGGCATTGTGCCTTTTGTATTTAAATCCGATGCAATTTCTGTGTTTCATCGTCAAGAGGAAGGTCAGAGGGATACAGTAAACCTGAAGTGAAGCATCGGAACCTATAACTAGTGTCACAGGAAATGTTCCAATCATAGACAATAAGAAGAGTCATTTTTCTTGTACATAAGTCGGCATTGTGCCTTTTGTATTTTATTCCAATGCAATTTCTGTGTTTCATCGTCAACAAAAAGGTCAGTGGGATACAGTAACCCTGAAGTGAAGCATCGGAATCTATAACTAGTGTCACATGAATGGTTTAAAACGTAGACAGTAAGAAGAGTCAGTTTTCATGTACTTAAGTCGGCATTGTGCCTATTGTATTTAATTCCGATGCAATTTCTGTGTTTCATCGTCAATAAGAAGGTCAGAGGGATACAGTAAACTTGAAGTGAAGCATCGGAATCTATAACTAGTGTCACATAAATAGTTCGAAACATAGACAGTTAGAAGAGTCAGTTATCTTGTACTTAAGTCGGCATTGTGCCTTTTGTATTTAATTCCGATGCAATTTCTGTGTTTCATCGTCAATATGAAGGTCAGAGGGATACAGTAAACCTGAAGTGAAGCATCGGAATCTATAACTAGTGTCACAGGAATGGTTCAAAACATAGACATTAAGAAGAGTCAGTTTTCTTGTACTTAAGTCGGCATTGTGCCTTTTGTATTTAGTTCCAATGCAATTTCTGTGTTTCATCGTCAATAAGAAGGTCAGAGGGATACAGTAAAGCTGAAGTGAAGCATCGGAATCTATAACTTGTGTCACAGGAATGGTTCAAACTTAGACACTAAGAAGAGTCAGTTTTCTTGTACTTAAGTCGGCATTGTGCCTTTTGTATTTAAATCCGATGCAATTTCTGTGTTTCATCGTCAAGAGGAAGGTCAGAGGGATACAGTAAACCTGAAGTGAAGCATCGGAACCTATAACTAGTGTCACAGGAATTGTTCCAATCATAGACAGTAAGAAGAGTCAGTTTTCTTGTACTTAGGTCGGCATTGAACCTTTTGCATTTAATTCCAATGCAATTTCAATGTTTCAACATCAATAAGAAGGCCAGAGAGATACAGTGAACCTGAAGTGAAGCATCGGAATATATAACTAGTGTCATAGGAATGGTTCAAAGCATAGACAATAAAAAGAGTCAGTTTTCTTGTACTTAAGTCGGCATTGTGCCTTTTGTATTTAATTCCGATGCAATTTCTGTGTTTCATCGTCAATAAGAACGTCAGAGGGATACAGTAAACCAGAAGTGAAGCATCGGAATCTATAACTAGTGTCACAGGAATGGTTCAAAACATAGACAGTAAGAAGAGTCAGTTTTCTTGTACTTAAGTCGGCATTGTGCCTTTTGTATTTAATTTTGATGCAATTTCTGTGTTTCATCGTCAATAAGAAGGTCAGAGGGATACAGTAAACCTGAAGTGAAGCATCGGAATCCTTAACTAGTGCCACAGGAATGGTTCAAAACATAGACAGTAAGAAGAGTCAGTGTTCTTGTACTTAAGTCGGCATTGTGCTTATTGTATTTAATTCCGATGCAATTTCTGTGTTTCATCGTCAATAAGAAGGTCAGAGGGATACAGTAAACCTCAAGTGATGCATCGGAATCTATAACTAGTGTCACAGGAATGGTTCAAAACATAGACAGTAAGAAGAGTCATTTTTCTTGTACATAAGTCGGCATTGTGCCTTTTGTATTTAATTCCAATGCAATTTCTGTGTTTCATCGTCAACAAAAAGGTCAGTGGGATACAGTAACCCTGAAGTGAAGCATCGGAATCTATAACTAGTGTCACATGAATGGTTTAAAACGTAGACAGTAAGAAGAGTCAGTTTTCATGTACTTAAGTCGGCATTGTGCCTATTGTATTTAATTCCGATGCAATTTCTGTGTATCATCGTCAATAAGAAGGTCAGAGGGATACAGTAAACTTGAAGTGAAGCATCGGAATCTATAACTAGTGTCACATAAATGGTTCGAAACATAGACAGTTAGAAGAGTCAGTTATCTTGTACTTAAGTCGGCATTGTGCCTTTTGTATTTAATTCCGATGCAATTTCTGTGTTTCATCGTCAATATGAAGGTCAGAGGGATACAGTAAACCTGAAGTGAAGCATCGGAATCTATAACTAGTGTCACAGGAATGGTTCAAAACATAGACATTAAGAAGAGTCAGTTTTCTTGTACTTAAGTCGGCATTGTGCCTTTTGTATTTAGTTCCAATGCAATTTCTGTGTTTCATCGTCAATAAGAAGGTCAGAGGGATACAGTAAAGCTGAAGTGAAGCATCGGAATCTATAACTTGTGTCACAGGAATGGTTCAAACTTAGACACTAAGAAGAGTCAGTTTTCTTGTACTTAAGTCGGCATTGTGCCTTTTGTATTTAATTTTGATGCAATTTCTGTGTTTCATCGTCAATAAGAAGGTCAGAGGGATACAGTAAACCTGAAGTGAAGCATCGGAATCCTTAACTAGTGCCACAGGAATGGTTCAAAACATAGACAGTAAGAAGAGTCAGTTTTCTTGTACTTAAGTCGGCATTGTGCCTTTTGTATTTAATTTTGATGCAATTTCTGTGTTTCATCGTCAATAAGAAGGTCAGAGGGATACAGTAAACCTGAAGTGAAGCATCGGAATCCTTAACTAGTGCCACAGGAATGGTTCAAAACATAGACAGTAAGAAGAGTCAGTGTTCTTGTACTTAAGTCGGCATTGTGCTTTTTGTATTTAATTCCGATGCAATTTCTGTGTTTCATCGTCAATAAGAAGGTCAGAGGGATACAGTAAACCTCAAGTGATGCATCGGAATCTATAACTAGTGTCACAGGAATGGTTCAAAAGATAGACAATAAGAAGAGTCATTTTTCTTGTACATAAGTCGGCATTGTGCCTTTTGTATTTAATTCCAATGCAATTTCTGTGTTTCATCGTCAACAAAAAGGTCAGTGATATACAGTACCCCTGAAGTGAAGCATCGGAATCTATAACTAGTGTCACATGAATGGTTTAAAACGTAGACAGTAAGAAGAGTCAGTTTTCATGTACTTAAGTCGGCATTGTGCCTATTGTATTTAATTCCGATGCAATTTCTGTGTTTCATCGTCAATAAGAAGGTCAGAGGGATACAGTAAACTTGAAGTGAAGCATCGGAATCTATAACTAGTGTCACATAAATGGTTCGAAACATAGACAGTTAGAAGAGTCAGTTATCTTGTACTTAAGTCGGCATTGTGCCTTTTGTATTTAATTCCGATGCAATTTCTGTGTTTCATCGTCAATATGAAGGTCAGAGGGATACAGTAAACCTGAAGTGAAGCATCGGAATCTATAACTAGTGTCACAGGAATGGTTCAAAACATAGACATTAAGAAGAGTCAGTTTTCTTGTACTTAAGTCGGCATTGTGCCTTTTGTATTTAGTTCCAATGCAATTTCTGTGTTTCATCGTCAATAAGAAGGTCAGAGGGATACAGTAAAGCTGAAGTGAAGCATCGGAATCTATAACTTGTGTCACAGGAATGGTTCAAACTTAGACACTAAGAAGAGTCAGTTTTCTTGTACTTAAGTCGGCATTGTGCCTTTTGTATTTAAATCCGATGCAATTTCTGTGTTTCATCGTCAAGAGGAAGGTCAGAGGGATACAGTAAACCTGAAGTGAAGCATCGGAACCTATAACTAGTGTCACAGGAATTGTTCCAATCATAGACAGTAAGAAGAGTCAGTTCTCTTGTACTTAAGTCGGCATTGTGACTTTTGTATGTAATTCCGTTGCAATTTCAGTGGTTCATCGTCAATACGAAGATCAGATGGATGCAGTAAACCTGAGGTGAAGCATCGGAATCTCTAACTAGTGTCACAGGAGTGGTTCAAAAGCATAGACAGTAAGAGGAGTTGGTTTTCTTGCACTTAAGTCGGCATTGTGCCTTTTCTATTTAATTCCGATGCAATTTCTGTGTTTCATCGTCAATAAGAAGGTCAGACGAATACAGTAAAAATGAAGTGAAGCATCGGAATCTGTAACTAGTGTCGCATGAATGGTTAAAACATAGACAGTAAGAAGAGTCAGTTTTCTTCTACTTCAATCGGCATTGTGCCATTTGTATTTAACTCCGATCCAATTTCTGTGTTTCATCGTCAATAAGAAGGTCAGAGGGATACAGTAAACCTGAAGTGAAGCATCGGAATCTATAACTAGTGTCACATGAATGGTTCAAACATAGACAGTAAGAAGAGTCAGTTTTCTTGTACATAAGTCGGCAATGTGCCTTTTGTATTTAATTCCGACGCAATTTCTGTGATTCATCGTAATAAGAAGGTCAGAGGGATACAGTAAACCTGAAGTGAAGCATCGGAATCTGTAATTAGTGTCACATGAATGGTTCAAATCATAGAGAGTAAGAAGAGTCAGTTTTCTTGTTCTTAAGTGGGCATTGTGCCTTTTGTACTTAATTCCGATGCAATTTCTGTGTTTCATCGTCAATAAGAAGGTCAGAGGGGTACAAAAAACCTGAAGTGAAGCATCGGAATCTATAACTAGTGTCACAGGAATGGTTCAAAACATAGACAGTAAGAAGAGTCAGTTTTCTTGTACTTAAGTCGGCATTGTGCCTTTTGAATTTAATTCCGATGCAATTTCTGTGTTTCATCGTCAACAAAAAGGTCAGAGGCATACAGTAAACCTGAAGTGAAGCATCGGAATCTATAACTAGTGTCACATGAATGGTTTAAAACATAGACAGTAAAAAGAGTCAGTTTTCATGTACTTAAGTCGGCAATGTGCCTTTTGTATTTAATTCCGATGCAATTTCTGTGTTTCATCGTCAATAAGAAGGTCAGAGGGATACAGTAAACCTGAAGTGAAGCATCGGAAACTATAACTAGTGTCACATGAATGGTTCGGAACATAGACAGTAAGAAGTGTCAGTTATCTTGTACTTAAGTCGGCATTGTGCCTTTTGTATTTAATTCCGATGCAATTTCTGTGTTTCATCGTCAATATGAAGGTCAGAGGGATACAGTAAACATGAAGTGAAGCATCGGAATCTATAACTAGTGTCACAGGAATGGTTCAAAACATAGACAGTAAGAAGAGTCGGTGTTCTTGTACTTAAGTCGGCATTGTGCTTTTTGTATTTAATTCCGATGCAATTTCTGTCTTTCATCGTCAATAAGAAGGTCAGAGGGATACAGTAAACCTGAAGTGAAGCATCGGAATCTATAACTAGTGTCACAGGAATGGTTCAAAACATAGACAATAAGAAGAGTCATTTTTCTTGTACATAAGTCGGCATTGTGCCTTTTGTATTTAATTCCAATGCAATTTCTGTGTTTCATCGTCAACAAAAAGGTCAGTGGGATACAGTAACCCTGAAGTGAAGCATCGGAATCTATAACTAGTGTCACATGAATGGTTTAAAACGTAGACAGTAAGAAGAGTCAGTTTTCATGTACTTAAGTCGGCATTGTGCTTTTTGTATTTAATTCCGATGCAATTTCTGTGTTTCATCGTCAATAAGAAGGTCAGAGGGATACAGTAAACTTGAAGTGAAGCATCGGAATCTATAACTAGTGTCACATGAATGGTTCGAAACATAGACAGTAAGAAGAGTCAGTTATCTTGTACTTAAGTCGGCATTGTGCCTTTTGTATTTAATTCCGATGCAATTTCTGTGTTTCATCGTCAATATGAAGGTCAGAGGGATACAGTAAACCTGAAGTGAAGCATCGGTATCTATAACTAGTGTCACAGGAATGGTTCAAAACATAGACATTAAGAAGAGTCAGTTTTCTTGTACTTAAGTCGGCATTGTGCATTTTGTATTTAATTCCAATGCAATTTCTGTGTTTCATCGTCAATAAGAAGGTCAGAGGGATACAGTAAAGCTGAAGTGAAGCATCGGAATCTATAACTTGTGTCACAGGAATGGTTCAAACATAGACAGTAAGAAGAGTCAGTTTTCTTGTACATAAGTCGGCAATGTGCCTTTTGTATTTAATTCCGACGCAATTTCTGTGATTCATCGTCAATAAGAAGGTCAGAGGAATACAGTAAACCTGAAGTGAAGCATCGGAATCTGTAATTAGTGTCACATGAATGGTTCAAATCATAGAGAGTAAGAAGAGTCAGATTTCATGTACTTAAGTCGGCAATGTGCCTTTTGTATTTAATTCCGATGCAATTTCTGTGTTTCATCGTCAATAAGAAGGTCAGAGGGATACAGTAAACCTGAAGTGAAGCATCGGAATCTATAACTAGTGTCACATGAATGGTTCGGAACATAGACAGTAAGAAGTGTCAGTCATCTTGTACTTAAGTCGGCATTGTGCCTTTTGTATTTAATTCCGATGCAATTTCTGTGTTTCATCGTCAATATGAAGGTCAGAGGGATACAGTAAACATGAAGTGAAGCATCGGAATCTATAACTAGTGTCACAGGAATGGTTCAAAACATAGACATTAAGAAGAGTCAGTTATCTTGTACTTAAGTCGTTATTGTGCCTTTTGTATTTAATTCAGATGCAATTTCTGTGTTTCATCGTCAATACGAAGGTCAGAGGGATACAGTAAAGCTGAAGTGAAGCATCGGAATCTATAACTAGTGTCACAGGAATGGTGCAAAACTTAGACACTAAGAAGAGTCAGTTTTCTTGGACTTAAGTCGGCATTGTGCCTGTTGTACTTCATTCCGATGCAATGTCTGTGTTTCATCGTCAATAAGAAGGTCAGAGGGATACAGTAAACCTCAAGTGAAGCATCGGAATCTATAACAAGTGTCACAGGAATTGTTCAAATCATAGACAGTAAGAAGAGTCAGTTTTCTTGTACTTAAGTTGGCATTGTGGCTTTTGTATTAAATTCCGTTGCAATTTCTGTGGTTCATTGTCAATAAGAAGGTCAGATGGATACAGTAAACCTGAAGTGAAGCATCGGAATGTAAAACCGGTCTCACAGGAAAGTTTCAAACATGGACAGTAAGAAGAGTCTCTTTTCTTGTACTTAAGTCGGCATTGTGCCTTTTCTATTTAATTCCGATGCAATTTCTGTGTTTCATCGTCAACAAGAAGGTCAGAGGGATACAGTGAACCTGAAGTGCAGCATCGGAATCTATAACTAGTGTCACAGGAATGGTTCAAAACATAGACAGTAAGAAGAGACAGTTTTCTTGTATTTAAGTCGGCATTGTGCCTTTTGTATTTAATTCCGATGAAATCTCTGTGTTTCATTGTCAATAAGAAGGTCAGAGGGATACAGTAAACCTGAAGTGAAGCATCGGAATCTATAACTAGTGTCACAGGAATGGTTCAAAGCATAGACAGTAAGAAGAGTCAGTTTTCTTGTACTTAAGTCGGCATTGTGACTTTTCTATTTAATTCCAATGCAATTTCTGTGTTTCATCGTCAATAAGAAGGTCAGAGGGATACAGTAAACCTGAAGTGAAGCATCGGAATCTATAACTAGTGTCACATGAATGGTTCGAAACATAGACAGTAAGAAGAGTCAGTTTTCTTGTACATAGGTCAGCAATGTGCCTTTTGTATTTAATTCCGACGCAATTTCTGTGATTCATCGTCAATAAGAAGGTCAGAGGGATACAGTAAACCTGAAGTGAAGCATCGGAATCTGTAATTAGTGTCACATGAATGGTTCAAATCATAGAGAGTAAGAAGAGTCAGTTTTCTTGTTCTTAAGTGGGCATTGTGCCTTTTGTATTTAATTCCGATGCAATTTCTGTGTTTCATCGTCAATAAGAAGGTCAGAGGGATACAAAAAACCTGAAGTGAAGCATCGGAATCTATAACTAGTGTCACAGGAATGGTTCAATACATAGACAGTAAGAAGAGTCAGTTTCCTTGTACTTAAGTCGGAATTGTGCCTTTTGAATTTAATTCCGATGCAATTTCTGTGTTTCATCGTCAACAAAAAGGTCAGAGGGATACAGTAAACCTGAAGTGAAGCATCGGAATCTATAACTAGTGTCACATGAATGGTTTAAAACATAGACAGTAAGAAGAGTCAGTTTTCATGTACTTAAGTTGGCAATGTGCCTTTTGTATTTAATTCCGATGCAATTTCTGTGTTTCATCGTCAATAAGAAGGTCAGAGGGATACAGTAAACCTGAAGTGAAGCATCGGAATCTATAACTAGTGTCACATGAATAGTTCGGAACATAGACAGTAAGAAGTGTCAGTTATCTTGTACTTAAGTCGGCATTGTGCCATTTGTATTTAATTCCGATGCAATTTCTGTGTTTCATCGTCAGTATGAAGGTCAGAGGGATACAGTAAACATGAAGTGAAGCATCTGAATCTATAACTAGTGTAACATGAATGGTTTGAAACATAGACAGTAAGAAGAGTCAGTTTTCTTGTACTTAGGTCGGCATTGAACCTTTTGCATTTAATTCCAATGCAATTTCAATGTTTCAACATCAATAAGAAGGCCAGAGAGATACAGTGAACCTGAAGTGAAGCATCGGAATATATAACTAGTGTCATAGGAATGGTTCAAAGCATAGACAATAAAAAGAGTCAGTTTTCTTGTACTTAAGTCGGCATTGTGCCTTTTGTATTTAATTCCGATGCAATTTCTGTGTTTCATCGTCAATAAGAACGTCAGAGGGATACAGTAAACCAGAAGTGAAGCATCGGAATCTATAACTAGTGTCACAGGAATGGTTCAAAACATAGACAGTAAGAAGAGTCAGTTTTCTTGTACTTAAGTCGGCATTGTGCCTTTTGTATTTAATTTTGATGCAATTTCTGTGTTTCATCGTCAATGAGAAGGTCAGAGGGATACAGTAAACCTGAAGTGAAGCATCGGAATCTATAACTAGTGCCACAGGAATGGTTCAAAACATAGACAGTAAGAAGAGTCAGTGTTCTTGTACTTAAGTCGGCATTGTGCTTTTTGTATTTAATTCCGATGCAATTTCTGTGTTTCATCGTCAATAAGAAGGTCAGAGGGATACAGTAAACCTCAAGTGATGCATCGGAATCTATAACTAGTGTCACAGGAATGGTTCAAAACATAGACAATAAGAAGAGTCATTTTTCTTGTACATAAGTCGGCATTGTGCCTTTTCTATTTAATTCCAATGCAATTTCTGTGTTTCATCGTCAACAAAAAGGTCAGTGGGATACAGTAACCCTGAAGTGAAGCATCGGAATCTATAACTAGTGTCACATGAATGGTTTGAAACGTAGACAGTAAGAAGAGTCAGTTTTCATGTACTTAAGTCGGCATTGTGCCTATTGTATTTAATTCCGATGCAATTTCTGTGTTTCATCGTCAATAAGAAGGTCAGACGGATACAGTAAACTTGAAGTGAAGCATCGGAATCTATAACTAGTGTCACATGAATGGTTCGAAACATAGACAGTTAGAAGAGTCAGTTATCTTGTACTTAAGTCGGCATTGTGCCTTTTGTATTTAATTCCGATGCAATTTCTGTGTTTCATCGTCAATATGAAGGTCAGAGGGATACAGTAAACCTGAAGTGAAGCATCGGAATCTATAACTAGTGTCACAGGAATGGTTCAAAACATAGACATTAAGAAGAGTCAGTTTTCTTGTACTTAAGTCGGCATTGTGCCTTTTGTATTTAATTCCAATGCAATTTCTGTGTTTCATCGTCAATAAGAAGGTCAGAGGGATACAGTAAAGCTGAAGTGAAACATCGGAATCTATAACTTGTGTCACAGGAATGGTTCAAAGTTAGACACTAAGAAGAGTCAGTTTTCTTGTACTTAAGTCGGCATTGTGCCTTTTGTATTTAAATCCGATGCAATTTCTGTGTTTCATCGTCAAGAGGAAGGTCAGAGGGATACAGTAAACCTGAAGTGAAGCATCGGAACCTATAACTAGTGTCACAGGAATTGTTCAAATCATAGACAGTAAGTAGAGTCAGTTCTCTTGTACTTAAGTCGGCATTGTGACTTTTGTATGTAATTCCGTTGCAATTTCAGTGGTTCATCGTCAATACGAAGATCAGATGGATGCAGTAAACCTGAGGTGAAGCATCGGAATCTATAACTAGTGTCACAGGAGTGGTTCAAAAGCATAGACAGTAAGAAGAGTCGGTTTTCTTGTACTTAAGTCGGCATTGTGCCTTTTCTATTTAATTCCGATGCAATTTCTGTGTTTCATCGTCAATAAGGTGGTCAGACGAATACAGTAAAAATGAAGTGAAGCATCGGAATCTGTAACTAGTGTCGCATGAATGGTTCAAACATAGACAGTAAGAAGAGTCAGTTTTCTTCTACTTCAATCGGCATTGTGCCATTTGTATTTAACTCCGATCCAATTTCTGTGTTTCATCGTCAATAAGAAGGTCAGAGGGATACAGTAAACCTGAAGTGAAGCATCGGAATCTATAACTAGTGTCACATGAATGGTTCAAACATAGACAGTAAGAAGAGTCAGTTTTCTTGTACATAAGTCGGCAATGTGCCTTTTGTATTTAATTCCGACGCAATTTCTGTGATTCATCGTCAATAAGAAGGTCAGAGGGATACAGTAAACCTGAAGTGAAGCATCGGAATCTGTAATTAGTGTCACATGAATGGTTCAAATCATAGAGAGTAAGAAGAGTCAGTTTTCTTGTTCTTAAGTGGGCATTGTGCCTTTTGTACTTAATTCCGATGCAATTTCAGTGTTTCATCGTCAATAAGAAGGTCAGAGGGGTACAAAAAACCTGAAGTGAAGCATCGGAATCTATAACTAGTGTCACAGGAATGGTTCAAAACATAGACAGTAAGAAGAGTCAGTTTTCTTGTACTTAAGTCGGCATTGTGCCTTTTGAATTTAATTCCGATGCAATTTCTGTGTTTCATCGTCAACAAAAAGGTCAGAGGCATACAGTAAACCTGAAGTGAAGCATCGGAATCTATAACTAGTGTCACATGAATGGTTTAAAACATAGTCAGTAAGAAGAGTCAGTTTTCATGTACTTAAGTCGGCAATGTGCCTTTTGTATTTAATTCCGATGCAATTTCTGTGTTTCATCGTCAATAAGAAGGTCAGAGGGATACAGTAAACCTGAAGTGAGGCATCGGAATCTATAACTAGTGTCACATGAATGGTTCGGAACATAGACAGTAAGAAGTGTCAGTTATCTTGTACTTAAGTCGGCATTGTGCCTTTTGTATTTAATTCCGATGCAATTTCTGTGTTTCATCGTCAATATGAAGGTCAGAGGGATACAGTAAACATGAAGTGAAGCATCGGAATCTATAACTAGTGTCACAGGAATGGTTCAAAACATAGACATTAAGAAGAGTCAGTTTTCTTGTACTTAAGTCGGCATTGTGGCTTTTGTATTTAATTCAGATGCAATTTCTGTGTTTCATCGTCAATAAGAAGGTCAGAGGGATACAGTAAAGCTGAAGTGAAGCATCGGAATCTATAACTAGTGACACAGGAATGGTTCAAATCTTAGACACTAAGAAGAGTCAGTTTTCTTGTACTTAAGTCGGCATTGTGCCTGTTGTATTTCATTCCGATGCAATGTCTGTGTTTCATCGTCAATAAGAAGGTCAGAGGGATACAGTAAACCTGAAGTGAAGCATCGGAATCTATAACAAGTGTCACAGGAATTGTTCAAATCATAGACAGTAAGAAGAGACAGTTTTCTTGTACTTAAGTCGGCATTGTGCCTTTTATATCAAATACCGATGAAATCTCTGTGTTTCATTGTCAATAAGAAGGTCAAAGGGATACAGTAAACCTGAAGTGAAGCATCGGAATCTATAACTAGTGTCACAGGAATGGTTCAAAGCATAGACAGTAAGAAGAGTCAGTTTTCTTGTACTTAAGTCGGCATTGTGACTTTTCTATTTAATTCCAATGCAATTTCTGTGTTTAATCGTCAATAAGAAGTTCAGAGGGATACAGTAAAAATGAAGTGAAGCATCGGAATCTGTAACTAGTGTCACATGAATGGTTCAAAACATCTACAGTAAGAAGAGGCAGTTTTCTTGTACCTAAGTCGGCATTGTAACATTTGCATTTAACTCCAATGCAATTTCTGTGTTACATCGTCAATAAGAAGGTCAGAGGGATACAGTAAACCTTAAGTGAAGCATCGGAATCTATAACTAGTGTCACAGGAATGGTTCAAAACATAGACAGCAAGCAGAGTCAGTGTTCTTGTACTTATGTCGGCATTGTGCCTTTTGTATTTAATTCCGATGCAATTTCTGTGTTTCATCGTCAATAAGAAGGTCAGAGGAATACAGTAAACCTGAAGTGAAGTAACGGAATTAATAAGTAGTGTAACAGGAAAGGTTCAAACATAGACAGTAAGAAGAGTCAGTTTTCTTGTACTTAAGTCGGCATTGTGCCTTTTGTATTTAATTCCGATGCAATTTCTGTGTTTCATCGTCAATAAGAGGGTCAGAGGGATACTGTAAAACTGAAGTGAAGCGTCGGAATCTATAACTAGTGTCACATGAATGGTTCAAACATAGACAGTAAGAAGCGTCAGTTTTCTTGTACTTAAGTCGGCATTGTTCCTTTTGTATTTAATTCCGATGCAATTTCTGTGTTTCATCGTCAATATGAAGGTCAGAGGGATACAGTAAACATGAAGTGAAGCATCGGAATCTATAACTAGTGTCACAGGAATGGTTCAAAACATAGACATTAAGAAGAGTCAGTTTTCTTGTACTTAAGTCGGCATTGTGCCTTTTGTATTTAATTCAGATGCAATTTTTGTGTTTCATCGTCAATAAGAAGGTCAGAGGGATACAGTAAAGCTGAAGTGAAGCATCGGAATCTATAACTAGCGTCACAGGAATGGTTCAAAACTTAGACACTAAGAAGAGTCAGTTTTCTTGTACTTAAGTCGGCATTGTGCCTGTTGTATTTCATTCCGATGCAATGTCTGTGTTTCATCCTCAATAAGAAGGTCAGAGGGATACAGTAAACCTGAAGTGAAGCATCGGAATCTATAACAAGTGTCACAGGAATTGTTCAAATCATAGACAGTAAGAAGAGTCAGTTTTCTTGTACTTAAGTTGGCATTGTGGCTTTTGTATTTAATTCTGTTGCAATTTCTGTGGTTCATCGTCAATAAGAAGGTCAGATGGATACAGTAAACCTAAAGTGAAGCATCGGAATCTAAAACCGGTCTCACAGGCAAGTTTCAAACATGGACAGTAAGAAGAGACAGTTTTCTTGTACTTAAGTCGGCATTGTGCCTTTTGTATTTAATTCCGATGCAATTTCTGTGTTTCATCGTCAATAAGAAGGTCAGAGGGATACAGTAAACCTGAAGTGCAGCATCGGAATCTATAACTAGTGTCACAGGAATGGTTCAAAACATAGACAGTAAGAAGAGACAGTTTTCTTGTACTTAAGTCGGCATTGTGCCTTTTGTATTTAATTCCGATGAAATCTCTGTGTTTCATTGTCAATAAGAAGGTCAGAGGGATACAGTAAACCTGAAGGGAAGCATCGCAACCTATAACTAGTGTCACAGGAATGGTTCAAAGCATAGACAGTAAGAAGAGTCAGTTTTCTTGTACTTAAGTCGGCATTGTGACTTTTCTATTTAATTCCAATGCAATTTCTGTGTTTCATCGTCAATAAGAAGTTCAGAGGGATACAGTAAAAATGAAGTGAAGCATCGGAATCTGTAACTAGTGTCACATGAATGGTTCAAAACATCTACAGTAATAAGAGGCAGTTTTCTTGTACCTAAGTCGGCATTGTGCCATTTGCATTTAACTCCAATGCAATTTCTGTGTTTCATCGTCAATAAGAAGGTCAGAGGGATACAGTAAACCTGAAGTGAAGCATCGGAATCTATAACTAGTGTCACAGGAATGGTTCAAAACATAGACAGCAAGCAGAGTCAGTGTTCTTGTACTTATGTCGGCATTGTGCCTTTTGTATTTAATTCCGATGAAAATTCTGTGTTTCATCGTCAATAAGAAGGACAGAGGGATACAGTAAACCTGAAGTGAAGCATCGGAATCTATAACTAGTGTCACAGGAATGGTTCGAAACATAGACACTAAGAAGAGTAAGTTTTCTTGTACTTAAGTCTGCATTGTGCCTTTTGTATTTAATTCCGATGCCGTTTCTGTGTTTCATCGTCAATAAGGAGGTCAGTGGGATACAGAAAACCTGAAGTGAAGCATCGGAATCTATATCTAGTGTCACAGGATTGGTTCAAAGCATAGACAGTAAGAAGAGTCTGTTTTCTTGTACTTAAGTCGGCATTGTGCCTTTTGTATTAAATTCCGATGCAATATCTGCGTTTCATCGTCAATAAGAAGGTCAGAGGGATACAGTAATCCTGAAGTGAAGCATCGGAATCTATAACTAGTGTCGCATGAATGGTTCAAACATGGACAGTAAGAAGAGTCAGTTTTCTTGTACATAAGTCGGCATTGTGCATTTTGTATTTACTTCCGATGCAATTTCTGTGTTTCATCGTCAACAAGAAGGTCAGAGGGATACAGTAAACCTGAAGCGAAGCATCGGAATGTATAACTAGTGTCACAGGAATGGTTCAAATCATAGACTGTAAGAAGAGTCAGTTTTCATGTAATTAAGTCGGCATTGTGCCTTTTCTATTTAACTCCGATGCAATTTCTGTGTTTTATCGTCAATAAGAAGGTAAGAGCGATACAGTAACCTGAAGTGAAGCATCGGAATCTATAACTAGTGTCACAGGAATGGTTCAAAACATAGACAGTAAGAAGTGTCAGTTTTCTTGTACTTAAGTCGGCATTGTGCCTTTTGAATTTAATTCCGATGCAATTTCTGTGTTTCATCGTCAATAAGAAGGTCAGAGGAATACAGTAAACCTGAAGTGAAGTAACTGAATTAATAAGTAGTGTAACAGGAAAGGTTCAAACATAGACAGTAAGAAGAGTCAGTTTTCTTGTACTTAAGTCGGCATTGTGACTTTTGTATTTAATTCCGATGCAATTTCTGTGTTTCATCGTCAATAAGAAGGTCAGAGGGATACAGTAAAACTGAAGTGAAGCGTCGGAATCTATAACTAATGTCACATGAATGGTTCAAACATAGACAGTAAGAAGCGTCAGTTTTCTTTTATGTAAGTCGGCATTGTGCATTTTGTATTTAATTCCGATGCTATTTCTGTGTTTCATCGTCAATAAGAAGGTCTGAGGGATACAGTAAACCTGAAGTGAAGCATCGGAATCTATAATTATTGTCACATGAATGGTTCAAAACATAGTCAGTAAGAAGAGTCAGTTTTCTTGTACTTAAGTCGGCATTGTGCCTTTTGTATTTAATTCCGATGCAATTTCTGTGTTTCGTCGTCAATAAGAAGGTCAGAGGGATACAGTAAAGCTGAAGTGATGCATCGGAATCTATAACTAGTGTCACTGGAATTGTTCAACACATAGACAATAAGAAAAGTCAGTTTTCTTGTACTTAAGTCGGCGTTGTGCCTTTTGTATTTAATTCAGATGCAAATTCTGTGTTTCATCGTCAATAAAAAGGTCAGAGGGATACAGTAAACCTGAAGTGAAGCATCGGAATCTATAACTAGTGTCACAGGAATGGTTCAAAACATAGACAGTAAGAAGAGTCAGTTATCTTGTACTTAAGTCGGCATTGTGCCATTTGTATTTAATTCCGATGCAATTTCTGTGTTTCTTCGTCAATAAGAAGGTCAGAGGGATACAGTAAACCTAAAGTGAAGCATCGGAATCTATAACTAGTGTCACAGGAATGATTCAAAACATAGACAGTAAGAAGAGTCAGTTTTCTTGTACTTAAGTGGGCATTGTGTCTTTTGTATTTAATTCCGATGCAATCTCTGTCTTTCATCGTCAATAAGAAGGTCAGAGGGATACAGTAAAGCTGAAGTAAAGCATCGGAATCTATAACTAGTGTCACAGGAATGGTTCAAAACTTAGACAGTAAGAAGACTCAGTTTTCTTGTACTTAAGTCGGCATTGTGCCTGTTGTATTTAATTCCGATGCAATTTCTGTGTTTCATCGTCAATAAGAAGGTTAGAGGGATGCAGTAAACCTGAAGTGAAGCAACGGAATCTATAACTAGTGTCACAGGAATGGTTCAATCATAGACAGTAAGAAGAGACAGTTTTCTTGTACTTAAGTCGACATTGTGCCTTTTGTATTTAAATGCGATGCAATTTCCTTGTTTCATCGTCAATAACAAGGTCAGAGGGATACAGTTAACCTGAAGTGAAGCATCGGAATCTATAACTGGTGTCACATGAATGGTTCAAACATAGACAGTAAGAAGAGTCCGTTTTCTCGTACATAAGTCGGCATTTTGCCTTTTCTATTTAATTCCGATGCAATTTCTGTGTTTCATCGTCAATAAGAAGGTCAGAGGGATACAGTAAACCTGAAGTGAAGCATCGGAATCTATAACTAGTGTCACAAGAATGGTTCCAACATAGACAGTAAGAAGAGTCCGTTATCTTGTACATAAGCCGGCATTGTGCCTTTTGTATTTAATTCCGGTGCAATTTCTGTGTTTCATCGTCAATAAGAAGGTCTGATGGATACAGTAAACCTGAAGTGATGCATCGGAATCTATAACTAGTGTCACAGGAATGGTTCAATCATAGACAGTAAGAAGAGACAGTTTTTTTGTACTTAAGTCGACATTGTGCCTTTTGTATTTAAATGCGATGCAATTTCCTTGTTTCATCGTCAATAAGAAGGTCAGAGGGATACAGTTAACCTGAAGTGAAGCATCGGAATCTGTAACTGGTGTCACATGAATGGTTCAAACATAGACAGTAAGAAGAGTCCGTTTTCTCGTACATAAGTCGGCATTTTGCCTTTTCTATTTAATTCCGATGCAATTTCTGTGTTTCATCGTCAATAAGAAGGTCAGAGGGATACAGTAAACCTGAAGTGAAGCATCGGAATCTATAACTAGTGTCACAAGAATGGTTCCAACATAGACAGTAAGAAGAGTCCGTTATCTTGTACATAAGCCTGCATTGTGCCTTTTGTATTTAATTCCGGTGCAATTTCTGTGTTTCATCGTCAATAAGAAGGTTAGAGGGATACAGTAAACCTAAAGTGAAGCATCGGAATCTATAACTTGTGTCACAGGAAAGGTTCAAAACATAGACTGTAAGAAGAGTCATTTTTCTTGTACTTAAGTCGGCATTGCGCCTTTTGTATTTAACTCCGATGCAATTTCTGTGTTTTATCGTCAATAAGGAGGTCAGAGGGATACAGTACACCTGCAGTGAGGCATCGGAATCTATAACTAGTGTCACAGGACTGGTTCAAAACATAGAAAGTAAGAAGAGTCAGTTTTCTTGTACTTAAGTCGGCATTGTGCCTTTTGTATTTAATTCCGATGCAATTTCTGTGTTTCATCGTCAATATGAAAGTCAGAGGGATACAGTAAACCTGAAGTGAGGAAACGGAATCAGTAAGTAGTGTCACAGGAATGGTTCAAACATAGAATGTAAGAAGAGTCAGTTTTCTTGTTCTTAAGTCGGCATTGTGCCTTTTGTATTTGATTCCGATGCAATTTCTGTGTTTCATCATCAATAAGAAGGGCAGAGGGATACAGTAAACCTGAAGTGAGGCATCGAAATCTATAACTAGTCACAGGAATGGTTCAAAACATAGACAATAAGAAGATTCAGTTTTCTTGTACTTAAGTCGGCATTGTGCCTTTTGTATTTAATTCCGATGCAATTTCTGTGTTTCATCGTCAATAAGAAGGTCAGAGGGATACAGTAAACCTGAAGTGAAGAATCGGAATCTATAACTAGTGTCACATGAATGATTCAAAACATAGACAGTAAGAAGAGTCAGTTATCTTGTACTTAAGTCGCCATTGTGCCTTTTGTATTTAATTCCGATGCAATATCTGTGATTCATCGTCAGTAAGAAGGTCAGAGGGATACAGTAAACCTGAAGTGAAGCATCAGAATCTATAACTAGTGTCACAGGAATGGTTCAAACATAGACAGTAAGAAGAGTCAGTTTTTTTGTTCTTAAGTCGGCATTGTGCCTTTTGTATTTAATTCCGTTGCAATTTCTGTGTTTCATCATCAATAAGAAGTCAGAGGGATACAGTAAACCTGAAGTGAGACATCGGAATCTATAACTAGTCACAGGAATGGTTCAAAACATAGACAATAAGAAGAGTCAGTTTTCTTGTACTTAAGTCGGGACTGTGCCTTTTGTATTTCATTCCGATGCAATTTCTGTGTTTCATCGTCAATAAGAAGGTCAGAGGGATACAGTAAACCTGAAGTGAAGCAACGGAATCTATAACTAGAGTCACAGGAATGGTTCAATCATAGACAATAAGAAGAGTCAGTTTTCTTGTTCTTAAGTCGGCATTGTGCCTTTTGTATTTAATTCCGATGCAATATATGTGATTCATCGTCAGTAAGAAGGTCAGAGGGATACAGTAAACCTGAAGTGAAGCATCGGAATCTATAACTAGTGTCACAGGAATGGATCAAAACATAGACAGTAAGAAGAGTCAGTTTTCTTGTACATAAGTCAGCATTGTGCCCTTTGAATTTAATTCCGATGCAATTTCTGTCTTTCATCGTCATTAAGAAGGTCAGAGGGATACAGTAAAGCTGAAGTGAAGCATCGGAATCTATAACTAGTGTCACAGGAATGGTTCAACACTTAGACAGTAAGAAGAGTCAGTTTTCTTGTACTTAAGTCGGCATTGTGCCTTTTGTATTTAATTCCGATGCAATTTCTGTGTTTCATCGTCAATCTGAAGGTGAGAGGGATACAGTTAACATGAAGTGAAGCAACAGAATCTATAACTAGTGTCACAGGAATGGTTCAATCATAGACAGTAAGAAGAGACAGGTTTCTTGTACTTCAGTCGGCATTGTGCTTTTCGTATTCAATTCCGATGCAATTTCTGTGATTCATGGTCAATAAGAAGGTCAGAGGGATACAGTAAACCTGAAGTGAAGCATCGGAATCTATAACTAGTGTCACATGAATGGTTCAAACATAGACAGTAAGAAGAGTCAGTTTTCTTGTACTTAAGTCGGCATTGTGCCTTTTATATTTAATTCCGATGCAATATCTGTGTTTCATCGTCAATAAGAAGGTCAGAGGGGTACAGTAAACCTAAAGTGAAGCATCGGAATCTATAACTGCTGCCACAGGAAAGGTTCAAAACATAGATTGTAAGAAGAGTCAGTTTTCTTGTACTTAAGTCGGCATTGTGCCTTTTGTATTTAACTCCGATGCAATTTCTGTGTTTTATCGTCAATAAGGAGGTCAGAGGGATACAGTAAACCTGAAGTGAAGCATCGGAATCTATAACTAGTGTCACAGGAATGGTTCAAAACATAGACAGTAAGAAGAGTCAGTTTTCTTGTACTTAAGTCGGCATTGTGCCTTATGTATTTAATTCCGATGCAATTTCTGTGTTTCATCGTCAATATGAAAGTCAGAGGGATACAGTAAACCTGAAGTGAAGTAACGGAATCAATAACTAGTATCACAGGAATGGTTCAAACTTAGACTGTAAGAAGAGTCAGATTTTTTGTTCTTAAGTCAGCATTGGGCCTTTTGTATTTAATTCCGATGCAATTTCTGAGTTTCATCATCAATAAGAAGGTCAAAGGGATACAGTAAACCTGAAGTGAGGCATCGAAATCTATAACTAGTCACAGGAATGGTTAAAAACAAAGACAATAAGAAGAGTCAGTTTTCTTGTACTTAAGTCGGCATTGTGTCTTTTGTATTTCATTCCGATGCAATTTCTGTGTTTCATCGTCAATAAGAAGGTCAGAGGGATACAGTAAACCTGAAGTGAAGTAACGGAATCAATAACTAGTGTCACAGGAATGGTTCAAACATAGACTGTAAGAAGAGTCAGTTTTTTTGTTCTTAAGTCAGCATTGGGCCTTTTGTATTTAATTCCGATGCAATTTCTGAGTTTCATCATCAATAAGAAGGTCAAAGGGATATAGTAAACCTGAAGTGAGGCATCGAAATCTATAACTAGTCACAGGAATGGTTAAAAACAAAGACAATAAGAAGAGTCAGTTTTCTTGTACTTAAGTCGGCATTGTGTCTTTTGTATTTCATTCCGATGCAATTTCTGTGTTTCATCATCAATAAGAAGGTCAGAGGGATACAGTAAACCTGAAGTGAGGCATCGGAATCTATAACTAGTCACAGGAATGGTTTTAAACGTAGACAATAAGAAGAGTCTGTTTTCTTGTACTTAAGTCGGCATTGTGCCTTTTGTATTTCATTCCGATGCAATTTCTGTGTTTCATCGTCAATAAGAAGGTCAGAGGGATACAGTAAACCTGAAGTGAAGCAACGGAATCTATAACTAGTGTCACAGGAATGGTTCAATCATAGAGAGTAAGAAGAGTCAGTTTTCTTGTTCTTAAGCCGGCATTGTGCCTTTTGTATTTAATTCCGATTCCATATCTGTGATTCATCGTCAGTAAGAAGGTCAGAGGGATGCAGTAAACCTGAAGTGATGCATCCGAATCTATAACTAGTGTCACAGGAATGGTTCAAAACATGGACAGTAAGAAGAGTCAGTTTTCTTGCACATAAGTCAGCATTGTGCCCTTTGAATTTAATTCCGATGCAATTTCTGTCTTTCATCGTCATTAAGAAGGTCAGAGGGATACAGTAAAGCTGAAGTGAAGCATCGGAATCTATAACTAGTGTCACAGGAATGGTTCAACACTTAGACAGTAAGAAGAGTCAGTTTTCTTGTACTTAAGTCGGCATTGTGCATTTTCTATTTAATTCCGATGCAATTTCTGTGTTTCATCGTCAATCAGAAGGTCAGAGGGATACAGTAAACATGAAGTGAAGCAACAGAATCTATAACTAGTGTCACAGGAATGGTTCAAACATAGACAGTAAGAAGAGTCAGTTTTTTTGTTCTTAAGTCGGCATTGTGCGTTTTGTATTTAATTCCGATGCAATTTCTGTGTTTCATGGTCAATAAGAAGGTCAGAGGGATACAGTGAACCTGAAGTGAAGCATCGGAATCTATAACTAGTGTCACATGAATGGTTCAAACGTAGACAGTAAGAAGAGACAGTTTTCTTGTACTTAAGTCGGCATTGTGCCTTTTATATTTAATTCCGATGCAATATCTGTGTTTCATCGTCAATAAGAAGGTCAGAGGGGTACAGTAAACCTAAAGTGAAGCATCGGAATCTATAACTAGTGTCACAGGAAAGGTTCAAAACATAGACTGTAAGAAGAGTCAGTTTTCTTGTACTTAAGTCGGCATTGTGCCTTTTGTATTTAACTCCGATGCAATTTCTGTGTTTTATCTTCGATAAGGAGGTCAGAGGGATACAGTAAACCTGAAGTGAAGCATCGGAATCTATAACTAGTGTCACAGGAATGGTTCAAAACATAGACAGTAAGAAGAGTCAGTTTTCTTGTACTTAAGTCGGCATTGTGCCTTTTGTATTTAATTCCGATGCAATTTCTGTGTTTCATCGTCAATATGAAAGTCAGAGGAATACAGTAAACCTGAAGTGAAGTAACAGAATCAATAACTAGTGTCACAGGATTGGTTCAAACATAGACAGTAATAAGAGTCAGTTTTCTTGTTCTTAAGTCTTCATTGTGCCTTTTGTATTTAATTCCGATGCAATTTCTGTGTTTCATCGTCAATAAGAAGGTCAGAGGGATACAGTAAAACTGAAGTGAAGCATCGCAATCTATAACTAGTGTCACAGGAATGATTCAAAACATAGACAGTAAGAAGAGTCAGTTTTCTTGTACTTAAGTGGGCATTGTGTCTTTTGTATTTAATTCCGATGCAATCTCTGTCTTTCATCGTCAATAAGAAGGTCAGAGGGATACAGTAAAGCTGAAGTAAAGCATCGGAATCTATAACTAGTGTCACAGGAATGGTTCAAAACTTAGACAGTAAGAAGAGTCAGTTTTCTTGTACTTAAGTCGGCATTGTGCCTGTTGTATTTAATTCCGATGCAATTTCTGTGTTCCATCGTCAATAAGAAGGTTAGAGGGATGCAGTAAACCTGAAGTGAAGCAACGGAATCTATAACTAGTGTCACAGGAATGGTTCAATCATAGACAGTAAGAAGAGACAGTTTTCTTGTACTTAAGTCGACATTGTGCCTTTTGTATTTAAATGCGATGCAATTTCCTTGTTTCATCGTCAATAAGAAGGTCAGAGGGATACAGTTAACCTGAAGTGAACAATCGGAATCTATAACTGGTGTCACATGAATGGTTCAAACATAGACAGTAAGAAGAGTCCGTTTTCTCGTACATAAGTCCGCATTTTGCCTTTTCTATTTAATTCCGATGCAATTTCTGTGTTTCATCGTCAATAAGAAGGTCAGAGGGATACAGTAAATCTGAAGTGAAGCATCGGAATCTATAACTAGTGTCACAAGAATGGTTCCAACATAGACAGTAAGAAGAGTCCGTTATCTTGTACATAAGCCGGCATTGTGCCTTTTGTATTTAATTCCGGTGCAATTTCTGTGTTTCATCGTCAATAAGAAGGTCTGATGGATATAGTAAACCTGAAGTGATGCATCGGAATCTATAACTAGTGTCACAGGAATGGTTCAAAACATAGACAGTAAGAAGAGTCAGTTTTCTTGTACTTAAGTCTGCATTGTGCCTTTTGTATTTAATTCCGATGCAATTTCTGTGTTTCATTGTCAATAAGAAGGTTAGAGGGATACAGTAAACCTAAAGTGAAGCATCGGAATCTATAACTTGTGTCACAGGAAAGGTTCAAAACATAGACTGTAAGAAGAGTCATTTTTCTTGTACTTAAGTCGGCATTGCGCCTTTTGTATTTAACTCCGATGCAATTTCTGTGTTTTATCGTCAATAAGGAGGTCAGAGGGATACAGTTAACCTGAAGTGAAGCATCGGAATCTATAACTAGTGTCACAGGACTGGTTCAAAACATAAAAAGTAAGAAGAGTCAGTTTTCTTGTACTTAAGTCGGCATTGTGCCTTTTGTATTTAATTCCGATGCAATTTCTGTGTTTCATCGTCAATATGAAAGTCAGAGGGATACAGTAAACCTGAAGTGAGGTAACGGAATCAGTAAGTAGTGTCACAGGAATGGTTCAAACATAGACAGTAAGAAGAGTCAGTTTTCTTGTTCTTAAGTCGGCATTGTGCCTTTTGTATTTAATTCCGATGCAATTTCTGTGTTTCATCATCAATAAGAAGGGCAGAGGGATACAGTAAACCTGAAGTGAGGCATAGAAATCTATAACTAGTCACAGGAATGGTTCAAAACATAGACAATAAGAAGATTCAGTTTTCTTGTACTTAAGTCGGCATTGTGCCTTTTGTATTTAATTCCGATGCAATTTCTGTGTTTCATCGTCAATAAGAAGGTCAGAGGGATACAGTAAACCTGAAGTGAAACATCGGAATCTATAACTAGTCACAGGAATGGTTCAAAACCTAGACAATAAGAAGAGTCAGTTTTCTTGTACTTAAGTCGGGATTGTGCCTTTTGTATTTCATTCCGATGCAATTTCTGTGTTTCATCGTCAATAAGAAGGTCAGAGGGATACAGTAAACCTGAAGTGAAGTAACGGAATCTATAACTAGAGTCACAGGAATGGTTCAATCATAGACAGTAAGAAGAGTCAGTTTTCTTGTTCTTAAGTCGGCATTGTGCCTTGTGTATTTAATTCCGATGCAATATATGTGATTCATCGTCAGTAAGAAGGTCAGAGGGATACAGTAAACCTGAAGTGAAGCATCGGAATCTATAACTAGTGTCACAGGAATGGTTCAAAACATAGACAGTAAGAAGAGTCAGTTTTCTTGTACATAAGTCAGCATTGTACCCTTTGAATTTAATTCCGATGCAATTTCTGTCTTTCATCGTCATTAAGAAGGTCAGAGGGATACAGTAAAGCTGAAGTGAAGCATCGGAATCTATAACTAGTGTCACAGGAATGGTTGAACACTTAGACAGTAAGAAGAGTCAGTTTTCTTGTACTTAAGTCGGCATTGTGCCTTTTGTATTTAATTCCGATGCAATTTCTGTGTTTCATCGTCAATCAGAAGGTGAGAGGGATACAGTTAACATGAAGTGAAGCAACAGAATCTATAACTAGTGTCACAGGAATGGTTCAATCACAGACAGTAAGAAGAGACAGGTTTCTTGTACTTCAGTCGGCATTGTGCTTTTCGTATTCAATTCCGATGCAATTTTTGTGATTCATGGTCAATAAGAAGGTCAGAGGGATACAGTAAACCTGAAGTGATGCATCGGAATCTATAACTAGTGTCACATGAATGGTTCAAACATAGACAGTAAGAAGAGTCAGTTTTCTTGTACTTAAGTCGGCATTGTGCCTTTTATATTTAATTCCGATGCAATATCTGTGTTTCATCGTCAATAAGAAGGTCAGAGGGGTAGAGTAAACCTAAAGTGAAGCATCGGAATCTATAACTAGTGCCACAGGAAAGGTTCAAAACATAGACTGTAAGAAGAGTCAGATTTCTTGTACTTAAGTCGGCATTGTGCCTTTTGTATTTAACTCCGATGCAATTTCTGTGTTTTATCGTCAATAAGGAGGTCAGAGGGATACAGTAAACCTGAAGTGAAGCATCGGAATCTATAACTAGTGTCACAGGAATGGTTCAAAACATAGACAGTAAGAAGAGTCAGTTTTCTTGTACTTAAGTCGGCATTGTGCCTTATGTATTTAATTCCGATGCAATTTCTGTGTTTCATCGTCAATATGAAAGTCAGAGGGATACAGTAAACCTGAAGTGAAGTAACGGAATCAATAACTAGTGTCACAGGAATGGTTCAAACATAGACTGTAAGAAGAGTCAGTTTTTTTGTTCTTAAGTCCGCATTGGGCCTTTTGTATTTAATTCCGATGCAATTTCTGAGTTTCATCATCAATAAGAAGGTCAAAGGGATACAGTAAACCTGAAGTGAGCCATCGAAATCTATAACTAGTCACAGGAATGGTTCAAAACGTAGACACTAAGAAGAGTCTGTTTTCTTGTACTTAAGTCGGCATTGTGCCTTTTGTATTTCATTCCGATGCAATTTCTGTGTTTCATCGTCAATAAGAAGGTCAGAGGGATACAGTAAACCTGAAGTGAAGCAACGGAATCTATAACTAGTGTCAAAGGAATGGTTCAATCATAGAGAGTAAGAAGAGTCAGTTTTCTTGTTCTTAAGCCGGCATTGTGCCTTTTGTATTTAATTCCGATTCCATATCTGTGATTCATCGTCAGTAAGAAGGTCAGAGGGATACAGTAAACCTGAAGTGATGCATCGGAATCTATAACTAGTGTCACAGGAATGGTTCAAAACATAGACAGTAAGAAGAGTCAGTTTTCTTGTACATAAGTCAGCATTGTGCCCTTTGAATTTAATTCCGATGCAATTTCTGTCTTTCATCGTCATTAAGAAGGTCAGAGGGATACAGTAAAGCTGAAGTGAAGCATCGGAATCTATAACTAGTGTCACAGGAATGGTTCAACACTTAGACAGTAAGAAGAGTCAGTTTTCTTGTACTTAAGTCGGCAAAGTGCCTGTTGTATTTCATTCCGATGCAATTTCTGTGTTTCATCGTCAATCAGAAGGTCAGAGGGATACAGTAAACATGAAGTGAAGCAACAGAATCTATAACTAGTGTCACAGGAATGGTTCAAACATAGACAGTAAGAAGAGTCAGTTTTTTTGTTCTTAAGTCGGCATTGTGCGTTTTGTATTTAATTCCGATGCAATTTCTGTGTTACATGGTCAATAAGAAGGTCAGAGGGATACAGTAAACCTGAAGTGAAGCATCGGAATCTATAACTAGTGTCACATGAATGGTTCAAACATAGACAGTAAGAAGAGACAGTTTTCTTGTACTTAAGTCGGCATTGTGCCTTTTGTATTTAACTCCGATGCAATTTCTGTGTTTTATCTTCGATAAGGAGGTCAGAGGGATACAGTAAACCTGAAGTGAAGCATCGGAATCTATAACTAGTGTCACAGGAATGGTTCAAAACATAGACAGTAAGAAGAGTCAGTTTTCTTGTACTTAAGTCGGCATTGTGCCTTTTGTATTTAATTCCGATGCAATTTCTGTGTCTCACCGTCAATATGAAAATCAGAGGAATACAGTAAACCTGAAGTGAAGTAACAGAATCAATAACTAGTGTCACAGGATTGGTTCAAACATAGACAGTAATAAGAGTCAGTTTTCTTGTTCTTAAGTCTTCATTGTGCCTTTTGTATTTAATTCCGATGCAATTTCTGTGTTTCATCGTCAATAAGAAGGTCAGAGGGATACAGTAAAACTGAAGTGAAGCATCGCAATCTATAACTAGTGTCACATGAATGGTTCAAACATTGACAGTAAGAAGCGTCCGTTTTCTTGTACATAAGTCGGCATTGTGCATTTTTTATTTAATTCCGATGCAATTTCTGTGTTTCATCGTCAATAAGAAGGTCAGAGGGATACAGTAAACCTGAAGTGAAGCAACGGAATCTATAATTAGTGTCACATGAATGGTTCAAAACATAGACATTAAGAAGAGTAAGTTTTCTTCTACTTAAGTCGGCATAGTGGATCTTGTATTTAATTCCGATGCAATTTCTGTGTTTCATCATCAATTAGAAGGTCCGAGGGATACAGTAAACCTGAAGTGAGGCATCGAAATCTATTACTAGTCATAGGAATGGTCCAAAACATAGACAGTAAGAAGAGTCAGTTTTCTTGTACTTAAGTCGGCATTGTGCCTTTTGTATTTCATTCCGATGCAATTTCTGTGTCTCACCGTCAATATGAAAATCAGAGGAATACAGTAAACCTGAAGTGAAGTAACAGAATCAATAACTAGTGTCACAGGATTGGTTCAAACATAGACAGTAATAAGAGTCAGTTTTCTTGTTCTTAAGTCGTCATTGTGCCTTTTGTATTTCATTCCGATGCAATTTCTGTGTTTCATCGTCAATAAGAAGGTCAGAGCGATACAGTAAACCTGAAGTGAAGCAACGGAATCTATAACTAGTGTCACAGGAATGGTTCAATCATAGGCAGTAAGAAGAGTCAGTTTTCTTGTTCTTAAGTCGGCATTGTGCCTTTTGTATTTAATTCCGATGCAATTTCTGTGTTTCATCGTCAATAAGAAGGTCAGTGGGATACAGTAAACCTGAAGTGAGGCATCGGAATCTATAACTAGTGTCACATGAATGATTCAAAACATAGACAGTAAGAAGAGTCAGTTATCTTGTACTTAAGTCGGCATTGTGCCTTTTGTATTTAGTTCCGATGCAATATCTGTGATTCATCGTCAGTACGAAGGTCAGAGGGATACAGTAAACCTGAAGTGAAGCATCGGAATCTATAACTAGTGTCACAGGAATGGTTCAAACATAGACAGTAAGAAGAATCAGTTTTTTTGTTCTTAAGTCGGCATTGTGCCTTTTGTATTTAATTCCGTTGCAATTTCTGTGTTTCATCATCAATAAGAAGGTCAGAGGGATACAGTAACCCTGAAGTGAGGCATCGGAATCTATAACTAGTGTCACAGGAATGGTTCAAAACATAGACAGTAAGAAGAGTCAGTTTTCTTGTACTTAAGTCGGCATTGTGCCTTTTGTATTTCATTCCGATGCAATTTCTGAGTTTTATCGTCAATAAGATGATCAGAGGGATACAGTAAACCTGAAGTGAAGCAACGGAATCTATAACTAGTGTCACAGGAATGGTTCAATCATAGACAGTAAGAAAAGTCAGTTTTCATGTTCTTAAGTCGGCATTGTGCCTTTTGTATTTGATTCCGATGCAATATCTGTGATTCATCGTCAGTAAGAAGGTCAGAGGGATACAGTAAACCTGAAGTGATGCATCGGAATCTATAACTAGTGTCACAGGAATGGTTCAAAACATAGACAGTAAGAAGAGTCAGTTTTTTGTACATAAGTCAGCATTGTGCCCTTTGAATTTAATTCCGATGCAATTTCTGTCTTTCATCCTCATTAAGAAGGTCAGAGGGATACAGTAAAGCTGAAGTGAAGAATCGGAATCTATAACTAGTGTCACAGGAATGGTTCAACACTTAGACAGTAAGAAGAGTCAGTTTTCTTGTACTTAAGTCGACATTGTGCCTTTTGTATTTAACTCCGATGCAATTTCTGTGTTTTATCGTCAATAAGGAGGTCACAGGGATACAGTAAACCTGAAGTGAAGCATCGGAATCTATAACTAGTGTTACAGGAATGGTTCAAAACATAGACAGTAAGAAGAGTCAGTTTTCTTGTACTTAAGTCGGCATTGTGCCTTTTGTATTTAATTCCGATGCAATTTCTGTGTTTCATCGTCAATATGAAAGACAGAGGAATACAGTAAACCTTAAGTGAAGTAACGGAATCAATAACTAGTGTCACAGGAATGGTTCAAACATAGACAGTAATAAGAGTCAGTTTTCTTGTTCTTAAGTCTTCATTGTGCATTTTGTATTTAATTCCGATGCAATTTCTGTGTTTCATCGTCAATAAGAAGGTCAGAGGGATACAGTAAAACTGAAGTGAAGCATCGCAATCTATAACTAGTGTCACATGAATGGTTCAAACATTGACAGTATGAAGCATCCGTTTTCTTGTACATAAGTCGGCATTGTGCATTTTTTATTTAATTCCGATGCAATTTCTGTGTTTCATCGTCAATAAGAAGGTCAGAGGGATACAGTAAACCTGAAGTGAAGCATCGGAATCTATAATTAGTGTCACATGAATGGTTCGAAACATAGACATTAAGAAGAGTAAGTTTTCTTGTACTTAAGTCAGCATTGTGCATTTTGTATTTAATCCCGATGCCATTTCTGTGTTTCATCATCAATAAGAATGTCAGAGGGATACAGTAAACCTGAAGTGAGGCATCGGAATCTATAACTAGTCACAGGAATGGTTCAAAACATAGACAATAAGAAGAGTCAGTTTTCTTGTACTTAAGTCGGCATTGTGCCTTTTGTATTTCATTCCGATGCAATTTCTGTGTTTCATCGTCAATAAGAAGGTCAGAGGGATACAGTAAACCTGAAATGAAGCAACAGAATCAATAACTAGTGTCACAGGAATGGTTCAATCATAGACAGTAAGAAGAGTCAGTTTTCTTGTTCTTAAGTCGGCATTGTGCCTTTTGTATTTAATTCCGATGCAATTTCTGTGTTTCATCGTCAATAAGAAGGTCAGAGGTACACAGTAAACCTGAAGTGAAGCATCGTAATCTATAACTAGTGCCACATGAATGATTCAAAACATAGACAGTAAGAAGAGTCAGTTACCTTGTACTTAAGTCGGCATTGTGCCTTTTGTATTTAATTCCGATGCAATATCTGTGATTCATTGTCAATAAGAAGGTCAGAGGGATACAGTAAACCTGAAGTGAAGCATCGGAATCTATAACTAGTGTCACAGGAATGGTTAAAAACATAGACAGTATGAAGAGTCAGTTTTCGTGTACTTAAGTCGGCATTGTGCCTTTGTATTTAATTCCGTTGCGATTTCTGCGTTTCATAGTCAATAAGAAGGTCAGAGGGATACAGTAATCCTGAAGTGAAGCATCGGATTCTATAACTAGTGTCACAGGAATGGATCAAAACATAGACAGTAAGAAGAGTCAGTTTTCTTGTACTTAAAACGGCATTGTTCCTTTTCAATTTAATTCCGATGCAATTTCTATGTTTCATCGGTAATAAGAAGGTCAGAGGGATACAGTAAACCTGAAGTGAAGCATCGGAATCTATAACTAGTGTCACAGGAATGGTTGAACACTTAGACAGTAAGAAGAGTCAGTTTTCTTGTACTTAAGTCGGCATTGTGCCTTTTGTATTTAATTCCGATGCAATTTCTGTGTTTCATCGTCAATCAGAAGGTGAGAGGGATACAGTTAACATGAAGTGAAGCAACAGAATCTATAACTAGTGTCACAGGAATGGTTCAATCACAGACAGTAAGAAGAGACAGGTTTCTTGTACTTCAGTCGGCATTGTGCTTTTCGTATTCAATTCCGATGCAATTTTTGTGATTCATGGTCAATAAGAAGGTCAGAGGGATACAGTAAACCTGAAGTGAAGCATCGGAATCTATAACTAGTGTCACATGAATGGTTCAAACATAGACAGTAAGAAGAGTCAGTTTTCTTGTACTTAAGTCGGCATTGTGCCTTTTATATTTAATTCCGATGCAATATCTGTGTTTCATCGTCAATAAGAAGGTCAGAGGGGTACAGTAAACCTAAAGTGAAGCATCGGAATCTATAACTAGTGCCACAGGAAAGGTTCAAAACATAGACTGTAAGAAGAGTCAGTTTTCTTGTACTTAAGTCGGCATTGTGCCTTTTGTATTTAACTCCGATGCAATTTCTGTGTTTTATCGTCAATAAGGAGGTCAGAGGGATACAGTAAACCTGAAGTGAAGCATCGGAATCTATAACTAGTGTCACAGGAATGGTTCAAAACATAGACAGTAAGAAGAGTCAGTTTTCTTGTACTTAAGTCGGCATTGTGCCTTATGTATTTAATTCCGATGCAATTTCTGTGTTTCATCGTCAATATGAAAGTCAGAGGGATACAGTAAACCTGAAGTGAAGTAACGGAATCAATAACTAGTGTCACAGGAATGGTTCAAACATAGACTGTAAGAAGAGTCAGTTTTTTTGTTCTTAAGTCCGCATTGGGCCTTTTGTATTTAATTCCGATGCAATTTCTGAGTTTCATCATCAATAAGAAGGTCAAAGGGATACAGTAAACCTGAAGTGAGCCATCGAAATCTATAACTAGTCACAGGAATGGTTAAAAACAAAGACAATAAGAAGAGTCAGTTTTCTTGTACTTAAGTCGGCATTGTGTCTTTTGTATTTCATTCCGATGCAATTTCTGTGTTTCATCGTCAATAAGAAGGTCAGAGGGATACAGTAAACCTGAAGTGAAGCAACGGAATCTATAACTAGTGTCACAGGAATGGTTCAATCATAGACAGTAAGGAGAGTCAGTTTTCTTGTTCTTAAGTCGGCATTGTGCCTTTTGTAATTAATTCCGATGCAATTTCTGTGTTTCATCGTCAATAAGAAGGTCAGAGGGATACAGTAAACCTGAAGTGAAGTAACGGAATCAATAACTAGTGTCACAGGAATGGTTCAAACATAGACTGTAAGAAGAGTCAGTTTTTTTGTTCTTAAGTCAGCATTGGGCCTTTTGTATTTAATTCCGATGCAATTTCTGAGTTTCATCATCAATAAGAAGGTCAAAGGGATACAGTAAACCTGAAGTGAGGCATCGAAAACTATAACTAGTCACAGAAATGGTTAAAAACAAAGACAATAAGAAGAGTCAGTTTTCTTGTACTTAAGGCAGCATTGTGTCTTTTGTATTTCATTCCGATGCAATTTCTGTGTTTCATCATCAATAAGAAGGTCAGAGGGATACAGTAAACCTGAAGTGAGGCATCGGAATCTATAACTAGTCACAGGAATGGTTCAAAACGTAGACACTAAGAAGAGTCTGTTTTCTTGTACTTAAGTCGGCATTGTGCCTTTTGTATTTCATTCCGATGCAATTTCTGTGTTTCATCGTCAATAAGAAGGTCAGAGGGATACAGTAAACCTGAAGTGAAGCAACGGAATCTATAACTAGTGTCACTGGAATGGTTCAATCATAGAGAGTAAGAAGAGTCAGTTTTCTTGTTCTTAAGCCGGCATTGTGCCTTTTGTATTTAATTCCGATTCCATATCTGTGATTCGTCGTCAGTAAGAAGGTCAGAGGGATACAGTAAACCTGAAGTGATGCATCGGAATCTATAACTAGTGTCACAGGAATGGTTCAAAACATAGACAGTAAGAAGAGTCAGTTTTCTTGTACATAAGTCAGCATTGTGCCCTTTGAATTTAATTCCGATGCAATTTCTGTCTTTCATCGTCATTAAGAAGGTCAGAGGGATACAGTAAAGCTGAAGTGAAGCATCGGAATCTATAACTAGTGTCACAGGAATGGTTCAACACTTAGACAGTAAGAAGAGTCAGTTTTCTTGTACTTAAGTCGGCATTGTGCATTTTCTATTTAATTCCGATGCAATTTCTGTGTTTCATCGTCAATCAGAAGGTCAGAGGGATACAGTAAACATGAAGTGAAGCAACAGAATCTATAACTAGTGTCACAGGAATGGTTCAAACATAGACAGTAAGAAGAGTCAGTTTTTTTGTTCTTAAGTCGGCATTGTGCGTTTTGTATTTAATTCCGATGCAATTTCTGTGTTTCATGGTCAATAAGAAGGTCAGAGGGATACAGTAAACCTGAAGTGAAGCATCGGAATCTATAACTAGTGTCACATGAATGGTTCAAACATAGACAGTAAGAAGAGACAGTTTTCTTGTACTTAAGTCGGCATTGTGCCTTTTGTATTTAACTCCGATGCAATTTCTGTGTTTTATCTTCGATAAGGAGGTCAGAGGGATACAGTAAACCTGAAGTGAAGCATCGGAATCTATAACTAGTGTCACAGGAATGGTTCAAAACATAGACAGTAAGAAGAGTCAGTTTTCTTGTACTTAAGTCGGCATTGTGCCTTTTGTATTTAATTCCGATGCAATTTCTGTGTCTCACCGTCAATATGAAAATCAGAGGAATACAGTAAACCTGAAGTGAAGTAACAGAATCAATAACTAGTGTCACAGGATTGGTTCAAACATAGACAGTAATAAGAGTCAGTTTTCTTGTTCTTAAGTCTTCATTGTGCCTTTTGTATTTAATTCCGATGCAATTTCTGTGTTTCATCGTCAATAAGAAGGTCAGAGGGATACAGTAAAACTGAAGTGAAGCATCGCAATCTATAACTAGTGTCACATGAATGGTTCAAACATTGACAGTAAGAAGCGTCCGTTTTCTTGTACATAAGTCGGCATTGTGCATTTTTTATTTAATTCCGATGCAATTTCTGTGTTTCATCGTCAATAAGAAGGTCAGAGGGATACAGTAAACCTGAAGTGAAGCAACGGAATCTATAATTAGTGTCACATGAATGGTTCAAAACATAGACATTAAGAAGAGTAAGTTTTCTTCTACTTAAGTCGGCATAGTGGATCTTGTATTTAATTCCGATGCAATTTCTGTGTTTCATCATCAATTAGAAGGTCCGAGGGATACAGTAAACCTGAAGTGAGGCATCGAAATCTATTACTAGTCATAGGAATGGTTCAAAACATAGACAATAAGAAGAGTCAGTTTTCTTGTACTTAAGTCGTCATTGTGCCTTTTGTATTTCATTCCGATACAATTTCTGTGTTTCATCGTCAATAAGAAGGTCAGAGCGATACAGTAAACCTGAAGTGAAGCAACGGAATCTATAACTAGTGTCACAGGAATGGTTCAATCATAGGCAGTAAGAAGAGTCAGTTTTCTTGTTCTTAAGTCGGCATTGTGCCTTTTGTATTTAATTCCGATGCAATTTCTGTGTTTCATCGTCAATAAGAAGGTCAGTGGGATACAGTAAACCTGAAGTGAGGCATCGGAATCTATAACTAGTGTCACATGAATGATTCAAAACATAGACAGTAAGAAGAGTCAGTTATCTTGTACTTAAGTCGGCATTGTGCCTTTTGTATTTAATTCCGATGCAATATCTATGATTCATCGTCAGTACGAAGGTCAGAGGGATACAGTAAACCTGAAGTGAAGCATCGGAATCTATAACTAGTGTCACAGGAATGGTTCAAACATAGACAGTAAGAAGAATCAGTTTTTTTGTTCTTAAGTCGGCATTGTGCCTTTTGTATTTAATTCCGTTGCAATTTCTGTGTTTCATCATCAATAAGAAGGTCAGAGGGATACAGTAACCCTGAAGTGAGGCATCGGAATCTATAACTAGTGTCACAGGAATGGTTCAAAACATAGACAGTAAGAAGAGTCAGTTTTCTTGTACTTAAGTCGGCATTGTGCCTTTTGTATTTCATTCCGATGCAATTTCTGAGTTTCATCGTCAATAAGATGATCAGAGGGATACAGTAAACCTGAAGTGAAGCAACGGAATCTATAACTAGTGTCACAGGAATGGTTCAATCATAGACAGTAAGAAAAGTCAGTTTTCATGTTCTTAAGTCGGCATTGTGCCTTTTGTATTTGATTCCGATGCAATATCTGTGATTCATCGTCAGTAAGAAGGTCAGAGGGATACAGTAAACCTGAAGTGATGCATCGGAATCTATAACTAGTGTCACAGGAATGGTTCAAAACATAGACAGTAAGAAGAGTCAGTTTTTTGTACATAAGTCAGCATTGTGCCCTTTGAATTTAATTCCGATGCAATTTCTGTCTTTCATCCTCATTAAGAATGTCAGAGGGATACAGTAAAGCTGAAGTGAAGAATCGGAATCTATAACTAGTGTCACAGGAATGGTTCAACACTTAGACAGTAAGAAGAGTCAGTTTTCTTGTACTTAAGTCGACATTGTGCCTTTTGTATTTAACTCCGATGCAATTTCTGTGTTTTATCGTCAATAAGGAGGTCACAGGGATACAGTAAACCTGAAGTGAAGCATCGGAATCTATAACTAGTGTCACAGGAATGGTTCAAAGCATAGACAGTAAGAAGAGTCAGTTTTCTTGTACTTAAGTCGGCATTGTGCCTTTTGTATTTAATTCCGATGCAATTTCTGTGTTTCATCGTCAATATGAAAGACAGAGGAATACAGTAAACCTTAAGTGAAGTAACGGAATCAATAACTAGTGTCACAGGAATGGTTCAAACATAGACAGTAATAAGAGTCAGTTTTCTTGTTCTTAAGTCTTCATTGTGCATTTTGTATTTAATTCCGATGCAATTTCTGTGTTTCATCGTCAATAAGAAGGTCAGAGGGATACAGTAAAACTGAAGTGAAGCATCGCAATCTATAACTAGTGTCACATGAATGGTTCAAACATTGACAGTATGAAGCATCCGTTTTCTTGTACATAAGTCGGCATTGTGCATTTTTTATTTAATTCCGATGCAATTTCTGTGTTTCATCGTCAATAAGAAGGTCAGAGGGATACAGTAAACCTGAAGTGAAGCATCGGAATCTATAATTAGTGTCACATGAATGGTTCGAAACATAGACATTAAGAAGAGTAAGTTTTCTTGTACTTAAGTCAGCATTGTGCATTTTGTATTTAATCCCGATGCCATTTCTGTGTTTCATCATCAATAAGAATGTCAGAGGGATACAGTAAACCTGAAGTGAGGCATCGGAATCTATAACTAGTCACAGGAATGGTTCAAAACATAGACAATAAGAAGAGTCAGTTTTCTTGTACTTAAGTCGGCATTGTGCCTTTTGTATTTCATTCCGATGCAATTTCTGTGTTTCATCGTCAATAAGAAGGTCAGAGGGATACAGTAAACCTGAAATGAAGCAACAGAATCAATAACTAGTGTCACAGGAATGGTTCAATCATAGACAGTAAGAAGAGTCAGTTTTCTTGTTCTTAAGTCGGCATTGTGCCTTTTGTATTTAATTCCGATGCAATTTCTGTGTTTCATCGTCAATAAGAAGGTCAGAGGTACACAGTAAACCTGAAGTGAAGCATCGTAATCTATAACTAGTGCCACATGAATGATTCAAAACATAGACAGTAAGAAGAGTCAGTTACCTTGTACTTAAGTCGGCATTGTGCCTTTTGTATTTAATTCCGATGCAATATCTGTGATTCATTGTCAATAAGAAGGTCAGAGGGATACAGTAAACCTGAAGTGAAGCATCGGAATCTATAACTAGTGTCACAGGAATGGTTAAAAACATAGACAGTATGAAGAGTCAGTTTTCGTGTACTTCAGTCGGCATTGTGCCTTTGTATTTAATTCCGTTGCGATTTCTGCGTTTCATAGTCAATAAGAAGGTCAGAGGGATACAGTAAACCTGAAGTGAAGCATCGGATTCTATAACTAGTGTCACAGGAATGGATCAAAACATAGACAGTAAGAAGAGTCAGTTTTCTTGTACTTAAAACGGCATTGTTCCTTTTCAATTTAATTCCGATGCAATTTCTATGTTTCATCGGTAATAAGAAGGTCAGAGGGATACAGTAAACCTGAAGTGAAGCATCGGAATATATAACTAGTGTCACAGGAATGGATCAAATCATAGACAGTAAGAAGAGTCAGTTTTCTTCTACTTAAGTCGGCATTGTGCCTTTTGTATTTAATTCCGATGCAATTTCTGTATTTCATCGTCAATAAGAATGTCAGAGGGATACAGTAAACCTGAAGTGAAGCATCGGAATCTATAACTAGTGTCACTGGAATGGTTCAAAACATAGACAGTAAGAAGAGTCAGTTTTCTTGAACTTAAGTCGTCATTGTGCCATTTGTATTTAAATCCGGTGCAATCTCTGTGTTTCATCGTCAATATGAAGGTCAGAGGGATACAGTAAACCTAAAGTGAAGCATCGGGATCTATAACTAGTGTCATAGGAATGGTTCAAAACATAGACAGTAAGAAGAGTCAGTTTTCTTGTACTTAAGTCGGCAATGTGCCTTTTGTATTTAACTCTGATGCAATTTCTGTGTTTTATCGTCAATAAGGAGGTCAGAGGGATACAGTAAACCTGAAGTGAAGCATCGGAATCTATAATTAGTGTCACAGGAATGGTTCAAAACATAGACAGTAAGAAGAGTCAGTTTTCTTGTACTTAAGTCGGCATTGTGCCTTTTGTATTTCATTCCGATGCAATTTCTGCGTTTCATCGTCAATAAGAAGGTCAGAGGGATACAGTAAACCTGAAGTGAAGCAACGGAATCTATAACTAGTGTCACAGGAATGGTTCAATCATAGACAGTAAGAAGAGTCAGTTTTCTTGTTCTTAAGTCGGCATTGTGCCTTTTGTATTTAATTCCGATGCAATATCTGTGATTCATCGTCAGTAAGAAGGTCAGAGGGATACAGTAAACTTGAAGTGAAGCATCGGAATCTGTTACTAGTGTCACAGGAATGGTCCAAAACATAGACAGTAAGAAGAGACAGGTTTCTTGTTCTTAAGTCGGCATTGTGCCTTTTGTATTTAATTCCGATGCAATTTCTGTGTTTCATCGTCAATAAGAAGGTCAGAGGGATACAGTAAACCTGAACTGAAGCATCGGAATCTATAACTAGTGTCACATGAATGATTCAAAACATAGACAGTAAGAAGAGTCAGTTTTCTTGTACTTAAGTCGGCATTGTGCCTTTTGTATTTCATTCCGATGCAATTTCTGTGTTTCATCGTCAATAAGAAGGTCAGAGGGATACAGTAAACCTGAAGTGAAGCAACGGAATCTATAACGAGTGTCACAGGAATGGTTCAATCATAGACAGTAAGAAGAGTCAGTTTTCTTGTACATAAGTCAGCATTGTGCCCTTTGAATTTAATTCCGATGCAATTTCTGTCTTTCATCGTCATTAAGAAGGTCAGAGGGATACAGTAAAGCTGAAGTGAAGCATCGGAATCTATAACTAGTGTCACAGGAATGGTTCAACCATTAGACAGTAAGAAGAGTCAGTTTTCTTGTACTTAAGTCGGCATTGTGCCTTTTGTATTTAATTCCAATGAAATTTCTGTGTTTCATCGTCAATCAGAAGGTGAGAGGGATACAGTTAACATGAAGTGAAGCAACAGAATCTATAACTAGTGTCACAGGAATGGTTCAATCATAGACAGTAAGAAGAGACAGGTTTCTTGTACTTCAGTCGGCATTGTGCTTTTCGTATTCAATTCCGATGCAATTTCTGTGATTCATGGTCAATAAGAAGGTCAGAGGGATACAGTAAACCTGAAGTGAAGCATCGGAATCTATAACTAGTGTCACATGAATGGTTCAAACATAGACAGTAAGAAGAGTCAGTTTTCTTGTACTTAAGTCGGCATTGTGCCTTTTATATTTAATTCCGATGCAATATCTGTGTTTCATCGTCAATAAGAAGGTCAGAGGGGTACAGTAAACCTAAAGCGAAGCATCGGAATCTATAACTAGTGTCACAGGAAAGGTTCAAAACATAGACTGTAAGAAGAGTCAGTTTTCTTGTACTTAAATCGGCATTGTGCCTTTTGTATTTAACTCCGATGCAATTTCTGTGTTTTATCGTCAATAAGGAGGTCAGAGGGATACAGTAAACCTGAAGTTAAGCACCGGAATCTATAACTAGTGTCACAGGAATGGTTCAAAACATAGACAGTAAGAAGAGTCAGTTTTCTTGTACTTAAGTCGGCATTGTGCCTTATGTATTTAATTCCGATGCAATTTCTGTGTTTCATCGTCAATATGAAAGTCAGAGGGATACAGTAAACCTGAAGTGAAGTAACGGATTCAATAACTAGTGTCACAGGAATGGTTCAAACATAGACTGTAAGAAGAGTCAGTTTTTTTGTTCTTAAGTCAGCATTGGGCCTTTTGTATTTAATTCCGATGCAATTTCTGAGTTTCATCATCAATAAGAAGGTCAGAGGGATACAGTAAACCTGAAGTGAGGCATCGAAATCCATAACTAGTCACAGGAATGGTAGAAAACATAGAAAATTAAAAGAGTCAGTTTTCTTGTATTTAAGTCGTCATTGTGCCTTTTGTATTTCATTCCGATGCAATTTCTGTGTTTCATCGTCAATAAGAAGGTCAGAGGGATACAGTAAACCTGAAGTGAAGCAACGGAATCTATAACTAGTGTCAAGGGAATGCTTCAATCATAGACAGTAAGAAGAGTCAGTTTTCTTGTTCTTAAGTCGGCATTGTGCCTTTTGTATTTAATTCCGATGCAATTTCTGTGTTTCATCGTCAATAAGAAGGTCAGAGGGATACAGTAAACCTGAAGTGAAGCATCGGAATCTATAACTAGTGTCACATGAATGATTCAAAACATAGACAGTAAGAAGAGTTGGTTATCTTGTACTTAAGTCGGCATTGTGCCTTTTGTATTTAATTCCGATGCAATATCTGTGATTCATCGTCAGTAAGAAGGTCAGAGGGATACAGTAAACCTAAAGTGAAGCATCGGAATCTATAACTAGTGTCACAGGAATGGTTCAAACATAGACAGTAAGAAGAGTCAGTTTTTTTGTTCTTATGTCGGCATTGTGCCTTTTGTATTTAATTCCGTTGCAATTTCTGTGTTTCATCATCAATAAGAAGGTCAGAGGGATACAGTAAACCTGAAGTGAGGCATCGGAATCTATAACTAGTCACAGGAATGGTTCAAAACGTAGACAATAAGAAGAGTCAGTTTTCTTGTACTTAAGTCGGCATAGTGCCTGTTGTATTTCATTCCGATGCAATTTCTGTGTTTCATCGTCAATAAGAAGGTCAGAGGGATACAGTAAACCTGAAGTGAAGCAACGGAATCTATAACTAGTGTCACAGGAATGGTTCAACACTTAGACAGTAAGAAGAGTCAGTTTTCTTGTACTTAAGTCGGCATTGTGCATTTTCTATTTTATTCTGATGCAATTTCTGTGTTTCATCGTCAATCAGAAGGTCAGAGGGATACAGTAAACATGAAGTGAAGCAACAGAATCTATAACTAGTGTCACAGTAATGGTTCAAACATAGACAGTAAGAAGAGTCAGTTTTTTTGTTCTTAAGTCGGCATTGTGCGTTTTGTATTTAATTCCGATGCAATTTCTGTGTTTCATCATCAATAAGAAGGTCAGAGGGATACAGTAAACCTGAAGTGAAGCATCGGAATCTATAACTAGTGTCACAGGAATGGTTCAAAACATAGACAGTAAGAAGAGTCAGTTTTCGTGTACTTAAGTCGGCATTGTGCCTTTTGTATTTAATTCCGATGCAATTTCTGTATTTCATCGTCAATATGAAAGTCAGAGGAATACAGTAAACCTGAAGTGAAGTAACAGAATCAATAACTAGTGTCACAGGAATGGTTCAAACATAGACAGTAATAAGAGTCAGTTTTCTTGTTCTTAAGCCTTCATTGTGCCTTTTGTATTTAATTCCGATGCAATTTCTGTGTTTCATCGTCAATAAGAAGGTCAGAGGGATACAGTAAAACTGAAGTGAAGCATCGCAATCTATAACTAGTGTCACATGAATGGTTCAAACATTGACAGTAAGAAGCGTCCGTTTTCTTGTACATAAGTCGGCATTGTGCATTTTTTATTTAATTCCGATGCAATTTCTGTGTTTCATCGTCAATAAGAAGGTCAGAGGGATACAGTAAACCTGAAGTGAAGCATTGGAATCTATAATTAGTGTCACATGAATGGTTCAAAACATAGACATTAAGAAGAGTAAGTTTTCTTCTACTTAAGTCGGCATTGTGGATCTTGTATTTAATTCCGATGCAATTTCTGTGTTTCATCGTCAATATGAAAGTCAGAGGAATACAGTAAACCTGAAGTGAAGTAACAGAATCAATAACTAGTGTCACAGGAATGGTTCAATCATAGGCAGTAAGAAGAGTCAGTTTTCTTGTTCTTAAGTCGGCATTGTGCCTTTTGTATTTAATTCCGATGCAATTTCTGTGTTCCATCGTCAATAATAAGGTCAGAGGGATACAGTAAACCTGAAGTGAAGCATCGGAATCTATAACTAGTGTCACAGGAATGGTTCAAAACATAGACAATAAGAAGAGTCAGTTTTCTTGTACTTAAGTCGGCATTGTGCCTTTGTATTTAATTCCGTTGTGATTTCTGCGTTTCATAGTCAAAAAGAAGGTCAGAGGGATACAGTAAACCTGAAGTGAAGCATCGGATTCTATAACTAGTGTCACAGGAATGGTTCAAAGCATAGACAGTAAGAAGAGTCAGTTTTCTTGTACATAAGTCGGCATTGTGCCTTTTGTTTTTAATTCCGATGCAATATCTGTCTTTCATCTTCAATAAGAAGGTCAGAGGGATACAGTAAACCTGAAGTGAAGCATCGGAATCTATAACTAGTGTCACAGGAATGGATCAAAACATAGACAGTAAGAAGAGTCAGTTTTCTTGTACTTAAAACGGCATTGTTCCTTTTCTATTTAATTCCGATGCAATTTCAATGTTTCATCGGTAATAAGAAGGTCAGAGGGATACAGTAAACCTGAAGTGAAGCATCGGAATATATAACTAGTGTCACAGGAAAGGATCAAAACATAGACAGTAAGAAGAGTCAGTTTTCTTCTACTTAAGTCGGCATTGTGCCTTTTGTATTTAATTCCGATGCAATTTCTGTATTTCATCGTCAATAAGAATGTCAGAGGGATACAGTAAACCTGAAGTGAAGCATCGGAATCTATAACTAGTGTCACTGGAATGGTTCAAAACATAGACAGTAAGAAGATTCAGTTTTCTTGAACTTAAGTCGTCATTGTGCCATTTGTATTTAATTCCGGTGCAATCTCTGTGTTTCATCGTCAATATGAAGGTCAGAGGGATACAGTAAACCTAAAGTGAAGCATCGGGATCTATAACTAGTGTCATAGGAATGGTTCAAAACATAGACAATAAGAAGAGTCAGTTTTCTTGTACTTAAGTCGGCATTGTGCCTTTTGTATTTAACTCTGATGCAATTTCTGTGTTTTATCGTCAATAAGGAGGTCAGAGGGATACAGTAAACCTGAAGTGAAGCATCGGAATCTATAACTAGTGTCACAGGAATGGTTCAAAACATAGACAGTAAGAAGAGTCAGTTTTCTTGTACTTAAGTCGGCATTGTGCCTTTTGTATTTCATTCCGATGCAATTTCTGTGTTTCATCGTCATTAAGAAGGTCAGAGGGATACAGTAAACCTGAAGTGAAGCAACGGAATCTATAACTAGTGTCACAGGAATGGTTCAATCATAGACAGTAAGAAGAGTCAGTTTTCTTGTTCTTAAGTCGGCATTGTGCCTTTTGTATTTAATTCCGATGCAATATCTGTGATTCATCGTCAGTAAGAAGGTCAGAGGGATACAGTAAACCTGAAGTGAAGCATCGGAATCTGTAACTAGTGTCACAGGAATGGTTCAAAACATAGACAGTAAGAAGAGACAGGTTTCTTGTACTTAAGTCGGCATTGTGCCTTTTGTATTTAATTCCGATGCAATTTCTGTGTTTCATCGTCAATAAGAAGGTCAGAGGGATACAGTAAACCTGAAGTGAAGCATCGGAATCTATAACTAGTGTCACATGAATGATTCAAAACATAGACAGTAAGATGAGTCAGTTTTCTTGTACTTAAGTCGCCATTGTGCCTTTTGTATTTCATTCCGATGCAATTTCTGTGTTTCATCGTCAATAAGAAGGTCAGAGGGATACAGTAAACCTGAAGTGAAGCAACGGAATCTATAACTAGTGTCACAGGAATGGTTCAATCATAGACAGTAAGAAGAGTCAGTTTTCTTGTACATAAGTCAGCATTGTGCCCTTTGAATTTAATTCCGATGCAATTTCTGTCTTTCATCGTCATTAAGAAGGTCAGAGGGATACAGTAAAGCTGAAGTGAAGCATCGGAATCTATAACTAGTGTCACAGGAATGGTTCAACCATTAGACAGTAAGAAGAGTCAGTTTTCTTGTACTTAAGTCGGCGTTGTGCCTTTTGTATTTAATTCCGATGAAATTTCTGTGTTTCATCGTCAATAAGAAGGTCAGAGGGATACAGTTAACATGAAGTGAAGCAACAGAATCTATAACTAGTGTCACAGGAATGGTTCAATCATAGACAGTAAGAAGAGACAGGTTTCTTGTACTTCAGTCGGCATTGTGCTTTTCGTATTCAATTCCGATGCAATTTCTGTGATTCATGGTCAATAAGAAGGTCAGAGGGATACAGTAAACCTGAAGTGAAGCATCGGAATCTATAACTAGTGTCACATGAATGGTTCAAACATAGACAGTAAGAAGAGTCAGTTTTCTTGTACTTAAGTCGGCATTGTGCCTTTTATATTTAATTCCGATGCAATATCTGTGTTTCATCGTCAATAAGAAGGTCAGAGGGGTACAGTAAACCTGAAGTGAGGCATTGTGTCACAGGAAAGGTTCAAAACATAGACTGTAAGAAGAGTCAGTTTTCTTGTACTTAAATCGGCATTGTGCCTTTTGTATTTAACTCCGATGCAATTTCTGTGTTTTATCGTCAAGAAGGAGGTCAGAGGGATACAGTAAACCTGAAGTTAAGCACCGGAATCTATAACTAGTGTCACAGGAATGGTTCAAAACATAGACAGTAAGAAGAGTCAGTTTTCTTGTACTTAAGTCGGCATTGTGCCTTATGTATTTAATTCCGATGCAATTTCTGTGTTTCATCGTCAATATGAAAGTCAGAGGGATACAGTAAACCTGAAGTGAAGTAACGGATTCAATAACTAGTGTCACAGGAATGGTTCAAACATAGACTGTAAGAAGAGTCAGTTTTTTTGTTCTTAAGTCAGCATTGGGCCTTTTGTATTTAATTCCGATGCAATTTCTGAGTTTCATCATCAATAAGAAGGTCAGAGGGATACAGTAAACCTGAAGTGAGGCATCGAAATCTATAACTAGTCACAGGAATGGTTAAAAACATAGACAATTAGAAGAGTCAGTTTTCTTGTACTTAAGTCGGCATTGTGCCTTTTGTATTTCATTCCGATGCAATTTCTGTGTTTCATCGTCAATAAGAAGGTCAGAGGGATACAGTAAACCTGAAGTGAAGCAACGGAATCTATAACTAGTGTCACAGGAATGGTTCAATCATAGACAGTAAGAAGAGTCAGTTTTCTTGTTCTTAAGTCGGCATTGTTCCTTTTGTATTTAATTCCGATGCAATTTCTGTGTTTCATCGTCAATAAGAAGGTCAGAGGGATACAGTAAACCTGAAGTGAAGCATCGGAATCTATAACTAGTGTCACATGAATGATTCAAAACATAGACAGTAAGAAGAGTCAGTTATCTTGTACTTAAGTCGGCATTGTGCCTTTTGTATTTAATTCCGATGCAATATCTGTGATTCATCGTCAGTAAGAAGGTCAGAGGGATACAGTAAACCTAAAGTAAAGCATCGCAATCTATAACTTGTGTCACATGAATGGTTCAAACATTGACAGTAAGAAGCGTCCGTTTTCTTGTACATAAGTCGGCATTGTGCATTTTTTATTTAATTCCGTTGCAATTTCTGTGTTTCATCGTCAATAGGAAGGTCAGAGGGATACAGTAAACCTGAAGTGAAGCATTGGAATCTATAATTAGTGTCACATGAATGGTTCAAAACATAGACATTAAGAAGAGTAAGTTTTCTTCTACTTAAGTCGGCATTGTGGATCTTGTATTTAATTCCGATGCAATTTCTGTGTTTCATCATCAATAAGAAGGTCAGAGGGATACAGTAAACCTGAAGTGAGGCATCGAAATCTATAACTAGTCATAGGAATGGTTCAAAACATAGACAATAAGAAGAGTCAGTTTTCATGTACTTAAGTCGTCATTGTGCCTTTTGTATTTCATTCCGATGCAATTTCTGTGTTTCATCGTCAATAAGAAGGTCAGAGCGATACAGTAAACCTGAAGTAAGGCAACGGAATCTATAACTAGTGTCACAGGAATGGTTCAATCATAGGCAGTAAGAAGAGTCAGTTTTCTTATTCTTAAGTCGGCATTGTGCCTTTTGTATTTAATTCCGATGCAATTTCTGTGTTTCATCGTCAATAAGAAGGTCAGAGGGATACAGTAAACCTGAAGTGAAGCATCGGAATCTATAACTAGTGTCACATGAATGATTCAAAACATAGACAGTAAGAAGAGTCAGTTATCTTGTACTTAAGTCGGCATTGTGCCTTTTGTATTTAATTCCGATGCAATATCTGTGATTCATCGTCAGTAAGAAGGTCAGAGGGATACAGTAAACCTGAAGTGAAGCATCGGAATCTATAACTAGTGTCACAGGAATGGTTCAAACATAGACAGTAAGAAGAGTCAGTTTTTTTGATCTTAAGTCGGCATTGTGCCTTTTGTATTTAGTTCCGTTGCAATTTCTGTGTTTCATCATCAATAAGAAGGTCAGAGGGATACAGTAACCCTGAAGTGAGGCATCGGAATCTATAACTAGTCACAGGAATGGTTCAAATCGTAGACAATAAGAAGAGTCAGTTTTCTTGTATTTAAGTCGGCATTGTGCCTTTTGTATTTCATTCCGCTGCAATTTCTGAGTTTCATCGTCAATAAGATGGTCAGAGGGATACAGTAAACCTGAAGTGAAGCAACGGAATCTATAACTAGTGTCACAGGAATGGTTCAATCATAGACAGTAAGAAAAGTCAGTTTTCATGTTCTTAAGTCGGCATTGTGCCTTTTGTATTTGATTCCGATGCAATATCTGTGATTCATCGTCAGTAAGAAGGTCAGAGGGATACAGTAAACCTGAAGTGATGCATCGGAATCTATAACTAGTGTCACAGGAATGGTTCAAAACATAGACAGTAAGAAGAGTCAGTTTTCTTGTACATAAGTCAGCATTGTGCCCTTTGAATTTAATTCCGATGCAATTTCTGTCTTTCATCCTCATTAAGAAGGTCAGAGGGATACAGTAAAGCTGAAGTGAATCATCGGAATCTATAACTAGTGTCACAGGAATGGTTCAACACTTAGACAGTAAGAAGAGTCAGTTTTCTTGTACTTAAGTCGGCATTGTGCCAGTTGTATTTAATTCCGATGCAATTTCTGTGTTTCATCGTCAATCAGAAGGTCAGAGGGATACAGTAAACATGAAGTGAAGCAACAGAATCTATAACTAGTGTCACAGGAATGGTTCAAACATAGACAGTAAGAAGAGTCAGTTTTCTTGTACTTAAGTCGGCATTGTGCCTTTTGTATTTAACTCTGATGCAATTTCTGTGTTTTATCGTCAATAAGGAGGTCAGAGGGATACAGTAAACCTGAAGTGAAGCATCGGAATCTATAACTAGTGTCACAGGAATGGTTCAAAACATAGACAGTAAGAAGAGTCAGTTTTCTTGTACTTAAGTCGGCATTGTGCCTTTTGTATTTCATTCCGATGCAATTTCTGTGTTTCATCGTCATTAAGAAGGTCAGAGGGATACAGTAAACCTGAAGTGAAGCAACGGAATCTATAACTAGTGTCACAGGAATGGTTCAATCATAGACAGTAAGAAGAGTCAGTTTTCTTGTTCTTAAGTCGGCATTGTGCCTTTTGTATTTAATTCCGATGCAATATCTGTGATTCATCGTCAGTAAGAAGGTCAGAGGGATACAGTAAACCTGAAGTGAAGCATCGGAATCTGTAACTAGTGTCACTGGAATGGTTCAAAACATAGACAGTAAGAAGAGACAGGTTTCTTGTACTTAAGTCGGCATTGTGCCTTTTGTATTTAATTCCGATGCAACTTCTGTGTTTCATCGTCAATAAGAAGGTCAGAGGGATACAGTAAACCTGAAGTGAAGCATCGGAATCTATAACTAGTGTCACATGAATGATTCAAAACATAGACAGTAAGATGAGTCAGTTTTCTTGTACTTAAGTCGCCATTGTGCCTTTTGTATTTCATTCCGATGCAATTTCTGTGTTTCATCGTCAATAAGAAGGTCAGAGGGATACAGTAAACCTGAAGTGAAGCAACGGAATCAATAACTAGTGTCACAGGAATGGTTCAATCATAGACAGTAAGAAGAGTCAGTTTTCTTGTACATAAGTCAGCATTGTGCCCTTTGAATTTAATTCCGATGCAATTTCTGTCTTTCATCGTCATTAAGAAGGTCAGAGGGATACAGTAAAGCTGAAGTGAAGCATCGGAATCTATAACTAGTGTCACAGGAATGGTTCAACCATTAGACAGTAAGAAGAGTCAGTTTTCTTGTACTTAAGTCGGCGTTGTGCCTTTTGTATTTAATTCCGATGAAATTTCTGTGTTTCATCGTCAATAAGAAGGTCAGAGGGATACAGTTAACATGAAGTGAAGCAACAGAATCTATAACTAGTGTCACAGGAATGGTTCAATCATAGACAGTAAGAAGAGACAGGTTTCTTGTACTTCAGTCGGCATTGTGCTTTTCGTATTCAATTCCGATGCAATTTCTGTGATTCATGGTCAATAGGAAGGTCAGAGGGATACAGTAAACCTGAAGTGAAGCATCGGAATCTATAACTAGTGTCACATGAATGGTTCAAACATAGACAGTAAGAAGAGTCAGTTTTCTTGTACTTAAGTCGGCATTGTGCCTTTTATATTTAATTCCGATGCAATATCTGTGTTTCATCGACAATAAGAAGGTCAGAGGGGTACAGTAAACCTGAAGTGAGGCATCGGAATCTATAACTAGTGTCACAGGAAAGGTTCAAAACATAGACTGTAAGAAGAGTCAGTTTTCTTGTACTTAAATCGGCATTGTGCCTTTTGTATTTAACTCCGATGCAATTTCTGTGTTTTATCGTCAAGAAGGAGGTCAGAGGGATACAGTAAACCTGAAGTTAAGCACCGGAATCTATAACTAGTGTCACAGGAATGGTTCAAAACATAGACAGTAAGAAGAGTCAGTTTTCTTGTACTTAAGTCGGCATTGTGCCTTATGTATTTAATTCCGATGCAATTTCTGTGTTTCATCGTCAATATGAAAGTCAGAGGGATACAGTAAACCTGAAGTGAAGTAACGGATTCAATAACTAGTGTCACAGGAATGGTTCAAACATAGACTGTAAGAAGAGTCAGTTTTTTTGTTCTTAAGTCAGCATTGGGCCTTTTGTATTTAATTCCGATGCAATTTCTGAGTTTCATCATCAATAAGAAGGTCAGAGGGATACAGTAAACCTGAAGTGAGGCATCGAAATCTATAACTAGTCACAGGAATGGTTAAAAACATAGACAATTAGAAGAGTCAGTTTTCTTGTACTTAAGTCGGCATTGTGCCTTTTGTATTTCATTCCGATGCAATATCTGTGTTTCATCGTCAATAAGAAGGTCAGAGGGATACAGTAAACCTGAAGTGAAGCAACGGAATCTAAAACTAGTGTCACAGGAATGGTTCAATCATAGACAGTAAGAAGAGTCAGTTTTCTTGTTCTTAAGTCGGCATTGTGCCTTTTGTATTTAATTCCGATGCAATTTCTGTGTTTCATCGTCAATAAGAAGGTCAGAGGGATACAGTAAACCTGAAGTGAAGCATCGGAATCTATAACTAGTGTCACATGAATGATTCAAAACATAGACAGTAAGAAGAGTCAGTTATCTTGTACTTAAGTCGGCATTGTACCTTTTGTATTTAATTCCGATGCAATATCTGTGATTCATCGTCAGTAAGAAGGTCAGAGGGATACAGTAAACCTAAAGTGAAGCATCGCAATCTATAACTTGTGTCACATGAATGGTTCAAACATTGACAGTAAGAAGCGTCCGTTTTCTTGTACATAAGTCGGCATTGTGCATTTTTTATTTAATTCCGTTGCAATTTCTGTGTTTCATCGTCAATAAGAAGGTCAGAGGGATACAGTAAACCTGAAGTGAAGCATTGGAATCTCTAATTAGTGTCACATGAATGGTTCAAAACATAGACATTAAGAAGAGTAAGTTTTCTTCTACTTAAGTCGGCATTGTGGATCTTGTATTTAATTCCGATGCAATTTCTGTGTTTCATCATCAATAAGAAGGTCAGAGGGATACAGTAAACCTGAAGTGAGGCATCGAAATCTATAACTAGTCATAGGAATGGTTCAAAACATAGACAATAAGAAGAGTCAGTTTTCATGTACTTAAGTCGTCATTGTGCCTTTTGTATTTCATTCCGATGCAATTTCTGTGTTTCATCGTCAATAAGAAGGTCAGAGCGATACAGTAAACCTGAAGTGAAGCAACGGAATCTATAACTAGTGTCACAGGAATGGTTCAATCATAGGCAGTAAGAAGAGTCAGTTTTCTTATTCTTAAGTCGGCATTGTGCCTTTTGTATTTAATTCCGATGCAATTTCTGTGTTTCATCGTCAATAAGAAGGTCAGAGGGATACAGTAAACCTGAAGTGAAGCATCGGAATCTATAACTAGTGTCACATGAATGATTCAAAACATAGACAGTAAGAAGAGTCAGTTATCTTGTACTTAAGTCGGCATTGTGCCTTTTGTATTTAATTCCGATGCAATATCTGTGATTCATCGTCAGTAAGAAGGTCAGAGGGATACAGTAAACCTGAAGTGAAGCATCGGAATCTATAACTAGTGTCACAGGAATGGTTCAAACATAGACAGTAAGAAGAGTCAGTTTTTTTGTTCTTAAGTCGGCATTGTGCCTTTTGTATTTAATTCCGTTGCAATTTCTGTGTTTCATCATCAATAAGAAGGTCAGAGGGATACAGTAACCCTGAAGTGAGGCATCGGAATCTATAACTAGTCACAGGAATGGTTCAAAACGTAGACAATAAGAAGAGTCAGTTTTCTTGTACTTAAGTCGGCATTGTGCCTTTTGTATTTCATTCCGCTGCAATTTCTGAGTTTCATCGTCAATAAGATGGTCAGAGGGATACAGTAAACCTGAAGTGAAGCAACGGAATCTATAACTAGTGTCACAGGAATGGTTCAATCATAGACAGTAAGAAAAGTCAGTTTTCATGTTCTTAAGTCGGCATTGTGCCTTTTGTATTTGATTCCGATGCAATATCTGTGATTCATCGTCAGTAAGATGGTCAGAGGGATACAGTAAACCTGAAGTGATGCATCGGAATCTATAACTAGTGTCACAGGAATGGTTCAAAACATAGACAGTAAGAAGAGTCAGTTTTCTTGTACATAAGTCAGCATTGTGCCCTTTGAATTTAATTCCGATGCAATTTCTGTCTTTCATCCTCATTAAGAAGGTCAGAGGGATACAGTAAAGCTGAAGTGAAGCATCGGAATCTATAACTAGTGTCACAGGAATGGTTCAACACTTAGACAGTAAGAAGAGTCAGTTTTCTTGTACTTAAGTCGGCATTGTGCCAGTTGTATTTAATTCCGATGCAATTTCTGTGTTTCATCGTCAATCAGAAGGTCAGAGGGATACAGTAAACATGAGGTGAAGCAACAGAATCTATAACTAGTGTCACAGGAATGGTTCAAACATAGACAGTAAGAAGAGTCAGTTTTTTTGTTCTTAAGTCGGCATTGTGCATTTTGTATTTAATTCCGATGCAATTTCTGTGTTTCATGGTCAATAAGAATTTCAGAGGGATACAGTAAACCTGAAGTGAAGCATCGGAATCTATAACTAGTGTCACATGAATGGTTCAAACATAGACAGTAAGAAGAGTCAGTTTTCTTGTACTTAAGTCGGCATTGTGCCTTTTATATTTAATTCCGATGCAATATCTGTGTTTCATCGTCAATAAGAAGGTCAGAGGGGTACAGTAAACCTAAAGTGAAGTATCGGAAACTATAACTAGTGTCACAGGAAAGGTTCAAAACATAGACTGTAAGAAGAGTCAGTTTTCTTGTACTTAAGTCGGCATTGTGCCTTTTGTATTTAACTCCGATGCAATTTCTGTGTTTTATCGTCAATAAGGAGGTCAGAGGGATACAGTAAACCTGAAGTGAAGCATCGGAATCTATAACTAGTGTCACAGGAATGGTTCAAAACATAGACAGTAAGAAGAGTCAGTTTTCTTGTACTTTAGTCGGCATTGTGCCTTTTGTATTTAATTCCGATGCAATTTCTGTGTTTCATCGTCAATATGAAAGTCAGAGGAATACAGTAAACCTGAAGTGAAGTAACGGAATCAATAACTAGTGTCACAGGAATGGTTCAAACATAGACAGTAATAAGAGTCAGTTTTCTTGTTCTTAAGTCTTCATTGTGCGTTTTGTATTTAATTCCGATGCAATTTCTGTGTTTCATCGTCAATAAGAAGGTCAGAGGGATACAGTAAAACTGAAGTGAAGCATCGCAATCTATAACTAGTGTCACATGAATGGTTCAAACATTGACAGTAAGAAGCGTCCGTTTTCTTGTACATAAGTCGGCATTGTGCATTTTTTATTTAATTCCGTTGCAATTTCTGTGTTTCATCGTCAATAAGAAGGTCAGAGGGATACAGTAAACCTGAAGTGAAGCATTGGAATCTATAATTAGTGTCACATGAATGGTTCAAAACATAGACATTAAGAAGAGTAAGTTTTCTTCTACTTAAGTCGGCATTGTGGATCTTGTATTTAATTCCGATGCAATTTCTGTGTTTCATCATCAATAAGAAGGTCAGAGGGATACAGTAAACCTGAAGTGAGGCATCGAAATCTATAACTAGTCATAGGAATGGTTCAAAACATAGACAATAAGAAGAGTCAGTTTTCATGTACTTAAGTCGTCATTGTGCCTTTTGTATTTCATTCCGATGCAATTTCTGTGTTTCATCGTCAATAAGAAGGTCAGAGCGATACAGTAAACCTGAAGTGAAGCAACGGAATCTATAACTAGTGTCACAGGAATGGTTCAATCATAGGCAGTAAGAAGAGTCAGTTTTCTTATTCTTAAGTCGGCATTGTGCCATTTGTATTTAATTCCGATGCAATTTCTGTGTTTCATCGTCAATAAGAAGGTCAGAGGGATACAGTAAACCTGAAGTGAAGCATCGGAATCTATAACTAGTGTCACATGAATGATTCAAAACATAGACAGTAAGAAGAGTCAGTTATCTTGTACTTAAGTCGGCATTGTGCCTTTTGTATTTAATTCCGATGCAATATCTGTGATTCATCGTCAGTAAGAAGGTCAGAGGGATACAGTAAACCTGAAGTGAAGCATCGGAATCTATGACTAGTGTCACAGAAATGGTTCAAACATAGACAGTAAGAAGAGTCAGTTTTTTTTTTTTTAAGTCGGCATTGTGCCTTTTGTATTTAATTCCGTTGCAATTTCTGTGTTTCATCATCAATAAGAAGGTCAGAGGGATACAGTAACCCTGAAGTGAGGCATCGGAATCTATAACAAGTCACAGGAATGGTTCACAACGTAGACAATAAGAAGAGTCAGTTTTCTTGTACTTAAGTCGGCATTGTGCCTTTTGTATTTCATTCCGCTGCAATTTCTGAGTTTCATCGTCAATAAGATGGTCAGAGGGATACAGTAAACCTGAAGTGAAGCAACGGAATCTATAACTAGTGTCACAGGAATGGTTCAATCATAGACAGTAAGAAAAGTCAGTTTTCATGTTCTTAAGTCGGCATTGTGCCTTTTGTATTTGATTCCGATGCAATATCTGTGATTCATCGTCAGTAAGAAGGTCAGAGGGATACAGTAAACCTGAAGTGATGCATCGGAATCTATAACTAGTGTCACAGGAATGGTTCAAAACATAGACAGTAAGAAGAGTCAGTTTTCTTGTACATAAGTCAGCATTGTGCCCTTTGAATTTAATTCCGATGCAATTTCTGTCTCTCATCCTCATTAAGAAGGTCAGAGGGATACAGTAAAGCTGAAGTGAAGCATCGGAATCTATAACTAGTGTCACAGGAATGGTTCAACACTTAGACAGTAAGAAGAGTCAGTTTTCTTGTACTTAAGTCGGCATTGTGCCAGTTGTATTTAATTCCGATGCAATTTCTGTGTTTCATCGTCAATCAGAAGGTCAGAGGGATACAGTAAACATGAAGTGAAGCAACAGAATCTATAACTAGTGTCACAGGAATGGTTCAAACATAGATAGTAAGAAGAGTCAGTTTTTTTGTTCTTAAGTCGGCATTGTGCATTTTGTATTTAATTCCGATGCAATTTCTGTGTTTCATGGTCAATAAGAATTTCAGAGGGATACAGTAAACCTGAAGTGAAGCATCGGAATCTATAACTAGTGTCACATGAATGGTTCAAACATAGACAGTAAGAAGAGTCAGTTTTCTTGTACTTAAGTCGGCATTGTGCCTTTTATATTTAATTCCGATGCAATATCTGTGTTTCATCGTCAATAAGAAGGTCAGAGGGGTACAGTAAACCTAAAGTGAAGTATCGGAAACTATAACTAGTGTCACAGGAAAGGTTCAAAACATAGACTGTAAGAAGAGTCAGTTTTCTTGTACTTAAGTCGGCATTGTGCCTTTTGTATTTAACTCCGATGCAATTTCTGTGTTTTATCGTCAATAAGGAGGTCAGAGGGATACAGTAAACCTGAAGTGAAGCATCGGAATCTATAACTAGTGTCACAGGAATGGTTCAAAACATAGACAGTAAGAAGAGTCAGTTTTCTTGTACTTTAGTCGGCATTGTGCCTTTTGTATTTAATTCCGATGCAATTTCTGTGTTTCATCGTCAATATGAAAGTCAGAGGAATACAGTAAACCTGAAGTGAAGTAACGGAATCAATAACTAGTGTCACAGGAATGGTTCAAACATAGACAGTAATAAGAGTCAGTTTTCTTGTTCTTAAGTCTTCATTGTGCCTTTTGTATTTAATTCCGATGCAATTTCTGTGTTTCATCGTCAATAAGAAGGTCAGAGGGATACAGTAAAACTGAAGTGAAGCATCGCAATCTATAACTAGTGTCACATGAATGGTTCAAACATTGACAGTAAGAAGCGTCCGTTTTCTTGTACATAAGTCGGCATTGTGCATTTTTTATTTAATTCCGTTGCAATTTCTGTGTTTCATCGTCAATAAGAAGGTCAGAGGGATACAGTAAACCTGAAGTGAAGCATTGGAATCTATAATTAGTGTCACATGAATGGTTCAAAACATAGACATTAAGAAGAGTAAGTTTTCTTCTACTTAAGTCGGCATTGTGGATCTTGTATTTAATTCCGATGCAATTTCTGTGTTTCATCATCAATAAGAAGGTCAGAGGGATACAGTAAACCTGAAGTGAGGCATCGAAATCTATAACTAGTCATAGGAATGGTTCAAAACATAGACAATAAGAAGAGTCAGTTTTCATGTACTTAAGTCGTCATTGTGCCTTTTGTATTTCATTCCGATGCAATTTCTGTGTTTCATCGTCAATAAGAAGGTCAGAGCGATACAGTAAACCTGAAGTGAAGCAACGGAATCTATAACTAGTGTCACAGGAATGGTTCAATCATAGGCAGTAAGAAGAGTCAGTTTTCTTATTCTTAAGTCGGCATTGTGCCATTTGTATTTAATTCCGATGCAATTTCTGTGTTTCATCGTCAATAAGAAGGTCAGAGGGATACAGTAAACCTGAAGTGAAGCATCGGAATCTATAACTAGTGTCACATGAATGATTCAAAACATAGACAGTAAGAAGAGTCAGTTATCTTGTACTTAAGTCGGCATTGTGCCTTTTGTATTTAATTCCGATGCAATATCTGTGATTCATCGTCAGTAAGAAGGTCAGAGGGATACAGTAAACCTGAAGTGAAGCATCGGAATCTATAACTAGTGTCACAGGAATGGTTCAAACATAGACAGTAAGAAGAGTCAGTTTTTTTTTTCTTAAGTCGGCATTGTGCCTTTTGTATTTAATTCCGTTGCAATTTCTGTGTTTCATCATCAATAAGAAGGTCAGAGGGATACAGTAACCCTGAAGTGAGGCATCGGAATCTATAACTAGTCACAGGAATGGTTCAAAACGTAGACAATAAGAAGAGTCAGTTTTCTTGTACTTAAGTCGGCATTGTGCCTTTTGTATTTCATTCCGCTGCAATTTCTGAGTTTCATCGTCAATAAGATGGTCAGAGGGATACAGTAAACCTGAAGTGAAGCAACGGAATCTATAACTAGTGTCACAGGAATGGTTCAATCATAGACAGTAAGAAAAGTCAGTTTTCATGTTCTTAAGTCGGCATTGTGCCTTTTGTATTTGATTCCGATGCAATATCTGTGATTCATCGTCAGTAAGAAGGTCAGAGGGATACAGTAAACCTGAAGTGATGCATCGGAATCTATAACTAGTGTCACAGGAATGGTTCAAAACATAGACAGTAAGAAGAGTCAGTTTTCTTGTACATAAGTCAGCATTGTGCCCTTTGAATTTAATTCCGATGCAATTTCTGTCTTTCATCCTCATTAAGAAGGTCAGAGGGATACAGTAAAGCTGAAGTGAAGCATCGGAATCTATAACTAGTGTCACAGGAATGGTTCAACACTTAGACAGTAAGAAGAGTCAGTTTTCTTGTACTTAAGTCGGCATTGTGCCAGTTGTATTTAATTCCGATGCAATTTCTGTGTTTCATCGTCAATCAGAAGGTCAGAGGGATACAGTAAACATGAAGTGAAGCAACAGAATCTATAACTAGTGTCACAGGAATGGTTCAAACATAGACAGTAAGAAGAGTCAGTTTTTTTGTTTTTAAGTCGGCATTGTGCATTTTGTATTTAATTCCGATGCAATTTCTGTGTTTCATGGTCAATAAGAATTTCAGAGGGATACAGTAAACCTGAAGTGAAGCATCGAAATCTATAACTAGTGTCACATGAATGGTTCAAACATAGACAGTAAGAAGAGTCAGTTTTCTTGTACTTAAGTCGGCATTGTGCCTTTTATATTTAATTCCGATGCAATATCTGTGTTTCATCGTCAATAAGAAGGTCAGAGGGGTACAGTAAACCTAAAGTGAAGTATCGGAAACTATAACTAGTGTCACAGGAAAGGTTCAAAACATAGACTGTAAGAAGAGTCAGTTTTCTTGTACTTAAGTCGGCATTGTGCCTTTTGTATTTAACTCCGATGCAATTTCTGTGTTTTATCGTCAATAAGGAGGTCAGAGGGATACAGTAAACCTGAAGTGAAGCATCGGAATCTATAACTAGTGTCACAGGAATGGTTCAAAACATAGACAGTAAGAAGAGTCAGTTTTCTTGTACTTTAGTCGGCATTGTGCCTTTTGTATTTAATTCCGATGCAATTTCTGTGTTTCATCGTCAATATGAAAGTCAGAGGAATACAGTAAACCTGAAGTGAAGTAACGGAATCAATAACTAGTGTCACAGGAGTGGTTCAAACATAGACAGTAATAAGAGTCAGTTTTCTTGTTCTTAAGTCTTCATTGTGCCTTTTGTATTTAATTCCGATGCAATTTCTGTGTTTCATCGTCAATAAGAAGGTCAGAGGGATACAGTAAAACTGAAGTGAAGCATCGCAATCTATAACTAGTGTCACATGAATGGTTCAAACATTGACAGTAAGAAGCGTCCGTTTTCTTGTACATAAGTCGGCATTGTGCATTTTTTATTTAATTCCGTTGCAATTTCTGTGTTTCATCGTCAATAAGAAGGTCAGAGGGATACAGTAAACCTGAAGTGAAGCATTGGAATCTATAATTAGTGTCACATGAATGGTTCAAAACATAGACATTAAGAAGAGTAAGTTTTCTTCTACTTAAGTCGGCATTGTGGATCTTGTATTTAATTCCGATGCAATTTCTGTGTTTCATCATCAATAAGAAGGTCAGAGGGATACAGTAAACCTGAAGTGAGGCATCGAAATCTATAACTAGTCATAGGAATGGTTCAAAACATAGACAATAAGAAGAGCCAGTTTTCATGTACTTAAGTCGTCATTGTGCCTTTTGTATTTCATTCCGATGCAATTTCTGTGTTTCATCGTCAATAAGAAGGTCAGAGCGATACAGTAAACCTGAAGTGAAGCAACGGAATCTATAACTAGTGTCACAGGAATGGTTCAATCATAGGCAGTAAGAAGAGTCAGTTTTCTTATTCTTAAGTCGGCATTGTGCCATTTGTATTTAATTCCGATGCAATTTCTGTGTTTCATCGCCAATAAGAAGGTCAGAGGGATACAGTAAACCTGAAGTGAAGCATCGGAATCTATAACTAGTGTCACATGAATGATTCAAAACATAGACAGTAAGAAGAGTCAGTTATCTTGTACTTAAGTCGGCATTGTGCCTTTTGTATTTAATTCCGATGCAATATCTGTGATTCATCGTCAGTAAGAAGGTCAGAGGGATACAGTAAACCTGAAGTGAAGCATCGGAATCTATAACTAGTGTCACAGGAATGGTTCAAACATAGACAGTAAGAAGAGTCAGTTTTTTTTTTCTTAAGTCGGCATTGTGCCTTTTGTATTTAATTCCGTTGCAATTTCTGTGTTTCATCATCAATAAGAAGGTCAGAGGGATACAGTAACCCTGAAGTGAGGCATCGGAATCTATAACTAGTCACAGGAATGGTTCAAAACGTAGACAATAAGAAGAGTCAGTTTTCTTGTACTTAAGTCGGCATTGTGCCTTTTGTATTTCATTCCGCTGCAATTTCTGAGTTTCATCGTCAATAAGATGGTCAGAGGGATACAGTAAACCTGAAGTGAAGCAACGGAATCTATAACTAGTGTCACAGGAATGGTTCAATCATAGACAGTAAGAAATGTCAGTTTTCATGTTCTTAAGTCGGCATTGTGCCTTTTGTATTTGATTCCGATGCAATATCTGTGATTCATCGTCAGTAAGAAGGTCAGAGGGATACAGTAAACCTGAAGTGATGCATCGGAATCTATAACTAGTGTCACAGGAATGGTTCAAAACATAGACAGTAAGAAGAGTCAGTTTTCTTGTACATAAGTCAGCATTGTGCCCTTTGAATTTAATTCCGATGCAATTTCTGTCTTTCATCCTCATTAAGAAGGTCAGAGGGATACAGTAAAGCTGAAGTGAAGCATCGGAATCTATAACTAGTGTCACAGGAATGGTTCAACACTTAGACAGTAAGAAGAGTCAGTTTTCTTGTACTTAAGTCGGCATTGTGCCAGTTGTATTTAATTCCGATGCAATTTCTGTGTTTCATCGTCAATCAGAAGGTCAGAGGGATACAGTAAACATGAAGTGAAGCAACAGAATCTATAACTAGTGTCACAGGAATGGTTCAAACATAGACAGTAAGAAGAGTCAGTTTTTTTGTTCTTAAGTCGGCATTGTGCCTTTTGTATTTAATTCCGATGCAATTTCTGTGTTTCATGGTCAATAAGAATTTCAGAGGGATACAGTAAACCTGAAGTGAAGCATCGGAATCTATAACTAGTGTCACATGAATGGTTCAAACATAGACAGTAAGAAGAGTCAGTTTTCTTGTACTTAAGTCGGCATTGTGCCTTTTATATTTAATTCCGATGCAATATCTGTGTTTCATCGTCAATAAGAAGGTCAGAGGGGTACAGTAAACCTAAAGTGAAGTATCGGAAACTATAACTAGTGTCACAGGAAAGGTTCAAAACATAGACTGTAAGAAGAGTCAGTTTTCTTGTACTTAAGTCGGCATTGTGCCTTTTGTATTTAACTCCGATGCAATTTCTGTGTTTTATCGTCAATAAGGAGGTCAGAGGGATACAGTAAACCTGAAGTGAAGCATCGGAAACTATAACTAGTGTCACAGGAATGGTTCAAAGCATAGACAGTAAGAAGAGTCAGTTTTCTTGTACTTTAGTCGGCATTGTGCCTTTTGTATTTAATTCCGATGCAATTTCTGTGTCTCATCGTCAATATGAAAGTCTGAGGAATACTGTAAACCTGAAGTGAAGTAACGGAATCAATAACTAGTGTCACAGGAATGGTTCAAACATAGACAGTAATAAGAGTCAGTTTTCTTGTTCTTAAGTCTTCATTGTGCCTTTTGTATTTAATTCCGATGCAATTTCTGTGTTTCATCGCCAATGAGGAGGTCAGAGGGATACAGTAAAACTGAAGTGAAGCATCGCAATCTATAACTAGTGTCACATGAATGGTTCAATCATTGACAGTAAGAAGCATCCGTTTTCTTGTACATAAGTCGGCATTGTGCATTTTTTATTTAATTCCGATGCAATTTCTGTGTTTCATCGTCAATAAGAAGGTCAGAGGGATACAGTAAACCTGAAGTGAAGCATCTGAATCTATAATTAGTGTCACATGAATGGTTCGAAACATAGACATTAAGAAGAGTAAGTTTTCTTGTACTTAAGTCGGCTTTGTGCATTATGTATTTAATTCCGATGCCATTTCTGTGTTTCATCATCAATAAGACGGTCAGAGGGATACAGTAAACCTGAAGTGGGGCATCGGAATCTATAACTAGTCACAGGCATGGTTCAAAACATAGACAATAAGAAGAGTCAGTTTTCTTGTACTTAAGTCGGCATTGTGCCTTTTGTATTTCATTCCGATGCAATTTCTGTGTTTCATCGTCAATAAGAAGATCAGAGGGATACAGTAAACCTGAAATGAAGCAACGGAATCTATAACTAGTGTCACAGGAATGGTTCAATCATAGACAGTAAGAAGAGTCAGTTTTCTTGTTCTTAAGACGGCATTGTGCCTTTTGTATTTAATTCCGATGCAATTTCTGTGTTTCATCGTCAATAAGAAGGTCAGAGGTATACAGTAAACCTGAAGTGAAGCATCGGAATCTATAACTAGTGCCACATGAATGATTCAAAACATAGACAGTAAGAAGAGTCAGTTATATTGTACTTAAGTCGGCATTGTGTCTTTTGTATTTAATTCCGATGCAATATCTGTGATTCATCGTCAATAAGAAGGTCAGAGGGATACAGTAAACCTGAAGTGAAGCATCGGAATCTATAACTAGTGTCACAGGAATGGTTCAAAACATAGACAGTATGAAGAGTCAGTTTTCGTGTACTTATGTCAGCATTGTGCCCTTTGAATTTAATTCCGATGCAATTTCTGCCTTTCATCGTCAATAAGAAGGTCAGAGGGATACAGTGAACATGAAGTGAAATATCCGAATCTATATCTAGTGTCACAGGAATGGCTTAAAACCTAGACAGTAAGAAGAGTCAGTTTTCTTGTTCTTAAGTCGGCATTGTGCCTTTTGTATTTAATTCCGATGCAATTTCTGTGTTCCATCGTCAATAATAAGGTCAGAGGGATACAGTAAACCTGAAGTGAAGCATCGGAATCTATAACTAGTGTCACAGGAATGGTTCAAAACATAGACAATAAGAAGAGTCAGTTTTCTTGTACTTAAGTCGGCATTGTGCCTTTGTATTTAATTCCGTTGCGATTTCTGCGTTTCATAGTCAATAAGAAGGTCAGAGGGATACAGTAAACCTGAAGTGAAGCATCAGATTCTATAACTAGTGTCTCAGGAATGGTTCAAAGCATAGACAGTAAGAAGAGTCAGTTTTCTTGTACATAAGTCGGCATTGTGCCTTTTGTATTTAATTCCGATGCAATATCTTTCTTTCATCTTCAATAAGAAGGTCAGAGGGATACAGTAAACCTGAAGTGAAGCATCCGAATCTATAACTAGTGTCACAGGAATGGATCAAAACATAGACATTAAGAAGAGTCAGTTTTCTTGTACTTAAAACAGCATTGTTCCTTTTCTATTTAATTCCGATGCAATTTCTATGTTTCATCGGTAATAAGAAGGTCAGAGGGATACAGTAAACCTGAAGTGAAGCATCGGAATATATAACTAGTGTCACAGGAATGGATCAAAACATAGACCGTAAGAAGAGTCAGTTTTCTTCTACTTAAGTCGGCATTGTGCCTTTTGTATTTAATTCCGATGCAATTTCTGTATTTCATCGTCAATAAGAATGTCAGAGGGATACAGTAAACCTGAAGTGAAGCATCGGAATCTATAACTAGTGTCACTGGAATGGTTCAAAACATAGACAGTAAGAAGAGTCAGTTTTCTTGAACTTAAGTCGTCATTGTGCCATTTGTATTTAATTCCGGTGCAATCTCTGTGTTTCATCGTCAATATGAAGGTCAGAGGGATACAGTAAACCTAAAGTGAAGCATCGGGATCTATAACTAGTGTCATAGGAATGGTTCAAAACATAGACAGTAAGATGAGTCAGTTTTCTTGTACTTAAGTCGGCATTGTGCCTTTTGTATTTAACTCCGATGCTATTTCTGTGTTTTATCGTCAATAAGGAGGTCAGAGGGATACAGTAAACCTGAAGTGAAGCATCGGAATCTATAACTAGTGTCACAGGAATGGTTCAAAACATAGACAGTAAGAAGAGTTAGTTTTCTTGTACTTAAGTCTGCATTGTGCCTTTTGTATTTAATTCCGATGCAATATCTGTGTTTCATCGTCAATATGAAGGTCAGAAAGATACAGTAAACCTGAAGTGAAGTAACGGAATCAATAACTAGTGTCACAGGAATGGTTCAAATATAGACAGTAAGAGGAGTCAGTTTTCTTGTACTTAAGTCGGCATTGTGCCTTTTGTATTTAATTCCGATGCAATTTCTGTGTTTCATCGTCAATAAGAAGGTCAGAGGGATACAGTATAACTGAAGTGAAGCATCGGAATCTATAAATTGTGTCACGTGAATGGTTCAAACATAGACAGTAAGAAGCGTCCGTTTTTTTGTACATAAGTCGGCATTGTGCCTTTTTTATTTAATTCCGATGCAATTTCTGTGTTTCATCGTCAATAAGAAGGTCAGAGGGATCCGGTAAACCTGAAGTGAAGCATCGGAATCTATAATTAGTGTCACATGAATGGTTCAAAACATAGACAGTAAGAAGACTAAGTTTTCTTGTACTTAAGTCGGCATTGTGCATTTTGTATTTAATTCCGATGCCATTTCTGTGTTTCATCATCAATAAGAAGGTCAGAGGGATACAGTAAACCTGAAGTGAGCCATCGGAATCTATAACTAGTCACAGGAATCGTTCCAAACATAGACAATAAGAAGAGCCAGTTTTCTTGTACTTAAGTCGGCATTGTGCCATTTGTATTTAATTCCGATGCAATTTCTGTGTTTCATGGTCAATAAGAAGGTCAGAGGGTTACAGTAAACCTGAAGTGATGAATCGGAATCTATAACTCGTGTCACATGAATGGTTCAAACATAGACGGTAGGAATAGTCGGTTTTCTTGTACATAAGTCGACATTGTGCCTTTTGTATTTAATTCCGATGCAATTTCTGTGTTTCATCGTCAATAAGAAGGTCTGATGGATACAATAAACCTGAAGTGAAGCATCGGAAGCTATAACTAGTGTCACATGAGTGTTTCAAAACATAGACAGTAAGAAGAGTCAGTTTTCTTGTACTGAAGTCGGCATTGTGCCTTTTGTATTAAATTCCGATGCAATTTCTGTGTTTCATCGTCAATAAGAAGGTCAGAGGGAAACAGTAAACCTGAAGTGGAGCATCGGAATCTATAACTAGTGTCACAGGAATGGTTCAAAACATAGACAGTAAGAAGAGTCAGTTTTCTTGTACTAAAGTCTTCATTGTGCTTTTTGCATATAATTCCGATGCAATTTCTGTGCTTCATCAACAATAAGAAGGTCAGAGGGATAGAGTAAACCTGAAGTGAAGCATCGGAATCTATAACTAGTGTCACATGAATGGTTCAAACATAGACAGTAAGAAGTGTTAGTTTTCTTGTACATAAGTCGGCATTGTGCATTTAGTATTTAATTACGATGCGATTTCTGTGTTTCATCGTCAATAAGAAGGTCAGTGGAATACAGTAAACCTGAAATGAAGCAACGGAATCTATAACTAGTGTCACAGGAATGGTTCAATCATAGACAGTAAGAAGAGTCAGTTTTCTTGATCTTAAGTCGGCATTGTGCCTTTTGTATTTAATTCCGATGCAATTTCTGTGTTTCATCGTCAATAAGAAGGTCAGAGGTATACAGTAAACCTGAAGTGAAGCATCGGAATCTATAACTAGTGCCACATGAATGATTCAAAACATAGACAGTAAGAAGAGTCAGTTATCTTGTACTTAAGTCGGCATTGTGACTTTTGTATTTAAGTCCGATGCAATATCTGTGATTCATCGTCAATAAGAAGGTCAGAGGGATACAGTAAACCTGAAGTGAAGCATCGGAATCTATAACTAGTGTCACAGGAATGGTTCAGAACATAGACAGTATGAAGAGTCAGTTTTCGTGTACTTAAGTCAGCATTGTGCCCTTTGAATTTAATTCCGATGCAATTTCTGCCTTTCATCGTCAATAAGAAGGTCGGAGGGATACAGTGAACATGAAGTGAAGCATCCGAATCTATATCTAGTGTCACAGGAATGGCTTAAAACATAGACAGTAAGAAGAGTCAGTTTTCTTGTTCTTAAGTCGGCATTGTGCCTTTTGTATTTAATTCCGATGCAATTTCTGTGTTCCATCGTCAATAATAAGGTCAGAGGGATACAGTAAACCTGAAGTGAAGCATCGGAATCTATAACTAGTGTCACAGGAATGGTTCAAAACATAGACAATAAGAAGAGTCAGTTTTCTTGTACTTAAGTCGGCATTGTGCCTTTGTATTTAATTCCGTTGCGATTTCTGCGTTTCATAGTCAATAAGAAGGTCAGAGGGATACAGTAAACCTGAAGTGAAGCATCGGATTCTATAACTAGTGTCTCAGGAATGGTTCAAAGCATAGACAGTAAGAAGAGTCAGTTTTCTTGTACATAAGTCGGCATTGTGCCTTTTGTATTTAATTCCGATGCAATATCTGTCTTTCATCTTCAAGAAGAAGGTCAGAGGGATACAGTAAACCTGAAGTGAAGTTTCGGAATCTATAACTAGTGTCACAGGAAAGTTTCAAAACATAGACTGAAAGAAGAGTCAGTTTTCTTGTACTTAAGTCGGCATTGTGCCTTTTGTATTTAACTCCGATGCAATTTCTGTGTTTTATCGTCAATAAGGAGGTCAGAGGGATACAGTAAACCTGAAGTGAAGCATAGGAATCTATAACTAGTGTCACAGGAATGGTTCAAAACATAGACAGTAAGAAGAGTCAGTTTTCTTGTACTTTAGTCGGCATTGTGCCTTTTGTATTTAATTCCGATGCAATTTCTGTGTTTCATCGTCAATATGAAAGTCAGAGGGATACAGTAAACCTGAAGTGAAGTAACGGAATCAATAACTAGTGTCACAGGAATGGTTCAAACATAGACAGTAATAAGAGTCAGTTTTCTTGTTCTTAAGTCTTCATTGTGCCTTTTGTATTTAATTCCGATGCAATTTCTGTGTTTCATCGTCAATAAGAAGGTCAGAGGGATACAGTAAAACTGAAGTGAAGCATCGCAATCTATAACTAGTGTCACATGAATGGTTCAAACATTGACAGTAAGAAGCATCCGTTTTCTTGTACATAAGTCGGCATTGTGCATTTTTTATTTAATTCCGATGCAATTTCTGTGTTTCATCGTCAATAAGAAGGTCAGAGGGATACAGTAAACCTGAAGTGAAGCATCTGAATCTATAATTAGTGTCACATGAATGGTTCTAATCATAGACATTAAGAAGAGTAAGTTTTCTTGTACTTAAGTCGGCATTGTGCATTTTGTATTTAATTCCGATGCCATTTCTGTGTTTCATCATCAATAAGAAGGTCAGAGGGATACAGTAAACCTGAAGTGAGGCATCGGAATCTATAACTAGTCACAGGCATGGTTCAAAACATAGTCAATAAGAAGAGTCAGTTTTCTTGTAGTTAAGTCGGCATTGTGCCTTTTGTATTTCATTCCGATGCAATTTCTGTGTTTCATCGTCAATAAGAAGGTCAGAGGTATACAGTAAACCTGAAGTGAAGCATCGGAATCTATAACTAGTGCCACATGAATGATTCAAAACATAGACAGTAAGAAGAGTCAGTTATCTTGTACTTAAGTCGGCATTGTGACTTTTGTATTTAAGTCCGATGCAATATCTGTGATTCATCGTCAATAAGAAGGTCAGAGGGATACAGTAAACCTGAAGTGAAGCATCGGAATCTATAACTAGTGTCACAGGAATGGTTCAGAACATAGACAGTATGAAGAGTCAGTTTTCGTGTACTTAAGTCAGCATTGTGCCCTTTGAATTTAATTCCGATGCAATTTCTGCCTTTCATCGTCAATAAGAAGGTCGGAGGGATACAGTGAACATGAAGTGAAGCATCCGAATCTATATCTAGTGTCACAGGAATGGCTTAAAACATAGACAGTAAGAAGAGTCAGTTTTCTTGTTCTTAAGTCGGCATTGTGCCTTTTGTATTTAATTCCGATGCAATTTCTGTTTTCCATCGTCAATAATAAGGTCAGAGGGATACAGTAAACCTGAAGTGAAGCATCGGAATCTATAACTAGTGTCACAGGAATGGTTCAAAACATAGACAATAAGAAGAGTCAGTTTTCTTGTACTTAAGTCGGCATTGTGCGTTTGTATTTAATTCCGTTGCGGTTTCTGCGTTTCATAGTCAATAAGAAGGTCAGAGGGATACAGTAAACCTGAAGTGAAGCATCGGATTCTATAACTAGTGTCTCAGGAATGGTTCAAAGCATAGACAGTAAGAAGAGTCAGTTTTCTTGTACATAAGTCGGCATTGTGCCTTTTGTATTTAATTCCGATGCAATATCTGTCTTTCATCTTCAAGAAGAAGGTCAGAGGGATACAGTAAACCTGAAGTGAAGTATCGGAATCTATAACTAGTGTCACAGGAAAGTTTCAAAACATAGACTGTAAGAAGAGTCAGTTTTCTTGTACTTAAGTCGGCATTGTGCCTTTTGTATTTAACTCCGATCCAATTTCTGTGTTTTATCGTCAATAAGGAGGTCAGAGGGATACAGTAAACCTGAAGTGAAGCATAGGAATCTATAACTAGTGTCACAGGAAAGGTTCAAAACATAGACAGTAAGAAGAGTCAGTTTTCTTGTACTTTAGTCGGCATTGTGCCTTTTGTATTTAATTCCGATGCAATTTCTGCCTTTCATCGTCAATAAGAAGGTCAGAGGGATACAGTGAACATGAAGTGAAGCATCCGAATCTATATCTAGTGTCACAGGAATGGCTTAAAACCTAGACAGTAAGAAGAGTCAGTTTTCCTGTTCATAAGTCGGCATTGTGCCTTTTGTATTTAATTCCGATGCAATTTCTGTGCTCCATCGTCAATAATAAGGTCAGAGGGATACAGTAAACCTGAAGTGACGCATCGGAATCTATAACTAGTGTCACAGGAATGGTTCAAAACATAGACAATAAGAAGAGTCAGTTTTCTTGTACTTAAGTCGGCATTGTGCCTTTGTATTTAATTCCGTTGCGATTTCTGCGTTTCATAGTCAATAAGAAGGTCAGAGGGATACAGTAAACCTGAAGTGAAGCATCGGATTCTATAACTAGTGTCTCAGGAATGGTTCAAAGCATAGACAGTAAGAAGAGTCAGTTTTCTTGTACGTAAGTCGGCATTGTGCCTTTTGTATTTAATTTCGATGCAATATCTGTCTTTCATCTTCAAAAAGAAGGCCAGCGGGATACAGTAAACCTGAAGTGAAGCATCGGAATCTATAACTGGTGTCACAGGAATGGATCAAAACATAGACAGTAAGAAGAGTCAGTTTTCTTGTACTTAAAACGGCATTGTTCCTTTTCTATTTAATTCCGATGCAATTTCTATGTTTCATCGGTAATAAGAAGGTCAGAGGGATACAGTAAACCTGAAGGGAAGCATCGGAATATATAACTAGTGTCACAGGAATGGATCAAAACATAGACAGTAAGAAGAGTCAGTTTTCTTCTACTTAAGTCGGCATTGTGCCTTTTGTATTTAATTCCGATGCAATTTCTGTATTTCATCGTCAATAAGAATGTCAGAGGGATACAGTAAACCTAAAGTGAAGCATCGGGATCTATAACTAGTGTCATAGGAATGGTTCAAAACATAGACAGTAAGAAGAGTCAGTTTTCTTGTACTTAAGTCGGCATTGTGCCTTTTGTATTTAACTCCGATGCAATTTCTGTGTTTTATCGTCAATAAGGAGGTCAGAGGGATACAGTAAACCTGAAGTGAAGCATCGGAATCTATAACTAGTGTCACAGGAATGGTTCAAAACATAGACAGTAAGAAGAGTCAGTTTTCTTGTACTTAAGTCTGCATTGTGCCTTTTGTATTTAATTCCGATGCAATTTCTGTGTTTCATCGTCAATATGAAGGTCAGTGGGATACAGTAAACCTGAAGTGAAGTAACGGAATCAATAACTAGTGTCACAGGAATGGTTCAAATATAGACAGTAAGAGGAGTCAGTTTTCTTGTACTTAAGTCGGCATTGTGCCTTTTGTATTTAATTCCGATGCAATTTCTGTGTTTCATCGTCAATAAGAAGGTCAGAGGGATACAGTAAACCTGAAGTGAGCCATCGGAATCTATAACTAGTCACAGGAATGGTTCCAAACATAGACAATAAGAAGAGTCAGTTTTCTTGTACTTAAGTCGGTATTGTGCCATTTGTATTTAATTCCGATGCAATTTCTGTGTTTCATGGTCAATAAGAAGGTCAGAGGGATACAGTAAACCTGAAGTGATGCATCGGAATCTATAACTCGTGTCACATGAATGGTTCAAACATAGACGGTAGGAAGAGTCGGTTTTCTTGTACATAAGTCGACATTGTGCCTTTTGTATTTAATTCCGATGCAATTTCTGTGTTTCATCGTCAATAAGAAGGTCTGATGGATACAGTAAACCTGAAGTGAAGCATCGGAAGCTATAACTAGTGTCACATGAATGTTTCAAAACATTGACAGTAAGAAGAGTCAGTTTTCCTGTACTGAAGTCGGCATTATGCCTTTTGTATTAAATTCCGATGCAATTTCTGTGTTTCATCGTCAATAAGAAGGTCAGAGGGAAACAGTAAACCTGAAGTGGAGCATCGGAATCTATAACTAGTGTCACAGGAATGGTTCAAAACATAGACAGTAAGAAGAGTCAGTTTTCTTGTACTAAAGTCTTCATTGACTTTTTGCATATAATTCCGATGCAATTTCTGTGCTTCATCAACTATAAGAAGGTCAGAGGGATAGAGTAAACCTGAAGTGAAGCATCGGAATCTATAACTAGTGTCACATGAATGGTTCAAACATAGACAGTAAGAAGTGTCAGTTTTCTTGTACATAAGTCGGCATTGTGCATTTAGTATTTAATTACGATGCGATTTCTGTGTTTCATCGTCAATAAGAAGGTCAGAGGGATACAGTAAACATGAAGTGAAGCATCGGAAACCATAACTAGTGTCACAGGAATGGTTCAAAGCACAGGCAGTTAGAAGAGTCAGTTTTCTTGTACTTAAGTCGGCATTGTGCCTTTGTATTTAATTCCGATGCGATTTCTGCCATTCATCGTCAATAAGAAGCTCAGAGGGATGCAGTGAACCTGAAGTGAAGCATCCGAATCTATATCTAGTGTCACAGGAATGGCTTAAATTATAGACAGTAAGAAGAGTCAGTTTTCTTGTTCTTAAGTCGGCATTGTGCCATTTGTATTTAATTGCGATGCAATGTCTGTGATCCATCGTCAATAAGAAGGTCAGAGGGATACAGTAAACCTGAAGTGACGCCTCGGAAACTATAACTAGTGTCACAGGTATGGTTGAAAACATAGACAATAAGATGAGTCAGTTTTCTTGTACTTAAGTCGGCATTGTGCCATTTGTATTTAATTCCGATGCGATTTCTGCGTTTCATGGTCAGTAAGAAGGTCAGAGGGATACAGTAAACCTGAAGTGAAGCAGCCGAATCTATATCTAGTGTCACAGGAATGGTTCAAAACATTGACAGTAACAAGAGTCAGTTATATTGTACTTAAGTCGGCATTGTGCCTTTCGTATTTAATTCCGATGCAATATCTGTGTTTCATCTTCAATAAGAATGTCAGAGGGATACAGTAAACCTGGAGTGAAGCATCGGAATTTATAACTAGTGTCACAGGAATGGTTCAAACATAGACAGTAAGAAGAGTCAGTTTTATTGTACTTAAGTCGGCATTGTGCCTTTTGTATTTAATTCCGATGCCAATTCCGTGTTTCATCATCAACCCGAAGGTCAGAGGGATACAGTAAACCTGAAGTGAGGCATCGGAATCTATTACTAGTGTCACAGGAATGGTTCAAAACATAGAAAATGAGAAGAGTCAATTTTCTTGTACTTAAGTCGGCATTGTGCCTTTTGAATTTAATTCCGATGCAATTTCTGTGTTTCATGATCAATAAGAAGGTCAGAGGGATACAGTAAACCTGAAGTGAAGCATCGGAATCTATAACTAGTGTCACATGAATGGTTCAAACATAGACAGTAGGAAGAGTCGGTTTTCTTGTTCATAAGTCGGCATTGTGCCTTTTGTATTTAATTCCGATGCAATATCTGTGTTTCATCGTCAATAAGAAGGTCTGATGGATACAGTAAACTTGAAGTGAAGCATCGGAAGCTATAACTAGTGTCACATGAATGTTTCAAAACATAGACAGTAAGAAGAGTCAGTTTTCTTGTACTAAAGTCTTCATTGTGCTTTTTGTATATATTTCCGATGCAATTTCTGTGTTTCATCAACAATAAGAAGGTCAGAAGGATCCAGTAAACCTGAAGTGAAGCAACGGAATCTATAACTAGTGTCACATGAATGGTTCAAACATAGACAGTAAGAAGTGTCAGTTTTCTAGTACATAAGTCGGCATTGTGCATTTAGTATTTAATTACGATGCGATTTCTGTGTTTCATCTTCAATAAGAAGGTCAGAGGGATACAGTAAACCTGAAGTGAAGCATCGGAAACCATAACTAGTGTCACAGGAATGGTTCAAACCACAGGCAGTTAGAAGAGTCACTTTTCTTGTACTTAAGTCGGCATTGTGCCTTTGTATTTAAATCCGATGCGATTTCTGCCTTTCATCGTCAATAAGAAAGTCAGAGGGATACAGTGAACCTGAAGTGAAGCATCCGAATCTATATCTAGTGTCACAGGAATGGCTTAAATCATAGACAGTGAGAAGAGTCAGTTTTCTTGTTCTTAAGTCGGCATTGTGCCTTTTGTATTTAATTCCGATGCAATTTCTGTGTTCCATCGTCAATAAGAAGGTCAGAGGGATACAGTAAACCTGAAGTGAAGCGTCGGAATCTATAACTAGTGTCACAGGAATGGTTCAAAACATAGACAATAAGAAGAGTCAGTTTTCTTGTACTTAAGTCGGCATTGTGCCTTTGTATTTAATTCCGATGCGATTTCTGCGTTTCATCGTCAATACGAAGGTAAGAGGGATACAGTAAACCTGAAGTGAAGCATCGGATTCTATAACAAGTGTCACAGGAATGGTTCAAAGCATAGACAGTAAGAAGAGTCAGTTTTCTTGTACTTAAGTCGGCATTGTGCCTTTTGTATTTAATTCCGATGCAATATCTGTTTTTCATCTTCAATAAGAAGGTCAGAGGGATACAGTAAACCTGAAGTGAAGCATCGGAATCCATAACTAGTGTCACAGGAATGGTTCAAAACATAGACAGTAAGAAGAGTCAGTTTTCTTGTACTTAAGACGGCATTGTTCCTTTTCTATTTAATTCCGATGCAATTTCTATGTTTCATCGGCAATAAGAAGGTCAGAGGGATACAGTAAACCTGAAGTGAAGCATCGATATCTATAACTAGTGTCACAGGATTGGATCAAAACATAGACAGTAAGAAGAGTCAGTTTTCTTGTACTTAAGTCGGCATTGTGCCCTTTGTATTTAATTCCGATGCAATTTCTGTGTTTCATCGTCAATACGAATGTCAGAGGGATACAGTAAACCTGAAGTGAAGCATCGGAATCTATAACTAGTGTCACTGGAATGATTCAAAACATAGACAGTAAGAAGACTCAGTTTTCTTGTACTTAAGTCGTCATTGTGCCATTTGTATTTAATTCCGATGCAATATCTGTGTTTCATCGTCAATAAGAAGGTCAGAGGGATACAGTAAACCTAAAGTGAAGCATCGGAATCTATAACTAGTGTCACAGGAATGGTTCAAAACATAGACAGTAAGAAGAGTCAGTTTTCTTGTACTTAAGTCGGCATTGTGCCGTTTGTATTTAACTCCGATGCAATTTCTGTGTTTTATCGTCAATAAGGAGGTCAGAGGGGTACAGTAAACCTGAAGTGAAGCATCGGAATCTATAACTAGTGTCACAGGAATGGTTCAAAACATAAACAGTAAGAAGAGTCAGTTTTCTTGTTCTTAAGTCGGCATTGTGCCTTTTGTATGTAATTGCAGTGCAATGTCTGTGTTCCATCGTCAATAAGAAGGTCAGAGGGATACAGTAAACCTGAAGTGACGCATCGGAATTTATAACTAGTGTCACAGGTATGGTTCAAAACATAGACAATAAGATGAGTCAGTTTTCTTGTACTTAAGTCGGCATTGTGCCATTTGTATTTAATTCCGATGCGATTTCTGCGTTTCATGGTCAGTAAGAAGGTCAGATGGATACAGTAAACCTGAAGTGTAGCAGCTGAATCTATATCTAGTGTCACAGGAATGGTTCAAAACATTGACAGTAACAAGAGTCAGTTAACTTGTACTTAAGTCGGCATTGTGCCTTTCGTATTTAATTCCGATGCAATATCTGTGTTTCATCTTCAATAAGAAGGTCAGAGGGATACAGTAAACCTGGAGTGAAGCATCGGAATTTATAACTAGTGTCACAGGAATGGTTCAAAACATAGACAGTAAGAAGAGTCAGTTTTATTGTACTTAAGTCGGCATTGTGCCTTTTGTATTTAATTCCGATGCCATTTCTGTGTTTCATCATCAACCCGAAGGTCAGAGAGATACAGTAAACCTGAAGTGAGGCATCGGAATCTATTACTAGTGTCACAGGAATGGTTCAAACCATAGAAAATAAGAAGAGTCAATTTTCTTGTACTTTAGTCGGGATTGTGCCTTTTGTATATAATTCCGATGCAATTTCTGTGTTTCATGGTCAATAAGAAGGTCAGAGGGATACAGTAAACCTGAAGTGAAGCACCGGAATCTATAACTAGTGTCACATGAATGGTTCAAACATTGACAGTAGGAAGAGTCGGTTTTCTTGTTCATAAGTCGGCATTGTGCCTTTTGTATTTAATTCCGATGCAATTTCTGTGTTTCATCGTCAATAAGAAGGTCTGATGGATACAGTAAACTTGAAGTGAAGCATCGGAAGTTATATCTAGTGTCACATGATTGTTTAAAAACATAGACAGTAAGAAGAGTCAGTTTTCTTGTACTGAAGTCGGCATTGTGCCTTTTGTATTAAATTCCGATGCAATTTCTGTGTTTCATCGTCAATAAGAAGGTCAGAGGGAAACAGTAAACCTGAAGGGAAGCATCGGAATCTATAACTAGTGTCACAGGAATGGTTCAAAACATAGACAGTAAGAAGAGTCAGTTTTCTTGTACTAAAGTCTTCATTGTGCTTTTTGTATATAATTTCGATGCAATTTCTGTGTTTCGTCAACAATAAGAAGGTCAGAGGGATACAGTAAACCTGAAGTGAAGCAACGGAATCTATAACTAGTGTCACATGAATGGTTCAAACATAGACAGTAAGAAGTGTCAGTTTTCTTGTACATAAGTTGGCATTGTGCATTTAGTATTTAATTACGATGCGATTTCTGTGTTTCATCTTCAATAAGAAGGTCAGAGGGATACAGTAAACCTGAAGTGAAGCATCGGAAACCATAACTAGTGTCACAGGAATGGTTCAAAGCACAGGCAGTTAGAAGAGTCAGTTTTCTTGTACTTAAGTCGGCATTGTGCCTTTGTATTTAATTCCGATGCGATTTCTGCCTTTCATCGTCAATAAGAAGGTCAGAGGGATACAGTGAACTTGAAGTGAAGCATCCGAATCTGTATCAAGTGTCACAGGAATGGCTTAAATCATAGACAGTAAGAAGAGTCAGTTTTCTTGTTCTTAAGTCGGCATTGTGCCTTTTGTATTTAATTCCGATGCAATTTCTGTGTTCCATCGTCAATAAGGTCAGAGGGATACAGTAAACCTGAAGTGAAGCATCGGAATCTATAACTAGTGTCACAGGAATGGTTCAAAACATAGACAATAAGAAGAGTCAGTTTTCTTGTACTTAAGTCGGCATTGTGCCTTTGTATTTAATTCCGATGCGATTTCTGCGTTTCATCGTCAATAAGAAGGTAAGAGGGATACAGTAAACCTGAAGTGAAGCATCGGATTCTATAACTAGTGTCACAGGAATGGTTCAAAGCATAGACAGTAAGAAGAGTCAGTTTTCTTGTACTTAAGTCGGCATTGTGCCTTTTGTATTTAATTCCGATGCAATATCTGTTTTTCATCTTCAATAAGAAGGTCAGAGGGATACAGTAAACCTGAAGTGAAGCATCGGAATCTATAACTAGTGTCACAGGAATGGTTCAAAACATAGACATTAAGAAGCGTCAGTTTTCTTGTACTTAAGTCGTCATTGTGCCATTTGTATTTAATTCCGATGCAATATCTGTGTTTCATCGTCAATAAGAAGGTCAGAGTGATACAGTAAACCTAAAGTGAAGCATCGGAATCTATAACTAGTGTCACAGGAATGGTTCAAAATATAGACAGTAAGAATAGTCAGTTTTCTTGTACTTAAGTCGGCATTGTGCCGTTTGTATTTAACTCCGATGCAATTACTGTGTTTTATCGTCAATAAGGAGGTCAGAGGGATACAGTAAACCTGAAGTGAAGCATCGGAATCTATAACTAGTGTCACAGGAATGGTTCAAAACATAAACAGTAAGAAGAGTCCGTTTTCTTGTACTTAAGTCTGCATTGTGCCTTTTGTATTTAATTCCGATGCAATTTCTGTGTTTCATCGTCAATATGAAGGTCAGAGGGATACGGTAAACCTGAAGTGAAGCATCGGAATCTATAATTAGTGTCACATGAATGGTTCAAAACATAGACAGTAAGAAGAGTAAGTTTTCTTGTACTTAGGTCGGCATTGTGCATTTTGTATTTAATTCCGATGCCATTTCTGTGTTTCATCATCAATAAGAAGGTCAGAGGGTTACAGTAAACCTGAAGTGAGCCATCGGAATCTATAACTAGTCACAGGAATGGTTCCAAACATAGACAATAAGAAGAGTCAGTTTTCTTGTACTTAAGTCGGCATTGTGCCTTTTGTATTTAATTCCGATGCAATTTCTGTGTTTCATGGTCAATATGAAGGTCAGAGGGATACAGTAAACCTGAAGTGAAGCATCGGAATCTATAACTAGTGTCACATGAATGGTTCAAACATAGACAGTTGGAAGAGTCGGCTTTCTTGTACATAAGTCGGCATTGTGCCATTTGTTTTTAATTCCGAATCAATTTCTGTGTTTCATCGTCAATAAGAAGGTCTGATGGATACAGGAAACCTGAAGTGAAGCATCGGAAGCTATAACTAGTGTCACATGAATGTTTCAAAGCATAGACTGTAAGAGGAGTCAGTTTTCTTGTACTGAAGTCGGCATTGTGCCTTTTGTATTAAATTCCGATACAATTTCTGTGTTTCATCGTCAATAAGAAGGTCAGAGGGAAGCAGTAAACCTGAAGTGAAGCATCGGAATCTATAACTAGTGTCACAGGAATGGTTCAAAACATAGACAGTAAGAAGAGTCAGTTTTCTTGTACTAAAGTCTTCATTGTGCTTTTTGTATATAATTCCGATGCAATTTCTGTGTTTCATCAACAATAAGAAGGTCAGAGGGATACAGTAAACCTGAAGTGAAGCATCGGAATCTATAACTAGTGTCACATGAATGGTTCAAACATAGACAGTAAGAAGTGTCAGTTTTCTTGTACATAAGTCGGCATTGTGCATTTAGTATTTAATTACGATGCGATTTCTGTGTTTCATCGTCAATAAGAAGGTCAGAGGGATACAGTAAACCTGAAGTGAAGCATCGGAAACCATAACTAGTGTCACAGGAATGGTTCAAAGCACAGGCAGTTAGAAGAGTCAGTTTTCTTGTTCTTAAGTCGGCATTGTGCCTTTGTATTTAATTCCGATGCGATTTCTGCCTTTCATCGTCAATAAGAAGGTCAGAGGGATACAGTGAACCTGAAGTGAAGCATCCGAATCTATATCTAGTGTCACAGGATGGTTCAAGACATAGACAGTAACAAGAGTCAGTTATCTTGTACTTAAGTCGGCATTGGTCTTTTTGCATTTAATTCCGATGCAATATCTGTGTTTCATCTTCAATAAGAAGGTCAGAGAGATACAGTAAACCTGGAGTGAAGCATCGGAATCTATATCTAGTGTCTCAGGAATGGTTCAAACATAGACAGTAAGAGGAGTCAGTTTTCTTGTACTTAAGTCGGCATTGTGCCATTTGTATTTAACTCCGATGCAATTTCTGTGTTTTATCGTCAATAAGGAGGTCAGAGGGATACAGTAAACCTGAAGTGAGGCATCGGAATCTATAACTAGTGTCATAGGAATGGTTCAAAACATAGACAATAAGAAGAGTCAGTTTTCTTGTACTTAAGTCGGCATTGTGCCTTTTGTATTTAATTCCGAGGCAATTTCTGTGTTTCATGGTCAATAAGAAGGTCAGAGGGATACAGTAAACCTGAAGTGAAGCATCGGAATCTATAACTAGTGTCACATGAATGGTTCAAACATAGACAGTAGGAAGAGTCGGTTTTCTTATACATAAATCGGCATTGTGCCTTTTGTATTGAATTCCGATGCAATTTCTGTGTTTCATCGTCAATAAGAAGGTCAGAGGGATACAGTAAACCTAAAGTGAAGCATCGGAATCTATAACTAGTGTCACAGGAATGGTTCAAAATATAGACAGTAAGAATAGTCAGTTTTCTTGTACTTAAGTCGGCATTGTGCCATTTGTATTTAACTCCGATGCAATTTCTGTGTTTTATCGTCAATAAGGAGGTCAGAGGGATACAGTAAACCTGAAGTGAAGCATCGGAATCTATAACTAGTGTCACAGGAATGGTTCAAAACATAAACAGTAAGAAGAGTCAGTTTTCTTGTACTTAAGTCTGCATTGTGCCTTTTGTATTTAATTCCGATGCAATTTCTGTGTTTCATCGTCAATATGGAGGTCAGAGGGATACGGTAAACCTGAAGTGAAGCATCGGAATCTATGATTAGTGTCACATGAATGGTTCAAAACATAGACAGTAAGAAGAGTAAGTTTTCTTGTACTTAGGTCGGCATTGTGCATTTTGTATTTAATTCCGATGCCATTTCTGTGTTTCATCATCAATAAGAAGGTCAGAGGGTTACAGTAAACCTGAAGTGAGCCATCGGAATCTATAACTAGTCACAGGAATGGTTCCAAACATAGACAATAAGAAGAGTCAGTTTTCTTGTACTTAAGTCGGCATTGTGCCTTTTGTATTTAATTCCGATGCAATTTCTGTGTTTCATGGTCAATATGAAGGTCAGAGGGATACAGTAAACCTGAAGTGAAGCATCGGAATCTATAACTAGTGTCACATGAATGGTTCAAACATAGACAGTAGGAAGAGTCGGCTTTCTTGTACATAAGTCGGCATTGTGCCATTTGTTTTTAATTCCGAATCAATTTCTGTGTTTCATCGTCAATAAGAAGGTCTGATGGATACAGGAAACCTGAAGTGAAGCATCGGAAGCTATAACTAGTGTCACATGAATGTTTCAAAGCATAGACTGTAAGAGGAGTCAGTTTTCTTGTACTGAAGTCGGCATTGTGCCTTTTGTATTAAATTCCGATACAATTTCTGTGTTTCATCGTCAATAAGAAGGTCAGAGGGAAGCAGTAAACCTGAAGTGAAGCATCGGAATCTATAACTAGTGTCACATGAATGGTTCAAACATAGACAGTAAGAAGTGTCAGTTTTCTTGTACATAAGTCGGCATTGTGCATTTAGTATTTAATTACGATGCGATTTCTGTGTTTCATCGTCAATAAGAAGGTCAGAGGGATACAGTAAACCTGAAGTGAAGCATCGGAAACCATAACTAGTGTCACAGGAATGGTTCAAAGCACAGGCAGTTAGAAGAGTCAGTTTTCTTGTTCTTAAGTCGGCATTGTGCCTTTGTATTTAATTCCGATGCGATTTCTGCCTTTCATCGTCAATAAGGTCAGAGGGATACAGTGAACCTGAAGTGAAGCATCCGAATCTATATCTAGTGTCACAGGATGGTTCAAAACATAGACAGTAACAAGAGTCTGTTATCTTGTACTTAAGTCGGCATTGGTCATTTTGCATTTAATTCCGATGCAATATCTGTTTTTCATCTTCAATAAGAAGGTCAGAGAGATACAGTAAACCTGGAGTGAAGCATCGGAATCTATATCTAGTGTCTCAGGAATGGTTCAAACATAGACAGTAAGAGGAGTCAGTATTCTTGTACTTAAGTCGGGATTGTGCCTTTTGTATTTAATTCCGATGCCATTTCTATGTTTCATCATCAACCCGAAGGTCAGAGGGATACAGTAAACCTGAAGTGAGGCATCGGAATCCATAACTATTGTCATAGGAATGGTTCAAAACATAGACAATAAGAAGAGTCAGTTTTCTTGTACTTAAGTCGGCATTGTGCCTTTTGTATTTAATTCCGAGGCAATTTCTGTGTTTCATGGTCAATAAGAAGGTCAGAGGGATACAGTAAACCTGAAGTGAAGCATCGGAATCTATAACTAGTGTCACATGAATGGTTCAAACATAGACAGTAGGAAGAGTCGGTTTTCTTATACATAAATCGGCATTGTGCCTTTTGTATTGAATTCAGATGCAATTTCTGTGTTTCATCGTCAATAAGAAGGTCTGATGGATACAGTAAACCTGAAGTGAAGCATCGGAAGCTATAACTAGTGTCACATGAATGTTTCAAAACATAGACAGTAAGATGAGTCAGTTTTCTTGTACTGAAGTCGGCATTGTGCCTTTTGTATTAAATTCCGATGCAATTTCAGTGTTTCATCGTCAATAAGAAGGTCAGAGGGAAACACTAAACCTATAGTGAAGCATCGGAATCTATAACTAGTGTCACAGGAATGGTTCAAAACATAGACAGTAAGAAGAGTCAGTTTTCTTGTACTAAAGTCTTCATTGTGCTTTTTGTATATAATTCCTATGCAATTTCTGTGTTTCATCGTCAATAAGAAGGTCAGAGGGAAACAGTAAACCTGAAGTGAAGCATCGGAATCTATATCTAGTGTCACATGAATGGTTCAAACATAGACAGTAAGAAGTGTCAGTTTTCTTGAACATAAGTCGGTATTGTGCATTTAGTATTTAATTACGAAGCGATTTCTGTGTTTCATCGTCAATAAGAAGGTCAGAGGGATACAGTAAACCTGAAGTGAAGCATCGGAAACCATAACTAGTGTCACAGGAATGGTTCAAAGCACAGGCAGTTAGAAGAGGCAGTTTTCTTGTACTTAAGTCGGCGTTGTGCCTTTGTATTTAATTCCGATGCGATTTCTGTCTTTCATCGTCAATAAGAAGGTCAGAGAGATACAGTGAACCTGAAGTGAAGCATCCGAATCTATATCTAGTTTCACAGGAATGGCTTAAAACATAGACAGTAAGAAGAGTCAGTTTTCTTGTACTGAAGTCGGAATTGTGCCTTTTGTATTAAATTCCGATGCAATTTCTGTGTTTCATCGTCAATAAGAAGGTCAGAGGGAAACACTAAACCTGAAGTGAAGCATCGGAATCTATAACTAGTGTCACAGGAATGGTTCAAAACATAGACAGTAAGAAGAGTCAGTTTTCTTGTACTTAAGTCGGCATTGTGCCTTTTGTATTTAATTCCGATGCCATTTCTGTGTTTCATCATCAATACGAAGGTCAGAGGGATACAGTAAACCTGAAGTGAGGCATCGGAATCTGTAACTAGTGTCACAGGAATGGTTCAAATCATAGACAGTAAGAAGAGTCAGTTTTCTTGTACTTAAGTCGGTATTGTGCCTTTTGTATATAATTCCGATGCAATTTCTGTGATTCATCGTCAATAAGAAGGTCAGAGGGATACAGTAAACCTGGAGTGAAGCATCGGAATCTATAAGTAGTGTCACATGAATGGTTCAAACATAGACAGTAAGAAGCGTCAGTTTTCTTGTACATAAGTGGGCATTGTGCCTTTTGTATTTAATTCCGATGCAATTTCTGTGTTTCATCGTCAATAAGAAGGTCAGAGGGATACAGTATACCTCAAGTGAAGCATCGGAATCTATAATTATTGTCACATGAATGGTTCAAATCATAGTCAATAAGAAGAGTCAGTTTTCTTGTACTTAATTTGGCATTGTGCATTTTGTATTTAATTCCGATGCCATTTCTGTGTTTCATCATCAATAAGAAGGTCAGAGGGATACAGTTAACATGAAGTGAGGCATCGGAATCTATAACTAGTTTCACAGGAATGGTTCAACACATAGACAGCAAGAAGTGTCAGTTTTCTTGAACATAAGTCGGCATTGTGCATTTAGTATTTAATTACGATGCGATTTCTGTGTTTCATCGTCAATAAGAAGGTCAGAGGGATACAGTAAACCTGAAGTGAAGCATCGGAAACCATAACTAGTGTCACAGGAATGGTTCAAAGCACAGGCAGTTAGAAGAGTCAGTTTTCTTGTACTTAAGTCGGCATTGTGCCTTTGTATTTAATTCCGATGCGATTTCTGTCTTTCATCGTCAATAAGAAGGTCAGAGGGATACAGTAAGCCTGAAGTGAAGCATCGGAATCTATAACTAGTGTCACAGGAATGGTTCAAAACATAGACAGTAAGAAGAGTCAGTTATCTTGTACTTAAGTCGGCATTGTGCCTTTTATATTTAATTCCGATGCAATTTCTGTGTTTCTTCGTCAATACGAAGGTGAGAGGGATACAGTAAACCTGAAGTGAAGCATCGTAATCTATAACTAGTGTCACAGGAATGGTTCAAAACATAGACAGTAAGAAGAGTCAGTTTTCTTGTACTTAAGTTGGCATTGTGCCTTTTGAATTTAATTCCGATGCAATCTCTGTCTTTCATCGTCAATAAGAAGGTCAGAGGGATACAGTAAAGCTGAAGTGAAGCATCGTAATCTATAACTAGTGTCACAGGAATGGTTCAAAACATAGACAGTAAGAAGAGTCAGTTTTCTTATACTTAAGTTGGCATTGTGCCTTTTGAATTTAATTCCGATGCAATCTCTGTCTTTCATCGTCAATAAGAAGGTCAGAGGGATACAGTAAAGCTGAAGTGAAGCATCGGAATCTATAACTAGTGTCACAGGAATGGTTCAAATCTTAGACAGTAAGAAGAGTCAGTTTTCTTGTACTTAAGTCGGCATTGTGCCTTTTATATTTAATTCCGATCCATTCTCTGTGTTTCATCGTCAATAAGAAGGTCAGAGGGATGCTGTAAACCTGAAGTGAAGCAACGGAATCTATAACTAGTGTCACAGGAATGGTTCAATCATAGACAGTAAGAAGAGACAGTTTTCTTGTACTTAAGTCGGCATTGTGCTTTTTGTATTTAATTCCGGTGCAATTTCTGTGTTTCATCGACAATAAGAAGGTCTGATGGATACAGTAAACCTGAAGTGAAGCATCGGAAGCTATAACTAGTGTCACATGAATGTTTCAAAACATAGACAGTAAGAAGAGTCTGTTTTCTTGTACTGAAGTCGGCATTGTGCCTTTTGTATTAAATTCCGATGCAATTTCAGTGTTTCATCGTCAATAAGAAGGTCAGAGGGAAACACTAAACCTATAGTGAAGCATCGGAATCTATAACTAGTGTCACAGGAATGGTTCAACACATAGACAGCAAGAAGTGTCAGTTTTCTTGAACATAAGTCGGCATTGTGCATTTAGTATTTAATTACGATGCGATTTCTGTGTTTCATCGTCAATAAGAAGGTCAGAGGGATACAGTAAACCTGAAGTGAAGCATCGGAAACCATAACTAGTGTCACAGGAATGGTTCAAAGCACAGGCAGTTAGAAGAGTCAGTTTTCTTGTACTTAAGTCGGCATTGTGCCTTTGTATTTAATTCCGATGCGATTTCTGTCTTTCATCGTCAATAAGAAGGTCAGAGGGATACAGTAAGCCTGAAGTGAAGCATCGGAATCTATAACTAGTGTCACAGGAATGGTTCAAAACATAGACAGTAAGAAGAGTCAGTTATCTTGTACTTAAGTCGGCATTGTGCCTTTTATATTTAATTCCGATGCAATTTCTGTGTTTCTTCGTCAATACGAAGGTGAGAGGGATACAGTAAACCTGAAGTGAAGCATCGTAATCTATAACTAGTGTCACAGGAATGGTTCAAAACATAGACAGTAAGAAGAGTCAGTTTTCTTGTACTTAAGTTGGCATTGTGCCTTTTGAATTTAATTCCGATGCAATCTCTGTCTTTCATCGTCAATAAGAAGGTCAGAGGGATACAGTAAAGCTGAAGTGAAGCATCGTAATCTATAACTAGTGTCACAGGAATGGTTCAAAACATAGACAGTAAGAAGAGTCAGTTTTCTTATACTTAAGTTGGCATTGTGCCTTTTGAATTTAATTCCGATGCAATCTCTGTCTTTCATCGTCAATAAGAAGGTCAGAGGGATACAGTAAAGCTGAAGTGAAGCATCGGAATCTATAACTAGTGTCACAGGAATGGTTCAAATCTTAGACAGTAAGAAGAGTCAGTTTTCTTGTACTTAAGTCGGCATTGTGCCTTTTATATTTAATTCCGATCCATTCTCTGTGTTTCATCGTCAATAAGAAGGTCAGAGGGATGCTGTAAACCTGAAGTGAAGCAACGGAATCTATAACTAGTGTCACAGGAATGGTTCAATCATAGACAGTAAGAAGAGACAGTTTTCTTGTACTTAAGTCGGCATTGTGCTTTTTGTATTTAATTCCGGTGCAATTTCTGTGTTTCATCGACAATAAGAAGGTCTGATGGATACAGTAAACCTGAAGTGAAGCATCGGAAGCTATAACTAGTGTCACATGAATGTTTCAAAACATAGACAGTAAGAAGAGTCTGTTTTCTTGTACTGAAGTCGGCATTGTGCCTTTTGTATTAAATTCCGATGCAATTTCAGTGTTTCATCGTCAATAAGAAGGTCAGAGGGAAACACTAAACCTATAGTGAAGCATCGGAATCTATAACTAGTGTCACAGGAATGGTTCAAAACATAGACAGTAAGAAGAGTCAGTTTTGTTGTACTAAAGTCTTCATTGTGCTTTTTGTATATAATTCCTATGCAATTTCTGTGTTTCATCGTCAATAAGAAGGTCAGAGGGAAACAGTAAACCTGAAATGAAGCATCGGAATCTATATCTAGTGTCACATGAATGGTTCAAACATAGACAGTAAGAAGTGTCAGTTTTCTTGAACATAAGTCGGTATTGTGCATTTAGTATTTAATTACGAAGCGATTTCTGTGTTTCATCGTCAATAAGAAGGTCAGAGGGATACAGTAAACCTGAAGTGAAGCATCGGAAACCATAACTAGTGTCACAGGAATGGTTCAAAGCACAGGCAGTTAGAAGAGGCAGTTTTCTTGTACTTAAGTCGGCGTTGTGCCTTTGTATTTAATTCCGATGCGATTTCTGTCTTTCATCGTCAATAAGAAGGTCAGAGAGATACAGTGAACCTGAAGTGAAGCATCCGAATCTATATCTAGTTTCACAGGAATGGCTTAAAACATAGACAGTAAGAAGAGTCAGTTTTCTTGTACTGAAGTCGGAATTGTGCCTTTTGTATTAAATTCCGATGCAATTCCTGTGTTTCATCGTCAATAAGAAGGTCAGAGGGAAACACTAAACCTGAAGTGAAGCATCGGATCCTATAACTAGTGTCACAGGAATGGTTCAAAACATAGACAGTAAGAAGAGTCAGTTTTCTTGTACTTAAGTCGGCATTGTGCCTTTTGTATTTAATTCCGATGCCATTTCTGTGTTTCATCATCAATACGAAGGTCAGAGGGATACAGTAAACCTGAAGTGACGCATCGGAATCTGTAACTAGTGTCACAGGAATGGTTCATTCATAGACAGTAAGAAGAGTCAGTTTTCTTGTACTTAAGTCGGTATTGTGCCTTTTGTATATAATTCCGATGCAATTTCTGTGATTCATCGTCAATAAGAAGGTCAGAGGGATACAGTAAACCTGGAGTGAAGCATCGGAATCTATAAGTAGTGTCACATGAATGGTTCAAACATAGACAGTAAGAAGCGTCAGTTTTCTTGTACATAAGTGGGCATTGTGCCTTTTGTATTTAATTCCGATGCAATTTCTGTGTTTCATCGTCAATAAGAAGGTCAGAGGGATACAGTATACCTCAAGTGAAGCATCGGAATCTATAATTATTGTCACATGAATGGTTCAAATCATAGTCAATAAGAAGAGTCAGTTTTCTTGTACTTAATTCGGCATTGTGCATTTTGTATTTAATTCCGATGCCATTTCTGTGTTTCATCATCAATAAGAAGGTCAGAGGGATACAGTTAACATGAAGTGAGGCATCGGAATCTATAACTAGTTTCACAGGAATGGTTCAACACATAGACAGCAAGAAGTGTCAGTTTTCTTGAACATAAGTCGGCATTGTGCATTTAGTATTTAATTACGATGCGATTTCTGTGTTTCATCGTCAATAAGAAGGTCAGAGGGATACAGTAAACCTGAAGTGAAGCATCGGAAACCATAACTAGTGTCACAGGAATGGTTCAAAGCACAGGCAGTTAGAAGAGTCAGTTTTCTTGTACTTAAGTCGGCATTGTGCCTTTGTATTTAATTCCGATGCGATTTCTGTCTTTCATCGTCAATAAGAAGGTCAGAGGGATACAGTAAGCCTGAAGTGAAGCATCGGAATCTATAACTAGTGTCACAGGAATGGTTCAAAACATAGACAGTAAGAAGAGTCAGTTATCTTGTACTTAAGTCGGCATTGTGCCTTTTATATTTAATTCCGATGCAATTTCTGTGTTTCTTCGTCAATACGAAGGTGAGAGGGATACAGTAAACCTGAAGTGAAGCATCGTAATCTATAACTAGTGTCACAGGAATGGTTCAAAACATAGACAGTAAGAAGAGTCAGTTTTCTTGTACTTAAGTTGGCATTGTGCCTTTTGAATTTAATTCCGATGCAATCTCTGTCTTTCATCGTCAATAAGAAGGTCAGAGGGATACAGTAAAGCTGAAGTGAAGCATCGTAATCTATAACTAGTGTCACAGGAATGGTTCAAAACATAGACAGTAAGAAGAGTCAGTTTTCTTATACTTAAGTTGGCATTGTGCCTTTTGAATTTAATTCCGATGCAATCTCTGTCTTTCATCGTCAATAAGAAGGTCAGAGGGATACAGTAAAGCTGAAGTGAAGCATCGGAATCTATAACTAGTGTCACAGGAATGGTTCAAATCTTAGACAGTAAGAAGAGTCAGTTTTCTTGTACTGAAGTCGGCATTGTGCCTTTTGTATTAAATTCCGATGCAATTTCAGTGTTTCATCGTCAATAAGAAGGTCAGAGGGAAACACTAAACCTATAGTGAAGCATCGGAATCTATAACTAGTGTCACAGGAATGGTTCAAAACATAGACAGTAAGAAGAGTCAGTTTTCTTGTACTAAAGTCTTCATTGTGCTTTTTGTATATAATTCCTATGCAATTTCTGTGTTTCATCGTCAATAAGAAGGTCAGAGGGAAACAGTAAACCTGAAGTGAAGCATCGGAATCTATATCTAGTGTCACATGAATGGTTCAAACATAGACAGTAAGAAGTGTCAGTTTTCTTGAACATAAGTCGGTATTGTGCATTTAGTATTTAATTACGAAGCGATTTCTGTGTTTCATCGTCAATAAGAAGGTCAGAGGGATACAGTAAACCTGAAGTGAAGCATCGGAAACCATAACTAGTGTCACAGGAATGGTTCAAAGCACAGGCAGTTAGAAGAGGCAGTTTTCTTGTACTTAAGTCGGCGTTGTGCCTTTGTATTTAATTCCGATGCGATTTCTGTCTTTCATCGTCAATAAGAAGGTCAGAGAGATACAGTGAACCTGAAGTGAAGCATCCGAATCTATATCTAGTTTCACAGGAATGGCTTAAAACATAGACAGTAAGAAGAGTCAGTTTTCTTGTACTGAAGTCGGAATTGTGCCTTTTGTATTAAATTCCGATGCAATTTCTGTGTTTCATCGTCAATAAGAAGGTCAGAGGGAAACACTAAACCTGAAGTGAAGCATCGGAATCTATAACTAGTGTCACAGGAATGGTTCAAAACATAGACAGTAAGAAGAGTCAGTTTTCTTGTACTTAAGTCGGCATTGTGCCTTTTGTATTTAATTCCGATGCCATTTCTGTGTTTCATCATCAATACGAAGGTCAGAGGGATACAGTAAACCTGAAGTGAGGCATCGGAATCTGTAACTAGTGTCACAGGAATGGTTCAAATCATAGACAGTAAGAAGAGTCAGTTTTCTTGTACTTAAGTCGGTATTGTGCCTTTTGTATATAATTCCGATGCAATTTCTGTGATTCATCGTCAATAAGAAGGTCAGAGGGATACAGTAAACCTGGAGTGAAGCATCGGAATCTATAAGTAGTGTCACATGAATGGTTCAAACATAGACAGTAAGAAGCGTCAGTTTTCTTGTACATAAGTGGGCATTGTGCCTTTTGTATTTAATTCCGATGCAATTTCTGTGTTTCATCGTCAATAAGAAGGTCAGAGGGATACAGTATACCTCAAGTGAAGCATCGGAATCTATAATTATTGTCACATGAATGGTTCAAATCATAGTCAATAAGAAGAGTCAGTTTTCTTGTACTTAATTTGGCATTGTGCATTTTGTATTTAATTCCGATGCCATTTCTGTGTTTCATCATCAATAAGAAGGTCAGAGGGATACAGTTAACATGAAGTGAGGCATCGGAATCTATAACTAGTTTCACAGGAATGGTTCAACACATAGACAGCAAGAAGTGTCAGTTTTCTTGAACATAAGTCGGCATTGTGCATTTAGTATTTAATTACGATGCGATTTCTGTGTTTCATCGTCAATAAGAAGGTCAGAGGGATACAGTAAACCTGAAGTGAAGCATCGGAAACCATAACTAGTGTCACAGGAATGGTTCAAAGCACAGGCAGTTAGAAGAGTCAGTTTTCTTGTACTTAAGTCGGCATTGTGCCTTTGTATTTAATTCCGATGCGATTTCTGTCTTTCATCGTCAATAAGAAGGTCAGAGGGATACAGTAAGCCTGAAGTGAAGCATCGGAATCTATAACTAGTGTCACAGGAATGGTTCAAAACATAGACAGTAAGAAGAGTCAGTTATCTTGTACTTAAGTCGGCATTGTGCCTTTTATATTTAATTCCGATGCAATTTCTGTGTTTCTTCGTCAATACGAAGGTGAGAGGGATACAGTAAACCTGAAGTGAAGCATCGTAATCTATAACTAGTGTCACAGGAATGGTTCAAAACATAGACAGTAAGAAGAGTCAGTTTTCTTGTACTTAAGTTGGCATTGTGCCTTTTGAATTTAATTCCGATGCAATCTCTGTCTTTCATCGTCAATAAGAAGGTCAGAGGGATACAGTAAAGCTGAAGTGAAGCATCGTAATCTATAACTAGTGTCACAGGAATGGTTCAAAACATAGACAGTAAGAAGAGTCAGTTTTCTTATACTTAAGTTGGCATTGTGCCTTTTGAATTTAATTCCGATGCAATCTCTGTCTTTCATCGTCAATAAGAAGGTCAGAGGGATACAGTAAAGCTGAAGTGAAGCATCGGAATCTATAACTAGTGTCACAGGAATGGTTCAAATCTTAGACAGTAAGAAGAGTCAGTTTTCTTGTACTTAAGTCGGCATTGTGCCTTTTATATTTAATTCCGATCCATTCTCTGTGTTTCATCGTCAATAAGAAGGTCAGAGGGATGCTGTAAACCTGAAGTGAAGCAACGGAATCTATAACTAGTGTCACAGGAATGGTTCAATCATAGACAGTAAGAAGAGACAGTTTTCTTGTACTTAAGTCGGCATTGTGCTTTTTGTATTTAATTCCGGTGCAATTTCTGTGTTTCATCGACAATAAGAAGGTCTGATGGATACAGTAAACCTGAAGTGAAGCATCGGAAGCTATAACTAGTGTCACATGAATGTTTCAAAACATAGACAGTAAGAAGAGTCTGTTTTCTTGTACTGAAGTCGGCATTGTGCCTTTTGTATTAAATTCCGATGCAATTTCAGTGTTTCATCGTCAATAAGAAGGTCAGAGGGAAACACTAAACCTATAGTGAAGCATCGGAATCTATAACTAGTGTCACAGGAATGGTTCAACACATAGACAGCAAGAAGTGTCAGTTTTCTTGAACATAAGTCGGCATTGTGCATTTAGTATTTAATTACGATGCGATTTCTGTGTTTCATCGTCAATAAGAAGGTCAGAGGGATACAGTAAACCTGAAGTGAAGCATCGGAAACCATAACTAGTGTCACAGGAATGGTTCAAAGCACAGGCAGTTAGAAGAGTCAGTTTTCTTGTACTTAAGTCGGCATTGTGCCTTTGTATTTAATTCCGATGCGATTTCTGTCTTTCATCGTCAATAAGAAGGTCAGAGGGATACAGTAAGCCTGAAGTGAAGCATCGGAATCTATAACTAGTGTCACAGGAATGGTTCAAAACATAGACAGTAAGAAGAGTCAGTTATCTTGTACTTAAGTCGGCATTGTGCCTTTTATATTTAATTCCGATGCAATTTCTGTGTTTCTTCGTCAATACGAAGGTGAGAGGGATACAGTAAACCTGAAGTGAAGCATCGTAATCTATAACTAGTGTCACAGGAATGGTTCAAAACATAGACAGTAAGAAGAGTCAGTTTTCTTGTACTTAAGTTGGCATTGTGCCTTTTGAATTTAATTCCGATGCAATCTCTGTCTTTCATCGTCAATAAGAAGGTCAGAGGGATACAGTAAAGCTGAAGTGAAGCATCGTAATCTATAACTAGTGTCACAGGAATGGTTCAAAACATAGACAGTAAGAAGAGTCAGTTTTCTTATACTTAAGTTGGCATTGTGCCTTTTGAATTTAATTCCGATGCAATCTCTGTCTTTCATCGTCAATAAGAAGGTCAGAGGGATACAGTAAAGCTGAAGTGAAGCATCGGAATCTATAACTAGTGTCACAGGAATGGTTCAAATCTTAGACAGTAAGAAGAGTCAGTTTTCTTGTACTTAAGTCGGCATTGTGCCTTTTATATTTAATTCCGATCCATTCTCTGTGTTTCATCGTCAATAAGAAGGTCAGAGGGATGCTGTAAACCTGAAGTGAAGCAACGGAATCTATAACTAGTGTCACAGGAATGGTTCAATCATAGACAGTAAGAAGAGACAGTTTTCTTGTACTTAAGTCGGCATTGTGCTTTTTGTATTTAATTCCGGTGCAATTTCTGTGTTTCATCGACAATAAGAAGGTCTGATGGATACAGTAAACCTGAAGTGAAGCATCGGAAGCTATAACTAGTGTCACATGAATGTTTCAAAACATAGACAGTAAGAAGAGTCTGTTTTCTTGTACTGAAGTCGGCATTGTGCCTTTTGTATTAAATTCCGATGCAATTTCAGTGTTTCATCGTCAATAAGAAGGTCAGAGGGAAACACTAAACCTATAGTGAAGCATCGGAATCTATAACTAGTGTCACAGGAATGGTTCAAAACATAGACAGTAAGAAGAGTCAGTTTTGTTGTACTAAAGTCTTCATTGTGCTTTTTGTATATAATTCCTATGCAATTTCTGTGTTTCATCGTCAATAAGAAGGTCAGAGGGAAACAGTAAACCTGAAATGAAGCATCGGAATCTATATCTAGTGTCACATGAATGGTTCAAACATAGACAGTAAGAAGTGTCAGTTTTCTTGAACATAAGTCGGTATTGTGCATTTAGTATTTAATTACGAAGCGATTTCTGTGTTTCATCGTCAATAAGAAGGTCAGAGGGATACAGTAAACCTGAAGTGAAGCATCGGAAACCATAACTAGTGTCACAGGAATGGTTCAAAGCACAGGCAGTTAGAAGAGGCAGTTTTCTTGTACTTAAGTCGGCGTTGTGCCTTTGTATTTAATTCCGATGCGATTTCTGTCTTTCATCGTCAATAAGAAGGTCAGAGAGATACAGTGAACCTGAAGTGAAGCATCCGAATCTATATCTAGTTTCACAGGAATGGCTTAAAACATAGACAGTAAGAAGAGTCAGTTTTCTTGTACTGAAGTCGGAATTGTGCCTTTTGTATTAAATTCCGATGCAATTCCTGTGTTTCATCGTCAATAAGAAGGTCAGAGGGAAACACTAAACCTGAAGTGAAGCATCGGATCCTATAACTAGTGTCACAGGAATGGTTCAAAACATAGACAGTAAGAAGAGTCAGTTTTCTTGTACTTAAGTCGGCATTGTGCCTTTTGTATTTAATTCCGATGCCATTTCTGTGTTTCATCATCAATACGAAGGTCAGAGGGATACAGTAAACCTGAAGTGACGCATCGGAATCTGTAACTAGTGTCACAGGAATGGTTCATTCATAGACAGTAAGAAGAGTCAGTTTTCTTGTACTTAAGTCGGTATTGTGCCTTTTGTATATAATTCCGATGCAATTTCTGTGATTCATCGTCAATAAGAAGGTCAGAGGGATACAGTAAACCTGGAGTGAAGCATCGGAATCTATAAGTAGTGTCACATGAATGGTTCAAACATAGACAGTAAGAAGCGTCAGTTTTCTTGTACATAAGTGGGCATTGTGCCTTTTGTATTTAATTCCGATGCAATTTCTGTGTTTCATCGTCAATAAGAAGGTCAGAGGGATACAGTATACCTCAAGTGAAGCATCGGAATCTATAATTATTGTCACATGAATGGTTCAAATCATAGTCAATAAGAAGAGTCAGTTTTCTTGTACTTAATTCGGCATTGTGCATTTTGTATTTAATTCCGATGCCATTTCTGTGTTTCATCATCAATAAGAAGGTCAGAGGGATACAGTTAACATGAAGTGAGGCATCGGAATCTATAACTAGTTTCACAGGAATGGTTCAACACATAGACAGCAAGAAGTGTCAGTTTTCTTGAACATAAGTCGGCATTGTGCATTTAGTATTTAATTACGATGCGATTTCTGTGTTTCATCGTCAATAAGAAGGTCAGAGGGATACAGTAAACCTGAAGTGAAGCATCGGAAACCATAACTAGTGTCACAGGAATGGTTCAAAGCACAGGCAGTTAGAAGAGTCAGTTTTCTTGTACTTAAGTCGGCATTGTGCCTTTGTATTTAATTCCGATGCGATTTCTGTCTTTCATCGTCAATAAGAAGGTCAGAGGGATACAGTAAGCCTGAAGTGAAGCATCGGAATCTATAACTAGTGTCTCAGGAATGGTTCAAAACATAGACAGTAAGAAGAGTCAGTTATCTTGTACTTAAGTCGGCATTGTGCCTTTTATATTTAATTCCGATGCAATTTCTGTGTTTCTTCGTCAATACGAAGGTGAGAGGGATACAGTAAACCTGAAGTGAAGCATCGTAATCTATAACTAGTGTCACAGGAATGGTTCAAAACATAGACAGTAAGAAGAGTCAGTTTTCTTGTACTTAAGTTGGCATTGTGCCCTTTGAATTTAATTCCGATGCAATCTCTGTCTTTCACCGTCAATAAGAAGGTCAGAGGGATACAGTAAAGCTGAAGTGAAGCATCGTAATCTATAACTAGTGTCACAGGAATGGTTCAAAACATAGACAGTAAGAAGAGTCAGTTTTCTTATACTTAAGTTGGCATTGTGCCTTTTGAATTTAATTCCGATGCAATCTCTGTCTTTCATCGTCAATAAGAAGGTCAGAGGGATACAGCAAAGCTAAGGTGAAGCATCGGAATCTATAACTAGTGTCACAGGAATGGTTCAAATCTTAGACAGTAAGAAGAGTCAGTTTTCTTGTACTTAAGTCGGCATTGTGCCTTTTATATTTAATTCCGATCCATTCTCTGTGTTTCATCGTCAATAAGAAGGTCAGAGGGATGCTGTAAACCTGAAGTGAAGCAACGGAATCTATAACTAGTGTCACAGGAATGGTTCAATCATAGACAGTAAGAAGAGACAGTTTTCTTGTACTTAAGTCGGCATTGTGCTTTTTGTATTTAATTCCGGTGCAATTTCTGTGTTTCATCGTCAATAAGAAGGTCTGATGGATACATTAAACCTGAAGTGAAGCATCGGAATGTATAACTAGTGTCACTTGAATGGTTCAAACATAGACAGTGAGAAGAGTCAGTTTTCTTGTACTTAAGTCGGCATTGTGCCTTTTGTATTTAATTCCGATGCAATTTCTGTGTTTCATCGTCAATAAGGTGGTCAGAGGGATACAGAAAACCTGAAGTGAAGCATCGGATTCTATAACTAGTGTCACAGGATTGGTGCAAACATAGACAGTAATAAGAGTCAGTTTTCTTGTACGTAAGTCGGCATTGTGCCTTTTATATTTAATTCCGATGCAATATCTGTGTTTCATCGTCAATAAGAAGGTCAGAGGGATGCAGTAAACCTAAAGTGAAGCATCGGAATCTATAACTAGTGTCACAGGAATGGTTCAAAACATAGACTGTAAGAAGAGTCAGTTTTCTTGTAGTTAAGTCGGCATTGTGCCTTTTGTATTTAACTCCGATGCAATTTCTGTGTTTTATCGTCAATAAGGAGGTCAGAGGGATACAGTAAACCTGAAGTGAAGCATCGGAATCTATAACTTGTGGCACAGGAATTGTTCAAAACATAGACAGTAAGAAGGGTCACTTTTCTTGTACTTAAGTCGGCATTGTGCCTTTTGTATTTAATTCCGATGCAATTTCTGTGTTTCATCGTCAATATGAAGGTCAGAGGGACACAGTAAACCTGAAGTGAAGTAACGGAATTAATAACTAGTGTCACAGGAATGGTTCAAAGCATAGACAGTAAGAAGAGTCAGTTATCTTGTACTTAAGTCGGCATTGTGCCTTTCTAATTTAATTCCGATGCAATATCTGTTATTCATCGTCAATAAGAAGGTCAGAGGGATACAGTAAACCTGAAGTGTAGCATCGGAATCTATAACTAGTGTCACAGGAATGGTTCAAAACATAGACAGTAAGAAGAGTCAGTTTTCTTGTACTTAAGTCGGCATTGTGCAATTTGAATTTAATTGCGATGCAATTTCTGTCTTTCATCGTCAAGAAGAAGGTCAGAGGGATACAGTAAAGCTGAAGTGAAGCATCGGAATCTATAACTAGTGTCACAGGAATGGTTCAAAACTTAGACAGTATGAAGAGTCAGTTTTCTTGTACTTAAGTCGGCATTGTGCCTTTTGAATTTAATTCCGATGCAATTTCTGTGTTTCATCGTCAATAAGAAGGTCAGAGGGATACAGTAAACCTGAAGTGAAGCAACGGAATCTATAACTAGTGTCACAGAAATGGTTCAATCATAGACAGTAAGGAGAGACAGTTTTCTTGTACTTAAGTCGGCATTGTGCCTTTTGTATTTAATTCCGATGCAATTTCGGTGTTTCATGGTCATTAAGAAGGTCAGAGGGATACAGGAAACCTGAAATGAAGCATCGGAATCTATAACTAGTGTCACATGAATGGTTCAAACATAGACTGTAAGAAGAGTCAGTTTTCTTGAACTGAAATCGGCATTGCGACGTTTGTATTTAATTCCGATGCAATTTCTGTGTTTCATCGTCAATAAGAAGGTCTGATGGATACAGTAAACCTGAAGTGAAGAGTCGGAATCTATAACTAGTGTCACCTGAATGGTTCAAACATAGACAGTAAGAAGAGTCCGTTTTCTAATACATAAGTCGGCATTGTGCCTTTTGTATTTAATTCCGATGCAATTTCTGTGTTTCATCGTCAATAAGAAGGTCAGAGGGATAAAGTATACCTGAAGTGTAGCATCGGAATCTATAACTGGTGTCACATGAATGGTTCTAACATAGACAGTAAGAAGAGTCCGTTTTCTTGTACATAAGCCGGCATTGTGCCTTTTGTATGTAATTCCGGTGCAATTTCTGTGTTTCATCGTCAATAAGAAGGTCTGATGGATACAGTAAACCTGAAGTGAAGCATCGGAATCTATATCTAGTGTCACAGGAGTGGTTCAAATCATAGACCGTAAGAAGAGTCAGTTTTCTTGTACTTAAGTCGGCATTGTGCCTTTTGTATTTAATTCCGATGCAATTTCTATGTTTCATCGTCAATAAGGTGGTCTGAGGGATACAGTAAACCCGAAGTGACGCATCGGATTCTATAACTAGTGTCACAGGAATTGTTTAAAACATAGACAGTAAGAAGAGTCACTTTTCATGTACTTAAGTCGGCATTGTGCCTTTTGTATTTTATTCCGATGCAATTTCTGTGTTTCATCGTCAATATGAAGGTCAGAGGGATACAGTAAACCTGAAGTGAAATAACGGAATTAATAACTAGTGTCACAGGAGTGGTTCAAAGCATTGACAGTAAGAAGAGTCAGTTATCTTGTACTTAAGTCGGCATTGTGCCTTTTGAATTTAATTCCGATGCAATATCTGTGATTCATCGTCAATGAGAAGGTCAGAGGGATACAGTAAACCTGAAGTGAAGCATCGGAATCTATAACTAGTGTCACAGGAATGGTTCAAAACATAGACAGTATGAAGAGTCAGTTTTCTTGTACTTAAGTCGTCATTGTGCCTTTTGTATTTAATTCCGATGCAATTTCTGTGTTTCATCGTCAATAAGAAGGTCATAGGGATAAAGTAAACCTGAAGTGAAGCAACGGAATCTATAACTAGTGTCACAGGAATGGTTCAATCATAGACAGTAAGAAGAGACAGTTTTGTTGTACTTAAGTCGGCATTGCGCCTTTTGTATTTAATTCCGATGCAATTTCTGTGTTTCATGGTTAATAAGAAGGTCAGAGGGATACAGTAAACCTGAAATGAAGCATCGGAATCTATAACTAGTGTCACATGAATGGTTCAAACATAGACAGTAAGAAGAGTCAGTTTTCTTGTACTGAAGTCGGCATTGTGCCTTTTGTATTTAATCCCGATGCAATTTCTGTGTTTCTTTGTCAATAAGAAGGTCAGAGGGAAACAGTAAACCTGAAGTGAAGCATCGGAATCCATAACTAGTTTCACAGGAATGGTTCAAAACATAGACAGTAAGAAGAGTCAGCTCTCTTGTACTTAAGTCTTCATTGTGCTTTTTGTATATAATTCCGATGCAATTTCTGTGTTTCATCAACAATAAGAAGGTCAGAGGGATACAGTAAACCTGAAGTGAAGCATCGGAATCTATAACTAGTGTCACATGAATGGTTCAAACATAGACAGTAAGATTAGTCAGTTTTCTTGTACATAAGTCGGCATTGTGCATTTAGTATTTAATTACGATGGAATTTCTGTGTTTCATCGTCAATAAGAAGGTCAGAGGGATACAGTAAACCTGAGTGAATCATTGGAAACTATATCTAGTGTCACAGGAATGGTTCATAGCTTAGGCAGTAAGAAGAGTCAGTTTTTCTTGTACTTAAGTCGGCATTGTGCCTTTGTATTTAATTCCGATGCGATTTCTGCGTTTCATCGTCAATAAGAAGGTCAGAGGGATACAGTAAACCTGAAGTGAAGCATCGGATTCTATAACTAGTGTCACAGGAATGGTTCAAAGCATAGACAGTTAGAAGAGTCAGTTTTCTTGTACTTAAGTCGGCATTGTGCCTTTTGTATTTAATTCCGATGCAATATCTGTAATTCATCTTCAATAAGAAGGTCAGAGGGATAAAGTAAACCTGAAGTGAAGCATCGGAATCTATAACTAGTGTCGCAGGAATGGTTTAAAACATAGACAGTAAGAAGAGTCAGTTTTCTTGTACTTAAGACGGCATTGTTGCTTTTCTATTTAATTCCGATGCAATATCTGAGTTTCATCGTCAATAAGAAGGTCAGAGGGATATAGTAAAACTAAAGTGAAGCATCGGAATCTATAACTAGTGTCACAGGAGTGGTTCAAAACATAGACAGTAAGAAGAGTCAGTATTCTTGTACTTAAGTCGGCATTGTGCCTTTTGTATTTAACTCCGATTCAATTTCAGTGTTTTATCGTCAATAAGGAGGTCAGAGGGATACAGTAAACCTGAAGTGAAGCATCGGAATCTATAACTAGTGTGACTGGAGTGGTTCAAAACATAGACAGTAAGAAGAGTCAGTTTTCTTGTACTTAAGTCGGCATTGTGCCTTTTGTATTTAATTCCGATGCAATTTCTGTGTTTCATCGTCAATATGAAGGTCAGAGGGATACAGTAAACCTGAAGTGAAGTAACGGAATCAATAACTAGTGTCACAGGAATGGTTCTAACATAGACAGTAAGGGGAATCAGTTTTCTTGTACTTAAGTCGGCATCGTGCCTTTTGTATTTAATTCCGATGCAATTTCTGTGTTTCATCGTCTATAAGAAGGTCAGAGGGATACAGTAAACCTGAAGTGAAGCACCGGAATCTATAACTAGTGTCACATGAATGGTTCAAACGTAGACAGTAGGAATAGTCGGTTATCTTGTACATAAGTCGGCATTGTGCCTTTTGTATATAATTCCGATGCAATTTCTGTGTTTCATCGTCAATAAGAAGGTCTGATGGATACAGTAAACCTGAAGTGAAGCATCGGAAGCTATAACTAGTGTCACATGAATGTTTCAAAACACAGACAGTAAGAAGAGTCAGTTTTCTTGTACTGATGTCGGCATTGTGCCTTTTGTATTAAATTCCGATGCAATTTCTGTGTTTCATCGTCAATAAGAATGTCAGAGGGAAACAGTAAACCTGAAGTGGAACATCGGAATCTATAACTAGTGTCACAGGAATGGTTCAAAACATAGACAGTAAGAAGAGTCAGTTTACTTGTACTTAAGTCTTCATTGTGCTTTTTGTATATAATTCCGATGCCATTTCTGTGTTTCATCAACAATAAGAAGGTCAGAGGGATACAGTAAACCTGAAGTGAAGCATCGGAATCTATAATTAATGTCACATGAATGGTTCAAACATAGACAGTAAGAAGAGTCAGTTTTCTTGTACATAAGTCGGTATTGTGCATTTAGTATTTAATTACGATGCGATTTCTGCGGTTCATCGTCAATAAGAAGGTCAGAGGGATACAGTAAACCTGAAGTGAAGCATCAGAAACCATAACTAGTGTGACAGGAATGGTTCAAAACACAGGCAGTTAGAAGAGTCAGTTTTTTTGTACTTAAGTCGGCATTGTGCCTTTGTATTTAATTCCGATGCGATTTCTGCCTTTCATCGTCAATAAGAATGTCAGAGGGATACAGTGAACCTGAAGTGAAGCATCCGAATCTATATCTAGTGTCACAGCAATGGGTTAAAACATAGACAGTAAGAAGAGTCAGTTTTCTTGTACTTAAGTCGGCATTGTGCCTTTTGTATTTAATTCCGATGCAATTTCTGTGTTCCTTCGTCAATAAGAAGGTCAGAGGGATACAGTAAAACTGAAGTGAAGCATCGGAATCTATAACTAGTGTCACATGAATGGTTCAAACATAGACAGTTAGAAGCGTCCGTTTTCTTGTACGTAAGTCGGCATTGTGCCTTTTTTATTTAATTCCGATGCAATTTCTGTGTTTCATCGTCAATAAGAAGGTCAGAGGGATACGGTAAACCTGAAGTGAAGCATCGGAATCTATAATTAGTGTCACAAAAAATGGTTCAAACATAGACAGTAAGAAGAGTAAGTTTTCTTGTACTTAAGTCGGCATTGTGCATTTTGTATTTAATTCCGATGCCATTTCTGTGTTTCATCATCAATAAGACGGTCTGAGGGATACAGTGAACCTGAAGTGAGGCATCGGAATCTATAACTAGTCACAGGAATGGTTCAAAACATAGACAATAAGAAGAGTCAGTTTTCTTGTACTTAAGTTTTCATTGTGCTTTTTGTATATAATTCCGATGCAATTTCTGTGTTTCATCAACAATAAGAAGGTCAGAGGGATACAGTAAACCTGAAGTGAAGCATCGGAATCTATAACTAGTGTCACATGAATGGTTCAAACATAGACAGTAAGAGGAGTCAGTTTTCTTGTACATAAGTCGGCATTGTGCATTTAGTATTTAATTACGATGGAATTTCTGTGTTTCATCGTCAATAAGAAGGTCAGAGGGTTACAGTAAACCTGAGTGAATCATTGGAAACTATATCTAGTGTCACAGGAATGGTTCATAGCTTAGGCAGTAAGAAGAGTCAGTTTTCTTGTACTTAAGTCGGCATTGTGCCTTTGTATTTAATTCCGATGCGATTTCTGCGTTTCATCGTCAATAAGAAGGTCAGAGGGATACAGTAAACCTGAAGTGAAGCATCGGATTCTGTAACTAGTGTCACAGGAATGGTTCAAAGCATAGACAGTTAGAAGAGTCAGTTTTCTTGTACTTAAGTCGGCATTGTGCCTTTTGTATTTAAGTCCGATGCAATATCTGTAATTCATCTTCAATAAGAAGGTCAGAGGGATACAGTAAACCTGAAGTGAAGCATCGGAATCTATAACTAGTGTCACAGGAATGGTTTAAAACATAGACAGTAAGAAGAGTCAGTTTTCTTGTACTTAAGAACGGCATTGTTGCTTTTCTATTTAGTTCCGATGCAATATCTGTGTTTCATCGTCAATAAGAAGGTCAGAGGGATATAGTAAAACTAAAGTGGAACATCGGAATCTATAACTAGTGTCACAGGAGTGGTTCAAAACATAGACAGTAAGAAGAGTCAGTATTCTTGACTTAAGTCGGCATTGTGCCTTTTGTATTTAACTCCGATTCAATTTCAGTGTTTTATCGTCAATAAGGAGGTCAGAGGGATACAGTAAACCTGAAGTGAAGCATCGGAATCTATAACTAGTGTCACAGGAGTGGTTCAAAACATAGACAGTAAGAAGAGTCAGTTTTCTTGTACTTAAGTCGGCATTGTGCCTTTTGTATTTAATTCCGATGCAATTTCTGTGTTTCATCGTCAATATGAAGGTCAGAGGGATACAGTAAACCTGAAGTGAAGTAACGGAATCAATAACTAGTGTCACAGGAATGGTTCTAACATAGACAGTAAGGGGAATCAGTTTTCTTGTACTTAAGTCGGCATTGTGCCTCTTGTATTTAATTCCGATGCAATTTCTGTGTTTCATCGTCAATTAGAAGGTCAGAGGGATACAGTAAACCTGAAGTGAAGCATCGGAATCTATAACTAGTGTCACATGAATGGTTCAAACGTAGACAGTAGGAATAGTCGGTTTACTTGTACATAAGTCGGCATTGTGCCTTTTGTATATAATTCCGATGCAATTTCTGTGTTTCATCGTCAATAAGAAGGTCTGGTGGATACAGTAAACCTGAAGTGAAGCATCGGAAGCTGTAACTAGTGTCACATGAATGTTTCAAAACACAGACAGTAAGAAGAGTCAGTTTTCTTGTACTGATGTCGGCATTGTGCCTTTTGTATTAAATTCCGATGCAATTTCAGTGTTTCATCGTCAATAAGAAGGTCAGAGGGATACAGTTAACCTGAAGTGAAACATCGGAATCTATAACTAGTGTCACAGGAATGGTTCAAAACATAGACAGTAAGAAGAGTCAGTTTACTTGTACTTAAGTATTCATTGTGCTTTTTGTATATAATTCCGATGCCATTTCTGTGTTTCATCAACAATAAGAAGGTCAGAGGGATACAGTAAACCTGAAGTGATGCATCGGAATCTATAATTAATGTCACATGAATGGTTCAAACATAGACAGTAAGAAGAGTCAGTTTTCTTGTACATAAGTCGGCATTGTGCATTTAGTATTTAATTACGATGCGATTTCTGCGTTTCATCGTCAATAAGAAGGTCAGAGGGATACAGTAAACCTGAAGTGAAGCATCAGAAACCATAACTAGTGTGACAGGAATGGTTCAAAACACAGGCAGTTAGAAGAGTCAGTTTTTTTGTACTTAAGTCGGCATTGTGCCTTTGTATTTAATTCCGATGCGATTTCTGCCTTTCATCGTCAATAAGAAGGTCAGAGGGATACGGTGAACCTGAAGTGAAGCATCCGAATCTATATCTAGTGTCACAGCAATGGGTTAATACATAGACAGTAAGAAGAGTCAGTTTTCTTGTACTTAAGTCGGCATTGTGCCTTTTGTATTTAATTCCGATGCAATTTCTGTGTTCCTTCGTCAATAAGAAGGTCAGAGGGATACAGTAAAACTGAAGTGAAGCATCGGAATCTATAACTAGTGTCACATGAATGGTTCAAACATAGACAGTTAGAAGCGTCCGTTTTCTTGTACATAAGTCGGCATTGTGCCTTTTGTATTTAATTCCGATGCAATTTCTGTGTTTCATGGTCAATAAGAGAGTCATAGGGATACAGTAAACCTGAAGTGAAGCATCGGAATGTATAACTAGTGTCACATGAATGGTTCAAACGTAGACAGTAGGAATAGTCGGTTTTCTTGTACATAAGTCGGCATTGTGCCTTTTGTATTTAATTCCGATGCAATTTCTGTGTTTCATCGTCAATAAGAAGGTCTGATGGATACAGTAAACCTGAAATGAAGCATCGGAAGCTATAAGTAGTGTCACATGAATGTTTCAAAACATAGACAGTAAGAAGAGTCAGTTTTCTTGTACTGATGTCGGCATTGTGCCTTTTGTATTAAATTCCGATGCAATATCTGTGTTTCATCGTCAATAAGAAGGTCAGAGGGAAACAGTAAACCTGAAGTGAAGCATCGGAATCTATAACTAGTGTCACATGAATGGTTCAAACATAGACAGTAAGAAGAGTCAGTTTTCTTGTACATAAGTCGGCATTGTGCATTTAGTATTTAATTACGACGCGATTTCTATGTTTCATCGTCAATAAGACGGTCAGAGCGATACAGTAAACCTGAAGTGAAGCATCCGAATCTATATCTAGTGTCACAGGAATGGCTTAAAACATAGAGAGTAAGAAGAGTCAGTTTTCTTGTTCTTAAGTCGGCATTGTGCCTTTTGTATTTAATTCCGATGCAATTTCTGTGTTCCATCGTCAATAAGAAGGTCAGAGGGATACAGTAAACCAGAAGTGAAGCATCGGAATCTATAACTAGTGTCGCAGGAATGGTTCAAAACATAGACAATAAGATGAGTCAGTTTTCTTGTACTTAAGCCGGCATTGTGCCTTTGTTTTAATTCAGATGCAATTTCTGCGTTTCATCGTCAATAAGAAGGTCAGAGGGATACAGTAAACCTGAAGTGAGGCATCGGAATCTATAACTAGAGTCACAGGAATGGTTCAAAAGATAGACAATAAGAAGAGTCAGTTTTCTTGTACTTAAGTCGGCATTGTGACTTTTGTATTTCATTCCAATGCCATTTCTGTGTTTCATCGTCAATAAAAAGGTCAGAGGGATACAGTAAACCTGAAGTGAAGCATCGGAATCTATAACTAGTGTCACATGAATGGTACAAAACATAGACAGTAAGAAGAGTCAGTTATCTTGTAATTAAGTCGGCATTGTGCCTTTTGTATTTAATTCCGATTTAATTTCTGTGTTTCATCGTCAATAAGAAGGTCAGAGGGATACAGTAAACCTGAAGTGAAGCATCAGAATCAATAACTAGTGTCACAGGAATGGTTCAAAACATAGACAGTAAGAAGAGTCAGTTTTCTTGTATTTAAGTCGGCATTGTGGCTTATGTATTTAATTCCGATGCAATTTCTGAGTTTCATGGTCAATAAGAAGGTTAGAGGGATACAGTAAACCTGAAGTGAAGCATCGGAATCTATAACTAGTTTCACATAAATGGTTCTAACATAGACAGTAAGAAGAGTCAGTTTTCTTGTACATAAGCCGGCAATGTGCCTTTTGTATTTAATTCCGGTGCAATTTCTGTGTTTCATTGTCAATAAGAAGGTCTGATGGATACAGTAAACCTGAAGTGAAGCATCGGAATCTATATCTAGTGTCACAGGAATGGTTCAAAACATAGACAGTAAGAAGAGTCAGTTTTCTTCTACTTAAGTCGGCATTGTGCCTTTTGGATTTAATTCCGATGCAATTTCTGTGTTTCATCGTCAATAAGAAGGTCAGAGGGATACAGTAAACCTGAAGTGATGCATCGGAATCTATAACTAGTGTCACATGAATGGTTCAAACATAGACCATAGGAAGAGTCGTTTTTCTTATACATAAGTCGGCATTGTACCTTTTGTATTTAATTGCGATGCAATTTCTGCGTTTCATCGTCAATAAGAAGGTGTGAAGGATACAGTAAACCTGAAGTGAAGCATCGGAATCTATAACTAGTGTCACAGGAATGGTTCAAAACATAGACAGAAAGAAGAGTCAGTTGTCTTGTACTTAAGGCTTCATTGTGCTTTTTGTATATAATTCCGATGCAATTTCTGTATTTCATCAACAATATGAAGGTCAGAGGGATACAGTAAACCTGAAGTGAAGCATCAGAATCTATAACTAGTGTCACAGGAATTGTTCAAAACATAGACAGTAAGAAGAGTCAGTTTTCTTGTACTTAAGTCGGCATTGTGCCTTCTGTATTTAATTCCGATGCAATTTCTGAGTTTCATGGTCAATAAGAAGGTTAGAGGGATACAGTAAACCTGAAGTGAAGCATCGGAATCTATAACTAGTTTCACATGAATGGATCTAACATAGACAGTAAGAAGTGTCCGTTTTCTAGTACATAAGCCGGCAATGTGCCTTTTGTATTTAATTCCGGTGCAATTTCTGTGTTTCATTGTCTATAAGAAGGTCTGATTTATACAGTAAACCTGAAGTGAAGCATCGGAATCTATATCTAGTGTCACAGGAATGTTTCAAAACATAGACAGTAAGAAGAGTCAGTTTTCTTCTACTTAAGTCGGCATTGTGCCTTTTGTATTTAATTCCGATGCAATTTCTGCGTTTCATCGTCAATAAGAAGGTGCGATGGATACAGTAAACCTGAAGTGAAGCATCGGAAGCTATAACTAGTGTCACATGAATGTTTCAAAACATTGACAGTAAGAAGAGTCAGTTTACTTGTACTTAAGTTTTCATTGTGCTTTTTGTATATAATTCCGATGCAATTTCTGTGTTTCATCAACAATAAGATGGTCAGAGGGATACAGTAAACCTGAAGTGAAGCATCGGAATCTATAACTAGTGTCACATGAATGGTTCAAACGTAGACAGTAGGAATAGTCGGTTTTCTTGTACATAAGTCGGCATTGTGCCTTTTGTATGTAATTCCGATGCAATTTCTGTGTTTCATCGTCAATAAGAAGGTCTGATGGATACAGTAAACCTGAAGTGAAACATCGGACGCTATAACTAGTGTCACATGAATGTTTCAAAACATAGACAGTAAGAAGAGTCAGTTTTCTTGTACTGATGTCGGCATTGTGCCTTTTGTATTAAATTCCGATGCAATTTCTGTGTTTCATCGTCAATAAGAAGGTCAGAGGGAAGCTGTAAACCTGAAGTGAAGCATCGGAATCTATAACTAGTGTCACAGGAATGGTTCAAAACATAGACAGTAAGAAGAGTCAGTTTACTTGTACTTAAGTCTTCATTGTGCTTTTTGTATATAATTCCGATGCAATTTCTGTGTTTCATCAACAATAAGAAGGTCAGAGGGATACAGTAAACCTGAAGTGAAGCAACCGAATCTATAACTAGTGTCACATGAATGGTTCAAACATAGACAGTAAGAAGAGTCAGTTTTCTTGTACATAAGTCGGCATTGTGCATTTAGTATTTAATTACGATGCGATTTCTGCGTTTCATCGTCAATAAGAAGGTCAGAGGGATACAGTAAACCTGAAGTGAAGCATCAGAAACCATAACTAGTGTGACAGGAATGGTTCAAAACACAGGCAGTTAGAAGAGTCAGTTTTTTTGTACTTAAGTCGGCATTGTGCCTTTGTATTTAATTCCGATGCGATTTCTGCCTTTCATCGTCAATAAGGTCAGAGGGATACAGTGAACCTGAAGTGAAGCATCCGAATCTATATCTAGTGTCACAGGAATGGCTTAAAACATAGACAGTAAGAAGAGTCAGTTTTCTTGTTCTTAAGTCGGCATTGTGCCTTTTGTATTTAATTCCGATGCAATTTCTGTGTTCCATCGTCAATAAGAAGGTCAGAGGGATACAGTAAACCAAAAGTGAAGCATCGGAATCTATAACTAGTGTCACAGGAATGGTTCAAAGCATAGACAATAAGATGAGTCTGTTTTCTTGTACTTAAGCCGGCATTGTGCCTTTGTATTTAATTCAGATGCAATTTCTGCGTATAATCGTCAATAAGAAGGTCAGAGGGATACAGTAAACCTGAAGTGAGGCATCGGAATCTATAACTAGAGTCACAGGAATGGTTCAAATGATAGACAATAAGAAGAGTCAGTTTTCTTGTACTTAAGTCGGCATTGTGACTTTTGTATTTCATTCCAATGCCATTTCTGTGTTTCATCGTCAATAAAAAGGTCAGAGGGATACAGTAAACCTGAAGTGAAGCATCGGAATCTATAACTAGTGTCACATGAATGGTACAAAACATAGACAGTAAGAAGAGTCAGTTATCTTGTACTTAAGTCGGCATTGTGCCTTTTGTATTTAATTCCGATGCAATTTCTGTGTTTCATCGTGAATAAGAAGGTCAGAGGGATACAGTAAACCTGAAGTGAAGCATCAGAATCTATAACTAGTGTCACAGGAATGGTTCAAAACATAGACAGTAAGAAGAGTCAGTTTTCTTGTACTTAAGTCGGCATTGTGCCTTATGTATTTAATTCCGATGCAATTTCTGAGTTTCATGGTCAATAAGAAGGTTAGAGGGATACAGTAAACCTGAAGTGAAGCATCAGAAACTATAACTAGTTTCAAATAAATGGTTCTAACATAGACAGTAAGAAGAGTCCGTTTTCTTGTACATAAGCTGGCAATGTGCTTTTTGTATTTAATTCCGATGCAATTTCTGTGCTTCATTGTCAATAAGAAGGTCAGAGGGATACGGTAAACCTGAAGTGAAGCATCGGAATCTATAATTAGTGTCACATGAATGGTTCAAAACATAGACAGTAAGAAGAGTAAGTTTTCTTGTACTTAAGTCGGCATTGTGCATTTCGTATTTAATTCCGATGCCATTTCTGTGTTTCATCATCAATAAGAAGGTCAGAGGGATACAGTAAACCTGAAGTGAAGCATCGGAATCTATAACTAGTGTCACATGAATGGTTCAAACATAGACCATAGGAAGAGTCGGTTTTCTTATACATAAGTCGGCATTGTACCTTTTGTATTTAATTCCGATGCAATTTCTGCGTTTCATCGTCAATAAGAAGGTGTGAAGGATACAGTAAACCTGAAGTGAAGCATCGGAAGCTATAACTAGTGTCACATGAATGTTTCAAAACATAGACAGTAAGAAGAGTCAGTTTTCTTGTATTGAAGTCGGCAATGTGCCTTTTGTATTTATTTCCGATGCAATTTCTGTGTTTCATCATCAATAAGACGGTCAGAGGGAAACAGTAAACCTGAAGTGAAGCATCGGAATCTATATCTAGTGTCACAGGAATGGTTCAAAACATAGAAAGTAAGAAGAGTCAGTTTTCTTCTACTTAAGTCGGCATTGTGCCTTTTGTATTTAATTCCGATCCAATTTCTGTGTTTCATCGTCAATAAGAAGGTCAGAGGGATACAGTAAACCTGAAGTGAAGCATCGGAATCTATAATTAGTGTCACATGAATGGTTCAAAACATAGACAGTAAGAAGAGTCAGTTTTCTTGTACTTAAGTCGGCATTGTGCCTTCTGTATTTAATTCCGATGCAATTTCTGAGTTTCATGGTCAATAAGAAGGTTAGAGGGATACAGTAAACCTGAAGTGAAGCATCGGAATCTATAACTAGTTTCACATGAATGGTTCTAACATAGACAGTAAGAAGAGTCCGTTTTCTTGTACATAAGCCGGCAATGTGCCTTTTGTATTTAATTCCGGTGCAATTTCTGTGTTTCATCGTCAATAAGAAGGTCTGATGGATACAGTAAACCTGAAGTGAAGCATCGGAATCTATATCTAGTGGCACAGGAATGGTTCAAAACATAGACAGTAAGAAGAGTCAGTTTTCTTCTACTTAAGTCGGCATTGTACCTTATGTATTGAATTCCGATGCAATTTCTGCGTTTCATCGTCAATAAGGTGTGATGGATACAGTAAACCTGAAGTGAAGCATCGGAAGCTATAACAGGTGTCACATGAATGTTTCAAAACATAGACAGTAAGAAGAGTCAGTTTTCTTGTACTGAAGTCGGCAATGTGCCTTTTGTATTTATTTCCGATGCAATTTCTGTGTTTCATCGTCAATAAGACGGTCAGAGGGAAACAGTAAACCTGAAGTGAAGCATCGGAATCTATAACTAGTGTCACATGAAAGGTTCCAACGTAGACAGTAGGAATAGTCGGTTTTCTTGTACATTTGTCGGCATTGGGCCTTTTGTATGTAATTCCGATGCAATTTCTGTGTTTCATCGTCAATAAGAAGGTCTGATGGATACAGTAAACCTGAAGTGAAGCATCGGAAGCTATAACTAGAGTCACATGAATGTTTCAAAACATAGACAGTAAGAAGAGTCAGTTTTCATGTACTGATGTCGGCATTGTGCCTTTTGTATTAAATTCCGATGCAATTTCTGTGTTTCATCGTCAATAAGAAGGTCAGAGGGAAACAGTAAACCTGAAGTGAAGCATCGGAATCTATAACTAGTGTCACAGGAATGGTTCAAAACATAGACAGTAAGAAGAGTCAGTTTACTTGTACTTATGTCTTCATTGTGCTTTTTGTATATAATTCCGATGCAATTTCTGTGTTTCATCAACAATAAGAAGGTCAGAGGGATACAGTAAACCTGAAGTGAAGCATCAGAAACCATAACTAGTGTGACAGGAATGGTTCAAAACACAGGCAGTTAGAAGAGTCAGTTTTTTTGTACTTAAGTCGGCATTGAGCCTTTGTATTTAATTCCGATGCGATTTCTGCCTTTCATCGTCAATAAGAAGGTCAGAGGGATACAGTAAACGTGAAGTGAAGCGTCCGAATCTATATCTAGTGTCACAGGAATGGCTTAAAACATGGACAGTAAGAAGAGTCAGTTTTCTTGTTCTTAAGTCGGCATTGTGCCTTTTGTATTTAATTCCGATGCAATTTCTGTGTTCCATCGTCAATAAGAGGGTCAGAGGGATACAGTAAACCTGAAGTGAAGCTTCGGAATCTATAACTAGTGTCACACGAATGGTTCAAACATAGACAGTAAGAGGCGTCAGTTTTCTTGTACATAAGTCGGCATTGTGCCTTTTTTATTTAATTCCGATGCAATTTCTGTGTTTCATCGTCAATAAGAAGGTCAGAGGGGTACAGTAAACCTAAAGTGAAGCATCGGAATCTATAACTAGTGTCACAGGAAAGGTTCAAAACATAGACTGTAAGAAGAGTCAGTTTTCTTGTACTTAAGTCGGCATTGTGCCTTTTGTATTTAACTCCGATGAAATTTCTGTGTTTCATCGTCAATAAGAAGGTCAGAGGGATACAGTAAAACTGAAGTGAAGCATCGCAATCTATAACTAGCGTCACATGAATGGTTCAAACATTGTCAGTAAGAAGCGTCCGTTTTCTTGTACATAAGCCGGCATTGTGCATTTTTTATTTAATTCCTATGCAATTTCTGTGTTTCATCGTCAATAAGAAGATCAGAGGGATACAGTAAACCTGAAGTGAAGCATCGGAATCTATAATTAGTGTCACATGAATGGTTCAAAACATAGACATTAAGAAGAGTAAGTTTTCTTGTACTTAAGTCGGCATTGTGCATTTTGTATTTAATTCCGATGCAATTTCTGTGTTTCATCGTCAATAAGAAGGTCAGAGGTATACAGTAAACCTGAAGTGAAGCATCGGAATCTATAACTGGTGCCACATGAATTATTCAAAACATAGACAGTAAGAAGAGTCAGTTATCTTGTACTTAAGTCGGCATTGTGCCTTTTGTATTTAATTCCGATGCAATATCTGTGATTCATCGTCAATAAGAAGGTCAGAGGGATACAGTAAACCTGAAGTGAAGCATCGGAATCTATAACTAGTGTCACAGGAATGGTTCAAAACATAGACAGTATGAAGAGTCAGTTTTCGTGTACTTAAGTCAGCATTGTGCACTTTGAATTTAATTCCGATGCAATTTCTGCCTTTCATCGTCAATAAGAAGGTCAGAGGGATACAGTGAACCTGAAGTGAAGCATCCGAATCCATATCTAGTGTCACAGGAATGGCTTAAAACATAGACAGTAAGAAGAGTCAGTTTTCTTGTTCTTAAGTCGGCATTGTGCCTTTTGTATTTAATTCCGATGCAATTTCTGTGTTCCATCGTCAATATGAAGGTCAGAGGGATACAGTAAACCTGAAGTGAAGCATCGGAATCTATAACTAGTGTCACAGGAATGGTTCAAAACATAGACAGTAAGAAGAGTCAGTTTTCTTGTACTTAAGTCGGCATTGTGTCTTTGTATTTAATTCCGATGCGATTTCTGCGTTTCATCGTCAATAAGAAGGTCAGAGGGATACAGTAAACCTGAAGTGAAGCATCGGATTCTATAACTAGTGTCACAGGAATGGTTCAAAGCATAGACAGTAAGAAGAATCAGTTTTCTTGTACATAAGTCGGCATTGTGCCTTTTGTATTTAATTCCGATGCAATATCTGTGTTTCATCTTCAATAAGAAGGTCAGAGGGATACAGTAAACCTGAAGTGAAGCATCGGAATCTATAACTAGTGTCACAGGTATGGATCAAAACATAGACAGTAAGAAGAGTCAGTTTTCTTGTACTTAAAACGGCATTGTTCCTTTTCTATTTAATTCCGATGCAATTTCTATGTTTCATCGGAAATAAGAAGGTCAGAGGGATACAGTAAACCTGAAGTGAAGCATCGAAATCTATAACTAGTGTCTCAGGAATGGATCAAAACATAGACAGTAAGAAGAGTCAGTTTTCTTGTACTTAAGTCGGCATTGTGCCTTTTGTATTTAATTCCGATGCAATTTCTGTATTTCATCGTCAATAAGATTGTCAGAGGGATACAGTAAACCTGAAGTGGAGCATCGGAATCTATAACTAGTGTCACTGGAATGGTTCAAATCATAGACAGTAAGAAGAGCCAGTTTTCTTGAACTTAAGGCGTCATTGTGCCATTTGTATTTAATTCCGGTGCAATCTCTGTGTTTCATCGTCAATATGAAGGTCAGTGGGATACAGTAAACCTAAAGTGAAGCATCGGAAACTATAACTAGTGTCACAGGAATGGTTCAAAACATAGACAGTAAGAAGAGTCAGTTTTCTTGTACTTAAGTCTGCATTGTGCCTTTTGTATTTAATTCCGATGCAATTTCTGTATTCATCGTCAATATGAAGGTCAGAGGGATACAGTAAACCTGAAGTGAAGTAACGGAATCAATAACTAGTGTCACAGGAATGGTTCAAATATAGACAGTAAAAGGAGTCAGTTTTCTTGTAGTTAAGTCGGCATTGTGCCTTTTGTATTTAATTCCGATGCCATTTCTGTGTTTCATCATCAATAAGAAGGTCAGAGGGATACAGTAAACCTGAAGTGAGCCATCGGAATCTATAACTAGTCACAGGAATGGTTCCAAACATAGACAATAAGAAGAGTCAGTTTTCTTGTACTTAAGTCGGCATTGTGCCATTTGTATTTAATTCCGATGCAATTTCTGTGTTTCATGGTCAATAAGAAGGTCAGAGGGATACAGTCAACCTGAAGTGATGCATCGGAATCTATAACTAGTTTCACAGGAATGGTTCAAAGCACAGGCAGTTAGAAGAGTCAGTTTTCTTGTACTTAAGTCGGCATTGTCCCTTTGTATTTAATTCCGATGCGATTTCTACGTTTCATCGTCAATAAGAAGGTAAGAGGGATACAGTAAACCTGAAGTGAAGCATCAGATTCTATAACTAGTGTCACAGGAATGGTTCAAAGCATAGACAGTAGGAAGAGTCAGTTTTCTTGTACTTAAGTAGGCATTGTGCCTTTTGTATTTAATTCCGATGCAATTTCTGTGTTTCATCGTCAATAAGAATGTCAGAGGGATAAAGTAAACCTGAAGTGAAGCATCGGAATCTATAACTAGTGTCACTGGAATGGTTCAAAGCATAGACAGTAAGAAGAGTCAGTTTTCTTGTACTTAAGTCGTCATTGTGTCATTTGTATTTCATTCCGATGCAATATCTGTGTTTCATCGTCAATAAGAAGGTCAGAGGGATACAGTTAACCTAAAGTGAAGCATCGGAATCTATAACTAGTGTCACAGGAATGGTTCAAAACATAGACAGTAAGAAGAGTCAGTTTTCTTGAACTTAAGTCGGCATTGTGCCGTTTGTATTTAACTCCGATGCAATTTCTGTGTTTTATCGTCAATAAGGAGGTCAGAGGGATACAGTAAACCTGAAGTGAAGCATCGGAATCTATAACTAGTGTCACAGGAATGGTTCAAAACATAAACAGTAAGAAGAGTCAGTTTCCTTGTACTTAAGTCTGCATTGTGCCTTTTGTATTTAATTCCGATCAATTTCTGTGTTTGATCGTCAATATGAAGGTCAGAGGGATACAGTAAACCTGAAGTGAAGTAACGGAATCAATAACTAGTGTCACAGGAATGGTTCAAACATAGACGGTAAGAGGAGTCTGTTTTCTTGTACTTAAGTCGGCATTGTGCCTTTTGTATTTAATTCCGATGCAATTTCTGTGTTTCATCGTCAATAAGAAGGTCGGAGGGATACAGTAAAACTGAAGTGAAGCATCGGAATCTATAACTAGTGTCACATGAATGGTTCAAACATAGACAGTAAGAAGCGTCCGTTTTCATGTACATAAGTCGGCATTGTGCCTTTTTTATTTAATTCCGATGCAATTTCTGTGTTTCATCGTCAATATGAAGGTCAGAGGGATACAGTAAACCTGAAGTGAAGCATTGGAAACCATAACTAGTGTCACAGGAATGGTTCAAAACATAGACAGTAAGAAAAGTCAGTTTTCTTGTACTAAAGTCTTCATTGTGCTTTTTGTATATAATTCCAATGTAATTTCTGTGTTTCATCGTCAATAAGAAGGTCAGAGGGAAACAGTAAACCTGAAGTGAAGCATCGGAATCTATATCTAGTGTCACATGAATGGTTCAAACATAGACAGTAAGAAGTGTCAGTTTTCTTGAACATAAGTCGGCATTGTGCATTTAGTATTTAATTACGATGCGATTTCTGTGTTTCATCGTCAATAAGAAGGTCAGAGGGATACAGTAAACCTGAAGTGAAGCATCGGAAACCATAACTAGTGTCACAGGAATGGTTCAAAGCACAGGCAGTTAGAAGAGTCAGTTTTCTTGTTCTTAAGTCGGCATTGTGCCTTTGTACTTAATTCCGATGCGATTTCTGCCTTTCATCGTCAATAAGAAGGTCAGAGGGATACAGTGAACCTGAAGTGAAGCATCCGAATCTATATCTAGTGTCACAGGAATGGTTCAAAACATAGACAGTAACAAGCGTCAGTTATGTTGTACTTATGTCGGCATTGGTCCTTTTGCATTTAATTCCGATGCAATATCTGTGTTTCATCTTCAATAAGAAGGTCAGAGAGATTCAGTAAACCTGGAGTGAAGCATCGGAATCAATAACTAGTGTCCCAGGAATGGTTCAAAACATAGACAGTAAGAGGAGTCAGTTTTCTTGTACTTAAGTCGGGATTGTGCCTTTTGTATTTAATTCCGATGCCATTTCTGTGTTTCATCATCAACCCGAAGGTCAGAGGGATACAGTAAACCTGAAGTGAGGCATCGGAATCTATAACTAGTGTCACAGGAATGGTTCAAAACATAGACAATAAGAAGAGTCAGTTTTCTTGTACTTAAGTCGGCATTGTGCCTTTTGTATTTAATTCCGATGCAATTTCTGTGTTTCATGGTCAATAAGAAGGTCAGTGGGATACAGTAAACCTGAAGTGAAGCATCGGAATCTATAACTAGTGTCACATGAATGGTTCAAACATAGACAGTAGGAAGAGTCGGTTTTCTTGTACATAAGTCGGCATTGTGCCTTTTGTATTTAATTCCGATGCAATTTCTGTGTTTCATCGTCAATAAGAAGGTCTGATGGATACAGTAAACCTGAAGTGAAGCATCGGAAGCTATAACTAGTGTCACATGAATGTTTCAAATCATAGACAGTAAGAAGAGTCAGTTTTCTTGTACTGAAGTCGGCATTGTGCCTTTTGTATTAACTTCCGATGCAATTTCTGTGTTTCATCGTCAATAAGAAGGTCAGAGGGAAACACTAAACCTATAGTGAAGCATCGGAGTCTATAACTAGTGTCACAGGAATGGTTCAAAACATAGACAGTAAGAAAAGTCAGTTTTCTTGTACTAAAGTCTTCATTGTGCTTTTTGTATATAATTCCAATGTAATTTCTGTGTTTCATCGTCAATAAGAAGGTCAGAGGGAAACAGTAAACCTGAAGTGAAGCATCGGAATCTATATCTAGTGTCACATGAATGGTTCAAACACAGACAGTAAGAAGTGTCAGTTTTCTTGAACATAAGTCGGCATTGTGCATTTAGTATTTAATTACGATGCGATTTCTGTGTTTCATCGTCAATAAGAAGGTCAGAGGGATACAGTAAACCTGAAGTGAAGCATCGGAAACCATAACTAGTGTCACAGGAATGGTTCAAAGCACAGGCAGTTAGAAGAGTCAGTTTTCTTGTACTTAAGTCGGCATTGTGCCTTGTGTATTTAATTCCGATGCAATTTCTGTGTTTCATCATCAATACGAAAGTCAGAGGGATACAGTAAACCTGAAGTGAGGCATCGGAATCTGTAACTAGTGTCACAGGAATGGTTCAAAACATAGACAGTAAGAAGAGTCAGTTTTCTTGTACTTAAGTCGGTATTGTGCCTTTTGTATATAATTCCGATGCAATTTCTGTGATTCATCGTCAATAAGAAGGTCAGAGGGATACAGTAAACCTGAAGTGAAGCATCGGAAACCATAACTAGTGTCACAGGAATGGTTCAAAGCACAGGCAGTTAGAAGAGTCAGTTGTCTTGTACTTAAGTCGGCATTGTGCCTTTGTATTTAATTCCGATGCGATTTCTGTCTTTCATTGTCAATAAGAAGGTCAGAGGGATACAGTAAACCTGAAGTGAAGCATCGGAATCTACAACTAGTGTCACAGGAATGTTTCAAAACATAGACAGTAAGAAGAGTCAGTTATCTTGTACTTAAGTCGGCATTGTGCCCTATGTATTTAATTCCGATGCAATTTCTGTGTTTCTTCGTCAATACGAAGGTGAGAGGGATACAGTCAACCTGAAGTGAAGCATCGTAATCTATAACTAGTGTCACAGGAATGGTTCAAAACATAGACAGTAAGAGGAGTCAGTTTTCTTGTACTTAAGTTGGCATTGTGCCTTTTGAATTTAATTCCGATGCAATCTCTGTCTTTCATCGTCAATAAGAAAGTCAGAGGGATACAGTAAACCTGAAGTGAAGCATCGGAAACCATAACTAGTGTCACAGGAATGGTTCAAAGCACAGGCAGTTAGAAGAGTCAGTTGTCTTGTACTTAAGTCGGTATTGTGCCTTTGTATTTAATTCCGATGCGATTTCTGTCTTTCATCGTCAATAAGAAGGTCAGAGGGATACAGTAAACCTGAAGTGAAGCATCGGAATCTACAACTAGTGTCACAGGAATGGTTCAAAACATAGACAGTAAGAAGAGTCAGTTATCTTGTACTTAAGTCGGCATTGTGCCTTTTGTATTTAATTCCGATGCAATTTCTGTGTTTCTTCGTCAATACGAAGGTGAGAGGGATACAGTCAACCTGAAGTGAAGCATCGTAATCTATAACTAGTGTCACAGGAATGGTTCAAAACATAGACAGTAAGAGGAGTCAGTTTTCTTGTACTTAAGTTGGCATTGTGCCTTTTGAATTTAATTCCGATGCAATCTCTGTCTTTCATCGTCAATAAGAAAGTCAGAGGGATACAGTAAAGCTGAAGTGAAGCATCGTAATCTATAACTAGTGTCACAGGAATGGTTCAAAACATAGACAGTAAGAAGAGTCAGTTTTCTTGTACTTAAGTTGGCATTGTGCCTTTTGAATTTAATTCCGATGCAATCTCTGTCTTTCATCGTCAATAAGAAGGTCAGAGGGATACAGTAAAGCTGTAGTGAAGCATCGGAATCTATAACTAGTGTCACAGGGATGGTTCAAATCTCAGACAGTAAGAAGAGTCAGTTTTCTTGTACTTAAGTCGGCTTTGTGCCTTTTATATTTAATTCCGATCCATTTTCTGTGTTTCATCGTCAATAAGAAGGTCAGAGGGATGCAGTAAACCTGAAGTGAAGCAACGGAATCTATAACTAGTGTCACATGAATGGTTCTAACATAGACAGTAAGAAGATTCCGTTTTCTTGTACATAAGCCGGCATTGTGCCTTTTGTATTTAATTCCGGTGCAATTTCTGTGTTTCATCGTCAATAAGAAAGTCTGATGGATACAGTAAACCTGAAGTGAAACATCGGAATCTATATCTAGTGTCACAGGAGTGGTTCAAAACATAGACAGTAAGAAGAGTCAGTTTTCTTGTAATTAAGTCGGCATTGTGCCTTTTGTATTTAATTCCGATGCAATTTCTGTGTTTCATCGTCAATAAGGTGGTCAGAGGGATACAGTAAACCTGAAGTGAAGCATCGGATTCTATAACTAGTGTCACAGGAATGGTTCAAACATAGACAGTAAGAAGAGTCAGTTTTCTTGTACTTAAGTCGGCATTGTGCCTTTTATATTTAATTCCGATGCAATATCTGTGTTTCATCGTCAATAAGAAGGTCAGAGGGATGCAGTAAACCTAAAGTGAAGCATCGGAATCTATAACTAGTGTCACAGGAATGGTTCAAAACAAAGACTGTAAGAAGAGTCAGTTTTCTTGTAGTTAAGTCGGCATTGTGCCTTTTGTATTTAACTCCGATGCAATTCCTGTGTTTTATCGTCAATAAGGAGGTCAGAGGGATACAGTAAACCTGAAGTGAAGCATCGGAATCTATAACTTGTGTCACAGGAATTGTTCAAATCATGGACAGTAAGAAGAGTCACTTTTCTTGTACTTAAGTCGGCATTGTGCCTTTTGTATTTAATTCCGATGCAATTTCTGTGTTTCATCGTCAATATGAAGGTCAGAGGGACACAGTAAACCTGAAGTGAAGTAACGGAATTAATAACTAGTGTCACAGGAATGGTTCAAAGCATAGACAGTAAGAAGAGTCAGTTATCTTGTACTTAAGACGGCAATGTGCCTTTCTAATTTAATTCCGATGCAATATCTGTGATTCATCGTCATTAAGAAGGTCAGAGGGATACAGTAAACCTGAAGTGAAGCATCGGAATCTATAACTAGTGTCACAGGAATGGTTCAAAACATAAACAGTAAGAAGAGTCAGTTTCCTTGTACTTAAGTCTGCATTGTGCCTTTTGTATTTAATTCCGATCAATTTCTGTGGTTGATCGTCAATATGAAGGTCAGAGGGATACAGTAAACCTGAAGTGAAGTAACGGAATCAATAACTAGTGTCACAGGAATGGTTCAAACATAGACGGTAAGAGGAGTCACTTTTCTTGTACTTAAGTCGGCATTGTGCCTTTTGTATTTAATTCCGATGCAATTTCTGTGTTTCATCGTCAATAAGAAGGTCGGAGGGATACAGTAAAACTGAAGTGAAGCATCGGAATCTATAACTAGTGTCACATGAATGGTTCAAACATAGACAGTAAAAAGCGTCCGTTTTCATGTACATAAGTCGGCATTGTGCCTTTTTTATTTAATTCCGATGCAATTTCTGTGTTTCATCGTCAATATGAAGGTCAGAGGGATACAGTAAACCTGAAGTGAAGCATTGGAAACCATAACTAGTGTCACTGGAATGGTTCAAAGCACAGGCAGTTAGAAGAGTCAGTTTTCTTGTTCTTAAGTCGGCATTGTGCCTTTGTATTTAATTCCGATGCGATTTCTGTCTTTCATCGTCAATAAGAAGGTCAGAGGGATACAGTGAACATGAAGTGAAGCATCCGAATCTATATCTAGTGTCACAGGAATGGTTCACAACATAGACAGTAACAAGAGTCAGTTATGTTGTACTTAAGTCGGCATTGGTCCTTTTGCATTTAATTCCGATGCAATATCTGTGTTTCATCTTCAATAAGAAGGTCAGAGAGATTCAGTAAACCTGGAGTGAAGCATCGGAATCAATAACTAGTGTCCCAGGAATGGTTCAAAACATAGACAGTAAGAGGAGTCAGTTTTCTTGTACTTAAGTCGGGATTGTGCCTTTTGTATTTAATTCCGATGCCATTTCTGTGTTTCATCATCAACCCGAAGGTCAGAGGGATACAGTAAACCTGAAGTGAGGCATCGGAATCTATAACTAGTGTCACAGGAATGGTTCAAAACATAGACAATCAGAAGAGTCAGTTTTCTTGTACTTAAGTCGGCATTGTGCCTTTTGTATTTAATTCCGATGCAATTTCTGTGTTTCATGGCCAATAAGAAGGTCAGTGGGATACAGTAAACCTGAAGTGAAGCATCGGAATCTATAACTAGTGTCACATGAATGGTTCAAACATAGACAGTAGGAAGAGTCGGTTTTCTTGTACATTAGTCGGCATTGTGCCTTTTGTATTTAATTCCGATGCAATTTCTGTGTTTCATCGTCAATAAGAAGGTCTGATGGATACAGTAAACCTGAAGTGAAGCATCGGAAGCTATAACTAGTGTCACATGAATGTTTCAAAACATAGACAGTAAGAAGAGTCAGTTTTCTTGTACTGAAGTCGGCATTGTGCCTTTTGTATTAAATTCCGATGCAATTTCTGTGTTTCATCGTCAATAAGAAGGTCAGAGGGAAACACTAAACCTATAGTGAAGCATCGGAATCTATAACTAGTGTCACAGGAATGGTTCAAAACATAGACAGTAAGAAAAGTCAGTTTTCTTGTACTAAAGTCTTCATTGTGCTTTTTGTATATAATTCCAATGTAATTTCTGTGTTTCATCGTCAATAAGAAGGTCAGAGGGAAACAGAAAACCTGAAGTGAAGCATCGGAATCTATATCTAGTGTCACATGAATGGTTCAAACATAGACAGTAAGAAGTGTCAGTTTTCTTGAACATAAGTCGGCATTGTGCATTTAGTATTTAATTACGATGCGATTTCTGTGTTTCATCGTCAATAAGAAGGTCAGAGGGATACAGTAAACCTGAAGTGAAGCATCGGAAACCATAACTAGTGTCACAGGAATGGTTCAAAGCACAGGCAGTTAGAAGAGTCAGTTTTCTTGTACTTAAGTCGGCATTGTGCCTTTGTATTTAATTCCGATGCGATTTCTGTCTTTCATCGTCAATAAGAAGGTCAGAGAGATACAGTGAACCTGAAGTGAAGCATCCGAATCTATATCTAGTCTCACAGGAATGGCTTAAAACATAGACAGTAAGAAGAGTCAGTTTTCTTGTACTCAAGTCGGCATTGTGCTTTTGTATTAAATTCCGATGCAATTTCTGTGTTTCATCGTCAATAAGAAGGTCAGAGGGAAACACTAAACCTGAAGGGAAGCATCGGAATCTATAACTAGTTCACAGGAATGGTTCAAAACATAGACAGTAAGAAGTGTCAGTTTTCTTGTACTTAAGTCGGCATTGTGCCTTTTGTATTTAATTCCGATGCAATTTCTGTGTTTCATCATCAATACGAAGGTCAGAGGGATACAGTAAACCTGAAGTGAGGCATCGGAATCTGTAACTAGTGTCACAGGAATGGTTCAAAACATAGACAGTAAGAAGAGTCAGTTTTCTTGTACTTAAGTCGGTATTGTGCCTTTTGTATATAATTCCGATGCAATTTCTGTGATTCATCGTCAATAAGAAGGTCAGAGGGATACAGTAAACCTGAAGTGAAGCATCGGAAACCATAACTAGTGTCACAGGAATGGTTCAAAGCACAGGCAGTTAGAAGAGTCAGTTTTCTTGTACTTAAGTCGGCATTGTGCTTTTGTATTAAATTCCGATGCGATTTCTGTCTTTCATCGTCAATAAGAAGGTTAGAGGGATACAGTAAACCTGAAGTGAAGCATCGGAATCTATAACTAGTGTCACAGGAATGGTTCAAAACATAGACAGTAAGAAGAGTCAGTTATCTTGTACTTAAGTCGGCATTGTGCCTTTTGTATTTAATTCCGATGCAATTTCTGTGTTTCTTCGTCAATACGAAGGTGAGAGGGATACAGTCAACCTGAAGTGAAGCATCGTAATCTATAACTAGTGTCACAGGAATGGTTCAAAACATAGACAGTAAGAGGAGTCAGTTTTCTTGTACTTAAGTTGGCATTGTGCCTTTTGAATTTAATTCCGATGCAATCTCTGTCTTTCATCGTCAATAAGAAAGTCAGAGGGATACAGTAAAGCTGAAGTGAAGCATCGTAATCTATAACTAGTGTCACAGGAATGGTTCAAAACATAGACAGTAAGAAGAGTCAGTTTTCTTGTACTTAAGTTGGCATTGTGCCTTTTGAATTTAATTCCGATGCAATCTCTGTCTTTCATCGTCAATAAGAAGGTCAGAGGGATACAGTAAAGCTGTAGTGAAGCATCGGAATCTATAACTAGTGTCACAGGAATGGTTCAAATCTTAGACAGTAAGAAGAGTCAGTTTTCTTGTACTTAAGTCGGCATTGTGCCTTTTATATTTAATTCCGATCCATTTTCTGTGTTTCATCGTCAATAAGAAGGTCAGAGGGATGCAGTAAACCTGAAGTGAAGCAACGGAATCTATAACTAGTGTCACATGAATGGTTCTAACATAGACAGTAAGAAGATTCCGTTTTCTTGTACATAAGCCGGCATTGTGCCTTTTGTATTTAATTCCGGTGCAATTTCTGTGTTTCATCGTCAATAAGAAAGTCTGATGGATACAGTAAACCTGAAGTGAAGCATCGGAATCTATATCTAGTGTCACAGGAGTGGTTCAAAACATAGACAGTAAGAAGAGTCAGTTTTCTTGTACTTAAGTCGGCATTGTGCCTTTTGTATTTAATTCCGATGCAATTTCTGTGTTTCATCGTCAATAAGGTGGTCAGAGGGATACAGTAAACCTGAAGTGAAGCATCGGATTCTATAACTAGTGTCACAGGAATGGTTCAAACATAGACAGTAAGGAGAGTCAGTTTTCTTGTACTTAAGTCGGCATTGTGCCTTTCATATTTAATTCCGATGCAATATCTGTGTTTCATCGTCAATAAGAAGGTCAGAGGGATGCAGTAAACCTAAAGTGAAGCATCGGAATCTATAACTAGTGTCACAGGAATGGTTCAAAACATAGACTGTAAGAAGAGTCAGTTTTCTTGTAGTTAAGTCGGCATTGTGCCTTTTGTATTTAACTCCGATGCAATTTCTGTGTTTTATCGTCAATAAGGAGGTCAGAGGGATACAGTAAACCTGAAGTGAAGCATCGGAATCTATAACTTGTGTCACAGGAATTCTTCAAAACATGGACAGTAAGAAGAGTCACTTTTCTTGTACTTAAGTCGGCATTGTGCCTTTTGTATTTAATTCCGATGCAATTTCTGTGTTTCATCGTCAATATGAAGGTCAGAGGGACACAGTAAACCTGAAGTGAAGTAACGGAATTAATAACTAGTGTCACAGGAATGGTTCAAAGCATAGACAGTTAGAAGAGTCAGTTATCTTGTACTTAAGACGGCATTGTGCCTTTCTAATTTAATTCCGATGCAATATCTGTGATTCATCGTCAATAAGAAGGTCAGAGGGATAAAGTAAACCTGAAGTGTAGCATCGGAATCTATAACTGGTGTCACATGAATGGTTCTAACATAGAGAGTAAGAAGGGTCCGTTTTCTTGTACATAAGCCGGCATTGAGCCTTTTGTATTTAATTCCGGTGCAATTTCTGTGTTTCATCGTCAATAAGAAGGTCTGATGGATACAGTAAACCTGAAGTGAAGCATCGGAATCTATATCTAGTGTCACAGGAGTGGTTCAAATCATAGACAGTAAGAAGAGTCAGTTTTCTTGTACTTAAGTCGGCATTGTGCCTTTTGTATTTAATTCCGATGCAATTTCTGTGTTTCATCGTCAATAAGGTGGTCAGAGGGATACAGTAAACCTGAAGTGAAGCATCGGATTCTATAACTACTGTCACAGGAATGGTTCAAAGTATAGACAGTAAGAAGAGTCAGTTTTCTTGTACTTAAGTCGGCATTGTGCATTTTATATTTAATTCCGATGCAATATCTGTGTTTCATCGTCAATAAGAAGGTCAGAGGGATACAGTAAACCTAAAGTGAAGCATCGGAATCTATAACTAGTGTCACAGGAATGGTTCAAAACATAGACTGTAAGAAGAGTCAGTTTTCTTGTAGTAAAGTCGGCATTGTGCCTTTTGCATTTAACTCCGATGCAATTTCTGTGTTTTATCGTCAATAAGGAGGTCAGAGGGATATAGTAAAACTGAAGTGAAGCATCGGAATCTATAACTAGTGTCACAGGAATTGTTTAAAACATAGACAGTAAGAAGAGTCACTTTTCTTGTACTTAAGTCGGCATTGTGCCTTTTGTATTTAATTCCGATGCAATTTCTGTGTTTCATCGTCAATATGAAGGTCAGAGGGATACAGTAAACCTGAAGTGAAGTAACGGAATTAATAACTAGTGTCACAGGAGTGGTTCAAGCATAGACAGTAAGAAGAGTCAGTTATCTTGTACTTAAGTCAGCATTGTGCCTTTTGAATTTAATTCCGATGCAATATCTGTGATTCATCGTCAATAAGAAGGTCAGAGGGATACAGTAAACCTGAAATGAAGCATCGGAAACTATAACTAGTGTCACATGAATGGTTCAAACATAGACAGTAAGAAGAGTCAGTTTTCTTGTACTGAAGTCGGCATTGTGCCTTTTGTATTTAATCCCGATTCAATTTCTGTGTTTCATTGTCAATAAGAAGGTCAGAGGGAAACAGTAAACCTGAAGTGAAGCATTGGAATCCATAACTAGTTTCACAGGAATGGTTCAAAACATAGACAGTAAGAAGAGTCAGTTTTCTTGTACTTAAGTCTGCATTGTGCCTTTTGTATATAAATCCGATGCAATTTCTGTGTTTCATCAACAATAAGAAGGTCAGAGGGATACAGTAAACCTGAAGTGAAGCATCGGAATCTATAACTAGTGTCACATGAATGGTTCAAACATAGACAGTAAGAGGAGTCAGTTTTCTTGTACATACGTCGGCATTGTGCATTTAGTATTTGATTACGATGGAATTTCTGTGTTTCATCGTCAATAAGAAGGTCAGAGGGATACAGTAAACCTGAGTGAATCATTGGAAACTATATCTAGTGTCACAGGAATGGTTCATAGCTTAGGCAGTAAGAAGAGTCAGTTTTCTTGTACTTAAGTCGGCATTGTGCCTTTGTATTTAATTCCGATGCGATTTCTGCGTTTCATCGTCAATAAGAAGGTCAGAGGGATACAGTAAACCTGAAGTGAAGCATCGGATTCTATAACTAGTGTCACAGGAATGGTTCAAAGCATAGACAGTTAGAAGAGTCAGTTTTCTTGTACTTAAGTCGGCATTGTGCCTTTTGTATTTAATTCCGATGCAATATCTGTAATTCATCTTCAATAAGAAGGTCAGAGGGATACAGTAAACCTGAAGTGAAGCATCGGAATCTATAACTAGTGTCACAGGAGTGGTTCAAAACATAGACAGTAAGAAGAGTCAGTTTTCTTGTACTTAAGTCGGCATTGTGCCTTTTGTATTTAATTCCGATGCAATTTCTGTGTTTCATCGTCAATATGAAGGTCAGAGGGATACAGTAAACCTGAAGTGAAGTAACGGAACAATAACTAGAGTCACATGAATGGTTCTAACATAGACAGTAAGGGGAATCAGTTTTCTTGTACTTAAGACGGCATTGTGCCTTTTGTATTTAATTCCGATGCAATTGCTGTGTTTCATCGTCATAAGAAGGTCAGAGTGATACAGTAAACCTGAAGTGAAGCATCGGAATCTATAACTAGTGTCACATGAATGGTTCAAACGTAGACAGTAGGAATAGTCGGTTTTCTTGTACATAAGTCGGCATTGTGCCTTTTGTATATAATTCCGATGCAATTTCTGTGTTTCATCGTCAATAAGAAGGTCTGATGGATACAGTAAACCTGAAGTGAAGCATCGGAAGCTATAACTAGTGTCACATGAATGTTTCAAGACATAGACAGTAAGAAGAGTCAGTTTTCTTGTACTGATGTCGGCCTTGTGCCTTTTGTATTAAATTCCGATGCAATTTCTGTGTTTCATCGTCAGTAAGAAGGTCAGAGGGAAACAGTAAACCTGTAGTGAAGCATCGGAATCTATAACTAGTGTCACAGGAATGGTTTGAAACATAGACAGTAAGAAGAGTCAGTTTACTTGTACTTAAGTCTTCATTGTGCTTTTTGTATATAATTCCGATGCAATTTCTGTGTTTCCTCAACAATAAGAAGGTCAGAGGGATACAGTAAACCTGAAGTGAAGCATCGGAATCTATAACTAGTGTCACATGAATGGTTCAAACATAGACAGTAAGAAGAGTCAGTTTTCTTGTACATAAGTCGGCATTGTGCATTTAGTATTTAATTACGATGCGATTTCTGCGTTTCATCGTCAATAAGAAGGTCAGAGGGATACAGTAAACCTGAAGTGAAGCATCAGAAACCATAACTAGTGTGACAGGAATGGTTCAAAACACAGGCAGTTAGAAGAGTCAGTTTTTTTGTACTTAAGTCGGCATTGTGCCTTTGTATTTAATTCCGATGCGATTTCTGCCTTTCATCGTCAATAAGAAGGTCAGAGGGATACAGTGAACCTGAAGTGAAGCATCCGTATCTATATCTAGTGTCACAGCAATGGCTTAAAACATAGACAGTAAGAAGAGTCAGTTTTCTTGTACTTAAGTCGGCATTCTGCCTTTTGTATTTAATTCCGATGCAATTTCTGTGTTCCATCGTCAATAAGAAGGTCAGAGGGATACAGTAAAACTGAAGTGAAGCATCGGAATCTATAACTAGTGTCACATGAATGGTTCAAACATAGACAGTAAGAAGCGTCCGTTTTCTTGTACATAAGTCGGCATTGTGCCTTTTTTATTTAATTCCGATGCAATTTCTGTGTTTCATCGTCAATAAGAAGGTCAGAGGGATACGGTAAACCTGAAGTGAAGCATCGGATTCTATAATTAGTGTCACAAAAGATGGTTCAAACATAGACAGTAAGAAGAGTAAGTTTTCTTGTACTTAAGTCGGCATTGTGCATTTTGTATTTAATTCCGATGCCATTTCTGTGTTTCATCATCAATAAGAAGGTCTGAGGAATACAGTAAACCTGAAGTGAGGCGTCGGAATCTATAACTAGTCACAGGAATGGTTCAAAACATAGACAATAAGAAGATTTAGTTTTCTCGTACTTAAGTCGGCATTGTGCCTTTTGTATTTAATTCCGATGCAATTTCTGTGTTTCATGGTCAATAAGAAAGTCAGAGGGATACAGTAAATCTGAAGTGAAGCATCGGAATCTATAACTAGTGTCACATGAATGGTTCAAACGTAGACAGTAGGAATAATCGGTTTTCTTGTACATAAGTCGGCATTGTGCCTTTTGTATTTAATTCCGATGCAATATCTGTGTTTCATCGTCAATAAGAAGATCTGATGGATACAGTAAACCTGAAGTGAAGCATCGGAAGCTATAAGTAGTGTCACATGAATGTTTCAAAACATAGACAGTAAGAAGAGTCAGTTTTCTTGTACTGATGTCGGCATTGTGCCTTTTGTATTAAATTCCGATGCAATTTCTGTGTTTCATCGTCAATAAGAAGGTAAGAGGGAAACAGTAAACCTGAAGTGAAGCATCGGAATCTATATCTAGTGTCACAGGAATGGTTCAAAACATAGACAGTAAGAAGAGTCAGTTTTCTTGTACTTAAGTCTTCATTGTGTTTTTTGTATATAATTCCGATGCAATTTCTGTGTCTCATCAACAATAAGACGGTCAGAGGGATACAGTAAACCTGAAGTGAAGCATCGGAATCTATAACTAGTCTCACATGAATGGTTCAAACATAGACAGTAAGAAGAGTCAGTTTTCTTGTACATAAGTCGGCATTGTGCATTTAGTATTTAATTACGATGCGATTTCTGTGTTTCATCGTCAATAAGACGGTCAGAGGGATACAGTAAACCTGAAGTGAAGCATCCGAATCTATATCTAGTGTCACAGGAATGGCTTAAATCATAGACAGTAAGAAGAGTCAGTTTTCTTGTTCTTAAGTCGGCATTGTGCCTTTTGTATTTAATTCCGATGCAATTTCTGTGTTCCATCGTCAATAAGAAGGTCAGAGGGATACAGTAAACCAGAAGTGAAGCATCGGAATCTATAACTAGTGTCACAGGAATGGTTCAAAACATAGACAATAAGATGAGTCAGTTTTCTTGTACTTAAGTCGGCATTGGGACTTTTGTATTAAATTCCGATGCGATTTCTGTCTTTCATCGTCAATAAGAAGGTCAGAGGGATACAGTAAACCAGAAGTGAAGCATCGGAATCTATAACTAGTGTCACAGGAATGGTTCAAAACATAGACAGTAAGAAGAGTCAGTTATCTTGTACTTAAGTCGGCATTGTGCCTTTTGTATTTAATTCCGATGCAATTTCTGTGTTTCTTCGTCAATACGAAGGTGAGAGGGATACAGTCAACCTGAAGTGAAGCATCGTAATCTATAACTAGTGTCACAGGAATGGTTCAAAACATAGACAGTAAGAGGAGTCAGTTTTCTTGTACTTAAGTTGGCATTGTGCCTTTTGAATTTAATTCCGATGCAATCTCTGTCTTTCATCGTCAATAAGAAAGTCAGAGGGATACAGTAAAGCTGAAGTGAAGCATCGTAATCTATAACTAGTGTCGCAGGAATGGTTCAAAACATAGACAGTAAGAAGAGTCAGTTTTCTTGTACTTAAGTTGGCATTGTGCCTTTTGAATTTAATTCCGATGCAATCTCTGTCTTTCATCGTCAATAAGAAGGTCAGAGGGATACAGTAAAGCTGTAGTGAAGCATCGGAATCTATAACTAGTGTCACAGGAATGGTTAAAATCTTAGACAGTAAGAAGAGTCAGTTTTCTTGTACTTAAGTCGGCATTGTGCCTTTTATATTTAATTCCGATCCATTTTCTGTGTTTCATCGTCAATAAGAAGGTCAGAGGGATGCAGTAAACCTGAAGTGAAGCAACGGAATCTATAACTAGTGTCACATGAATGGTTCTAACATAGACAGTAAGAAGATTCCGTTTTCTTGTACATAAGCCGGCATTGTGCCTTTTGTATTTAATTCCGGTGCAATTTCTGTGTTTCATCGTCAATAAGAAAGTCTGATGGATACAGTAAACCTGAAGTGAAGCATCGGAATCTATATCTAGTGTCACAGGAGTGGTTCAAAACATAGACAGTAAGAAGAGTCAGTTTTCTTGTACTTAAGTCGGCATTGTGCCTTTTGTATTTAATTCCGATGCAATTTCTGTGTTTCATCGTCAATAAGGTGGTCAGAGGGATACAGTAAACCTGAAGTGAAGCATCGGATTCTATAACTAGTGTCACAGGAATGGTTCAAACATAGACAGTAAGGAGAGTCAGTTTTCTTGTACTTAAGTCGGCATTGTGCCTTTCATATTTAATTCCGATGCAATATCTGTGTTTCATCGTCAATAAGAAGGTCAGAGGGATGCAGTAAACCTAAAGTGAAGCATCGGAATCTATAACTAGTGTCACAGGAATGGTTCAAAACATAGACTGTAAGAAGAGTCAGTTTTCTTGTAGTTAAGTCGGCATTGTGCCTTTTGTATTTAACTCCGATGCAATTTCTGTGTTTTATCGTCAATAAGGAGGTCAGAGGGATACAGTAAACCTGAAGTGAAGCATCGGAATCTATAACTTGTGTCACAGGAATTGTTCAAAACATGGACAGTAAGAAGAGTCACTTTTCTTGTACTTAAGTCGGCATTGTGCCTTTTGTATTTAATTCCGATGCAATTTCTGTGTTTCATCGTCAATATGAAGGTCAGAGGGACACAGTAAACCTGAAGTGAAGTAACGGAATTAATAACTAGTGTCACAGGAATGGTTCAAAGCATAGACAGTTAGAAGAGTCAGTTATCTTGTACTTAAGACGGCATTGTGCCTTTCTAATTTAATTCCGATGCAATATCTGTGATTCATCGTCAATAAGAAGGTCAGAGGGATAAAGTAAACCTGAAGTGTAGCATCGGAATCTATAACTGGTGTCACATGAATGGTTCTAACATAGACAGTAAGAAGGGTCCGTTTTCTTGTACATAAGCCGGCATTGTGCCTTTTGTATTTAATTCCGGTGCAATTTCTGTGTTTCATCGTCAATAAGAAGGTCTGATGGATACAGTAAACCTGAAGTGAAGCATCGGAATCTATATCTAGTGTCACAGGAGTGGTTCAAATCATAGACAGTATGAAGAGTCAGTTTTCTTGTACTTAAGTCGGCATTGTGCCTTTTGTATTTAATTCCGATGCAATTTCTGTGTTTCATCGTCAATAAGGTGGTCAGAGGGATACAGTAAACCTGAAGTGAAGCATCGGATTCTATAACTACTGTCACAGGAATGGTTCAAAGTATAGACAGTAAGAAGAGTCAGTTTTCTTGTACTTAAGTCGGCATTGTGCATTTTATATTTAATTCCGATGCAATATCTGTGTTTCATCGTCAATAAGAAGGTCAGAGGGATACAGTAAACCTAAAGTGAAGCATCGGAATCTATAACTAGTGTCACAGGAATGGTTCAAAACATAGACTGTAAGAAGAGTCAGTTTTCTTGTAGTAAAGTCGGCATTGTGCCTTTTGCATTTAACTCCGATGCAATTTCTGTGTTTTATCGTCAATAAGGAGGTCAGAGGGATATAGTAAACCTGAAGTGAAGCATCGGAATCTATAACTAGTGTCACAGGAATTGTTTAAAACATAGACAGTAAGAAGAGTCACTTTTCTTGTACTTAAGTCGGCATTGTGCCTTTTGTATTTAATTCCGATGCAATTTCTGTGTTTCATCGTCAATATGAAGGTCAGAGGGATACAGTAAACCTGAAGTGAAGTAACGGAATTAATAACTAGTGTCACAGGAGTGGTTCAAGCATAGACAGTAAGAAGAGTCAGTTATCTTGTACTTAAGTCAGCATTGTGCCTTTTGAATTTAATTCCGATGCAATATCTGTGATTCATCGTCAATAAGAAGGTCAGAGGGATACAGTAAACCTGAAGTGAAGCATTGGAATCTATAACTACTGTCACATGAATGGTTCAAAACATAGACAGTAAGAAGAGTCAGTTTTCTTGTACTTAAGTCGGCATTGTGCCCTTTGAATTTAATTCCGATGCAATGTCTGTCTTTCATCGTCAATAAGAAGGTCAGAGGGATACAGTAAAGCTGAAGTGAAGCATCGGAATCTATAACTAGTGTCACAGGAATGGTTCAAAACTTAGACAGTATTAAGAGTCAGTTTTCTTGTACTTAAGTCGTCATTGTGCCTTTTGTTTTTAATTCCGATGCAATTTCTGTGTGTCATCGTCAATAAGAAGGTCATAGGGATACAGTAAACCTGAAGTGAAGCAACGGAATCTATAACTAGTGTCACAGGAATGGTTCAATCATAGACAGTAAGAAGAGACAGCTTTCTTGTACTTAAGTCGGCATTGTGCCTTTTGTATTTAATTCCGATGCAATTTCTGTGTTTCATGGTCAATAAGAAGGTCAGAGGGATACAGTAAACCTGAAATGAAGCATCGGAATCTATAACTAGTGTCACATGAATGGTTCAAACATAGACAGTAAGAAGAGTCAGTTTTCTTGTACTGAAGTCGGCATTGTGCCTTTTGTATTTAATCCCGATTCAATTTCTGTGTTTCATTGTCAATAAGAAGGTCAGAGGGAAACAGTAAACCTGAAGTGAAGCATTGGAATCCATAACTAGTTTCACAGGAATGGTTCAAACATAGACAGTAAGAGGAGTCAGTTTTCTTGTACATACGTCGGCATTGTGCATTTAGTATTTGATTACGATGGAATTTCTGTGTTTCATCGTCAATAAGAAGGTCAGAGGGATACAGTAAACCTGAGTGAATCATTGGAAACTATATCTAGTGTCACAGGAATGGTTCATAGCTTAGGCAGTAAGAAGAGTCAGTTTTCTTGTACTTAAGTCGGCATTGTGCCTTTGTATTTAATTCCGATGCGATTTCTGCGTTTCATCGTCAATAAGAAGGTCAGAGGGATACAGTAAACCTGAAGTGAAGCATCGGATTCTATAACTAGTGTCACAGGAATGGTTCAAAGCATAGACAGTTAGAAGAGTCAGTTTTCTTGTACTTAAGTCGGCATTGTGCCTTTTGTATTTAATTCCGATGCAATATCTGTAATTCATCTTCAATAAGAAGGTCAGAGGGATACAGTAAACCTGAAGTGAAGCATCGGAATCTATAACTAGTGTCACAGGAGTGGTTCAAAACATAGACAGTAAGAAGAGTCAGTTTTCTTGTACTTAAGTCGGCATTGTGCCTTTTGTATTTAATTCCGATGCAATTTCTGTGTTTCATCGTCAATATGAAGGTCAGAGGGATACAGTAAACCTGAAGTGAAGTAACGGAACAATAACTAGTGTCACATGAATGGTTCTAACATAGACAGTAAGGGGAATCAGTTTTCTTGTACTTAAGACGGCATTGTGCCTTTTGTATATAATTCCGATGCAATTGCTGTGTTTCATCGTCATAAGAAGGTCAGAGGGATACAGTAAACCTGAAGTGAAGCATCGGAATCTATAACTAGTGTCACATGAATGGTTCAAACGTAGACAGTAGGAATAGTCGGTTTTCTTGTACATAAGTCGGCATTGTGCCTTTTGTATATAATTCCGATGCAATTTCTGTGTTTCATCGTCAATAAGAAGGTCTGATGGATACAGTAAACCTGAAGTGAAGCATCGGAAGCTATAACTAGTGTCACATGAATGTTTCAAGACATAGACAGTAAGAAGAGTCAGTTTTCTTGTACTGATGTCGGCCTTGTGCCTTTTGTATTAAATTCCGATGCAATTTCTGTGTTTCATCGTCAGTAAGAAGGTCAGAGGGAAACAGTAAACCTGTAGTGAAGCATCGGAATCTATAACTAGTGTCACAGGAATGGTTTGAAACATAGACAGTAAGAAGAGTCAGTTTACTTGTACTTAAGTCTTCATTGTGCTTTTTGTATATAATTCCGATGCAATTTCTGTGTTTCCTCAACAATAAGAAGGTCAGAGGGATACAGTAAACCTGAAGTGAAGCATCGGAATCTATAACTAGTGTCACATGAATGGTTCAAACATAGACAGTAAGAAGAGTCAGTTTTCTTGTACATAAGTCGGCATTGTGCATTTAGTATTTAATTACGATGCGATTTCTGCGTTTCATCGTCAATAAGAAGGTCAGAGGGATACAGTAAACCTGAAGTGAAGCATCAGAAACCATAACTAGTGTGACAGGAATGGTTCAAAACACAGGCAGTTAGAAGAGTCAGTTTTTTTGTACTTAAGTCGGCATTGTGCCTTTGTATTTAATTCCGATGCGATTTCTGCCTTTCATCGTCAATAAGAAGGTCAGAGGGATACAGTGAACCTGAAGTGAAGCATCCGTATCTATATCTAGTGTCACAGCAATGGCTTAAAACATAGACAGTAAGAAGAGTCAGTTTTCTTGTACTTAAGTCGGCATTCTGCCTTTTGTATTTAATTCCGATGCAATTTCTGTGTTCCATCGTCAATAAGAAGGTCAGAGGGATACAGTAAAACTGAAGTGAAGCATCGGAATCTATAACTAGTGTCACATGAATGGTTCAAACATAGACAGTAAGAAGCGTCCGTTTTCTTGTACATAAGTCGGCATTGTGCCTTTTTTATTTAATTCCGATGCAATTTCTGTGTTTCATCGTCAATAAGAAGGTCAGAGGGATACGGTAAACCTGAAGTGAAGCATCGGATTCTATAATTAGTGTCACAAAAAATGGTTCAAACATAGACAGTAAGAAGAGTAAGTTTTCTTGTACTTAAGTCGGCATTGTGCATTTTGTATTTAATTCCGATGCCATTTCTGTGTTTCATCATCAATAAGAAGGTCTGAGGAATACAGTAAACCTGAAGTGAGGCGTCGGAATCTATAACTAGTCACAGGAATGGTTCAAAACATAGACAATAAGAAGATTTAGTTTTCTCGTACTTAAGTCGGCATTGTGCCTTTTGTATTTAATTCCGATGCAATTTCTGTGTTTCATGGTCAATAAGAAAGTCAGAGGGATACAGTAAATCTGAAGTGAAGCATCGGAATCTATAACTAGTGTCACATGAATGGTTCAAACGTAGACAGTAGGAATAATCGGTTTTCTTGTACATAAGTCGGCATTGTGCCTTTTGTATTTAATTCCGATGCAATATCTGTGTTTCATCGTCAATAAGAAGATCTGATGGATACAGTAAACCTGAAGTGAAGCATCGGAAGCTATAAGTAGTGTCACATGAATGTTTCAAAACATAGACAGTAAGAAGAGTCAGTTTTCTTGTACTGATGTCGGCATTGTGCCTTTTGTATTAAATTCCGATGCAATTTCTGTGTTTCATCGTCAATAAGAAGGTAAGAGGGAAACAGTAAACCTGAAGTGAAGCATCGGAATCTATATCTAGTGTCACAGGAATGGTTCAAAACATAGACAGTAAGAAGAGTCAGTTTTCTTGTACTTAAGTCTTCATTGTGTTTTTTGTATATAATTCCGATGCAATTTCTGTGTCTCATCAACAATAAGACGGTCAGAGGGATACAGTTAACCTGAAGTGAAGCATCGGAATCTATAACTAGTCTCACATGAATGGTTCAAACATAGACAGTAAGAAGAGTCAGTTTTCTTGTACATAATTCGGCATTGTGCATTTAGTATTTAATTACGATGCGATTTCTGTGTTTCATCGTCAATAAGACGGTCAGAGGGATACAGTAAACCTGAAGTGAAGCATCCGAATCTATATCTAGTGTCACAGGAATGGCTTAAATCATAGACAGTAAGAAGAGTCAGTTTTCTTGTTCTTAAGTCGGCATTGTGCCTTTTGTATTTAATTCCGATGCAATTTCTGTGTTCCATCGTCAATAAGAAGGTCAGAGGGATACAGTAAACCAGAAGTGAAGCATCGGAATCTATAACTAGTGTCACAGGAATGGTTCAAAACATAGACAATAAGATGAGTCAGTTTTCTTGTACTTAAGTCGGCATTGTGACTTTTGTATATCATTCCAATGCCATTTCTGTGTTTCATCGTCAATAAAAAGGTCAGAGGGATACAGTAAACCTGAAGTGAAGCATCGGAATCTATAACTAGTGTCACATGAATGGTACAAAACATAGACAGTAAGAAGAGTCAGTTATCTTGTACTTAAGTCGGCATTGTGCCTTTTGTATTTAATTCCGATGCAATTTCTGTGTTTCATCGTCAATAAGAAGGTCAGAGGGATACAGTAAACCTGAAGTGAAGCATCAGAATCTATAACTAGTGTCACAGGAATGGTTCAAAACATAGACAGTAAGAAGAGTCAGTTTTCTTGTACTTAAGTCGGCATTGTGCCTTATGTATTTAATTCCAATGCAATTTCTGAGATTCATGGTCAATAAGAAGGTTAGAGGGATACAGTAAACCTGAAGTGAAGCATCGGAATCTATAACTAGTTTCACATGAATGGTTCTAACATAGACAGTAAGAAGAGTCCGTTTTCTTGTACATAAGCCGGCAATGTGCCTATTTGTATTTAATTCCGGTGCAATTTCTGTGTTTCATCGTCAATAAGAAGGTCTGATGGATACAGTAAACCTGAAGTGAAGCATCGGAATCTATATCTAGTGTCACAGGAATGGTTCAAAACATAGACAGTAAGAAGAGTCAGTTTTCTTCTACTTAAGTCGGCATTGTGCCTTTTGTATTTAATTCCGATGCAATTTCTGTGTTTCATCGTCAATAAGAAGGTCAGAAGGATACGGTAAACCTGAAGTGAAGCATCGGAATCTATAATTAGTGTCACATGAATGGTTCAAAACATAGACAGTAAGAAGAGTAAGTTTTCTTGTACTTAAGTCGGCATTGTGCATTTCGTATTTAATTCCGATGCCATTTCTGTGTTTCATCATCAATAAGAAGGTCAGAGGGATACAGTAAACCTGAAGTGAAGCATCGGAATCTATAACTAGTGTCACATGAATGGTTCAAACATAGACCATAGGAAGAGTCGGTTTTCTTATACATAAGTCGGCATTGTACCTTTTGTATTTAATTCCGATGCAATTTCTGCGTTTCATCGTCAATAAGAAGGTGTGAAGGATGCAGTAAACCTGAAGTGAAGCATCGGAAGCTATAACTAGTGTCACATGAATGTTTCAAATCATAGACAGTAAGAAGAGTCAGTTTTCTTGTACTGAAGTCGGCAATGTGCCTTTTGTATTTATTTCCGATGCAATTTCTGTGTTTCATCGTCAATAAGAAGGTCAGAGGGATACGGTAAACCTGAAGTGAAGCATCGGAATCTATAATTAGTGTCACATGAATGGTTCAAAACATAGACAGTAAGAAGAGTAAGTTTTCTTGTACTTAAGTCGGCATTGTGCATTTCGTATTTAATTCCGATGCCATTTCTGTGTTTCCTAATCAATACGAAGGTCAGAGGGATACAGTAAACCTGAAGTGAAGCATCCGAATTTATAACTAGTGTCACATGAATGGTTCAAACATAGACCGTAGGAAGAGTCAGTTTTCTTATACATAAGTCGGCATTGTACCTTATGTATTTAATTCCGATGAAATTTCTGCGTTTCATCGTCAATAAGAAGGTGTGATGGATACAGTAAACCTGAAGTGAATCATCGGAAGCTATAACTAGTGTCACATGATTGTTTCAAAACATAGACAGTAAGAAGAGTCAGTTTTCTTGTACTGAAGTCGGCAATGTGCCTTTTGTATTTATTTCCGATGCAATTTCTGTGTTTCATCGTCAATAAGACGGTCAGAGGGAAACAGTAAACCTGAAGTGAAGCATCGGAATCTATAACTAGTGTCACAGGAATGGTTCAAAACATAGACAGTAAGAAGAGTCAGTTTACTTGTACTTAAGTCTTCATTGTGATTTTTGTATATAATTCCGATGCAATTTCTGTGTTTCATCAACAATAAGAAGGTCAGAGGGATACAGTAAACCTGAAGTGAAGCATCGTAATCTATAACTAGTGTCACATAAATGGTTCAAACATAGACAGTAAGAAGAGTCAGTTTTCTTGTACATAAGTCGGCATTGTGCATTTACTATTTAATTACGATGCGATTTCTGCGTTTCATCGTCAATAAGAAGGTCAGAGGGATACAGTAAACCTGAAGTGAAGCATCAGAAACCATAACTAGTGTGACAGGAATGGTTCAAAACACTGGCAGTTAGAAGAGTCATTTTTTTTGTACTTAAGTCGGCATTGTGCCTTTGTATTTAATTCCGATGCGATTTCTGCCTTTCATCGTCAATAAGAATGTCAGAGGGATACAGTGAACCTGAAGTGAAGCATCCGAATCTATATCTAGTGTCACAGGAATGGCTTAAAACATAGACAGTAAGAAGAGTCAGTTTTCTTGTTCTTAAGTCGGCTTTGTGCCTTTTGTATTTTAATTCCGATGCAATTTCTGTGTTACATCGTCAATAAGAAGGTCAGAGGGATACAGTAAACCAGAAGTGAAGCATCGGAATCTATAACTAGTGTCACAAGAATGGTTCAAAACATAGACAATAAGATGAGTCAGTTTTCTTGTACTTAAGCCGGCATTGTGCCTTTGTATTTAATTCAGATGCAATTTCTGCGTTTCATCGTCAATAAGAAGGTCAGAGGGATACAGTAAACCTGAAGTGAGGCATCGGAATCTATAACTAGTGTCACAGGAATGGTTCAAAAGATAGACAATAAGAAGAGTAAGTTTTCTTGTACTTAAGTCGGCATTGTGACTTTTGTATTTCATTCCAATGCCATTTCTGTGTTTCATCGTCAATAAAAAGGTCAGAGGGATACAGTAAACCTGAAGTGAAGCATCGGAATCTATAACTAGTGTCACATGAATGGTACAAAACATAGACAGTAAGAAGAGTCAGTTATCTTGTACTTAGGACGGCATTGTGCCTTTTGTATTTAATTCCGATGCAATTTCTGTGATTCATCGTCAATAAGAAGGTCAGAGGGATACAGTAAACCTGAAGTGAAGCATCAGACTCTATAACTAGTGTCACAGGAATGGTTCAAAACATAGACAGTAAGAAGAGTCAGTTTTCTTGTACTTAAGTCGGCATTGTGCCTTCTGTATTTAATTCCGATGCAATTTCTGAGTTTCATGGTCAATAAGAAGGTTAGAGGGATACAGTAAACCTGAAGTGAAGCATCGGAATCTATAACTAGTTTCACATGAATGGTTCTAACATAGACAGTAAGAAGAGTCCGTTTTCTTGTACGTAAGCCGGCAATGTGCCTTTTGTATTTAATTCCGGTGCAATTTCTGTGTTTCATCTTCAATAAGTAGGTCTGATGGATACAGTAAACCTGAAGTGAAGCATCGGAATCTATAGTTAGTGTCACAGGAATGGTTCAAAACATAGACAGTAAGAAGAGTCAGTTTTCTTCTACTTAAGTCGGCATTGTGCCTTTTGTATTTAATTCCGATGCTATTTCTGTGTTTCATCGTCAATAAGGAGGTCAGAGGGATACGGTAAACCTGAAGTGAAGCATCGGAATCTACAATTAGTGTCACATGAATGGTTCAAAACATAGACAGTAAGAAGAGTAAGTTTTCTTGTACTTAAGTCGGCATTGTGCATTTCGTATTTAATTCCGAAGCAATTTCTGTGTTTCATCATCAATATGAAGGTCAGAGGGATACAGTAAACATGAAGTGAAGCATCGGAATCTATAACTAGTGTCACATGAACGGTTCAAACATAGACCGTAGGAAGAGTCGGTTTTCTTATACATAACTCGGCATTGTACCTTTTGTATTTAATTCCGATGCAATTTCTGCGTTTCATCGTCAATAAGAAGGTGTGATGGATACAGTAAACCTGAAGTGAAGCATCGGAAGCTATAACTAGTGTCACATGAATGTTTCAAAACATAGACAGTAAGAAGAGTCAGTTTTCTTCTACTGAAGTCGGCAATGTGCCTTTTGTATTTATTTCCGATGCAATTTCTGTGTTTCATCGTCAATAAGACGGTCAGAGGGAAACAGTAAACCTGAAGTGAAGCATCGGAATCTATAACTAGTGTCACATGAATGGTTCAAACATAGACAGTAAGTAGAGGCAGTTTTCTTGTACATAAGTCGGCATTGTGCATTTACTATTTAATTACGATGCGATTTCTGCGTTTCATCGTCAATAAGAAGGTCAGAGGGATACAGTAAACCTGAAGTGAAGTATTGGAATCTATAACTAGTGTCACAGGAATGTTTCAAACATAGACAATAAGAAGAGTCAGTTTTCTTGTACTTAAGTAGGCATTGTGCCTTTGTATTTAATTCCGATGCGATTTCTGCGTTTCAACGTCAATACGAAGGTCAGAGGGATACAGTAAACCTGAAGTGAAGCATCCGAATCTATATCTAGAGTCACAGGAATGGTTCAAAACATTGACAGTAAGAAGAGTCAGTTTTTCTTGTACTTAAGTCGGCATTGTGACTTTTGTATTTAATTCCGAAGCAATTTCTGTGTTTCATCGTCAATAAGAAGGTCAGAGGGATGCAGTAAACCTGACGTGAAGCATCAGAATCTGTAACTAGTGTCACAGGATGGTTCAAAACATAGACTGTAACAAGAGTCAGTTTTCTTGTACTTAAGTCGGCATTGTGCCTTTTGTATTTAATTCCGATTCAATATCTGTGTTTCATCTTCAATAAGAAGGTCAGAGGGTTATAGTAAACCTGGAGTGAAGCATCGGAATCTATAACTAGTGTCACAGGAATGGTTCAAAACAAAGACAGTAAGAAGAGTCAGTTTTCTTGTACTGAAGTCGGCAATGTGCCTTTTGTATTTATTTCCGATGCAATTTCTGTGTTTCATCGTCAATAAGACGGTCAGAGGGAAACAGTAAACCTGAAGTGAAGCATCGGAATCTATAACTAGTGTCACAGGAATGGTTCAAAACATAGACAGTAAGAAGAGTCTGTTTACTTGTACTTAAGTCTTCATTGTGCTTTTTGTATATAATTCCGATGCAATTTCTGTGTTTCATCAACAATAAGAAGGTCAGAGGGATACAGTAAACCTGAAGTGAAGCATCGGAATCTATAACTAGTGTCACATGAATGGTTCAAACATAGACTGTAAGAAGAGTCAGTTTTCTTGTACATAAGTCGGCATTGTGCATTTACTATTTAATTACGATGCGATTTCTGCGTTTCATCGTCAATAAGAAGGTCAGAGGGATACAGTAAACCTGAAGTGAAGCATCAGAAACCATAACTAGTGTGACAGGAATGGTTCAAAACACAGGCAGTTAGAAGAGTCAGTTTTTTTGTACTTAAGTCGGCATTGTGCCTTTGTATTTAATTCCGATGCGATTTCTGCCTTTCATCGTCAATAAGAAGGTCAGAGGGATACAGTGAACCTGAAGTGAAGCATCCGAATCTATATCTAGTGTCACAGGAATGGCTTAAAACATAGACAGTAAGAAGAGTCAGTTTTCTTGTTCTTAAGTCGGCTTTGTGCCTTTTGTATTTAATTCCGATGCAATTTCTGTGTTTCATCGTCAATAAGAAGGTCAGAGGGATACAGTAAACCAGAAGTGAAGCATCGGAATCTATAACTAGTGTCACAGGAATGGTTCAAAACATAGACAATAAGATGAGTCAGTTTTCTTGTACTTAAGCCGGCATTGTGCCTTTGTATTTAATTCAGATGCAATTTCTGCGTTTCATCGTCAATAAGAAGGTCAGTGGGATACAGTAAACCTGAAGTGAGGCATCGGAATCTATAACAAGTGTCACAGGAATGGTTCAAAAGTTAGACAATTAGAAGAGTAAGTTTTCTTGTACTTAAGTCGGCATTGTGACTTTTGTATTTCATTCCAATGCCATTTCTGTGTTTCATCGTCAATAAAAAGGTCAGAGGGATACAGTTAACCTGAAGTGAAGCATCGGAATCTATAACTAGTCCCACATGAATGGTACAAAACATAGACAGTAAGAAGAGTCAGTTATCTTGTACTGAGGTCGGCATTGTGCCTTTTGTATTTAATTCCGATGCAATTTCTGTGTTTCATCGTCAATAAGAAGGTCAGAGGGATACAGTAAACCTGAAGTGAAGCATCAGAATCTATAACTAGTGTCACAGGAATGGTTCAAAACATAGACAGTAAGAAGAGTCAGTTTTCTTGTACTTAAGTCGGCATTGTGCCTTCTGTATTTAATTCCGATGCAATTTCTGAGTTTCATGGTCAATAAGAAGGTTAGAGGGATACAGTAAACCTGAAGTGAAGCATCGGAATCTATAACTAGTTTCACATGAATGGTTCTAACATAGACAGTAAGAAGAGTCCGTTTTCTTGTACGTAAGCCGGCAATGTGCCTTTGTATTTAATTCCGATGCGATTTCTGCGTTTCAACGTCAATACGAAGGTCAGAGGGATACAGTAAACCTGAAGTGAAGCATCCGAATCTATATCTAGAGTCACAGGAATGGTTCAAAACATTGACAGTAAGAAGAGTCAGTTTTTCTTGTACTTAAGTCGGCATTGTGACTTTTGTATTTAATTCCGAAGAATTTCTGTGTTTCATCGTCAATAAGAAGGTCAGAGGGATACAGTAAACCTGACGTGAAGCATCAGAATCTGTAACTAGTGTCACAGGATGGTTCAAAACATAGACAGTAACAAGAGTCAGTTTTCTTGTACTTAAGTCGGCATTGTGCCTTTTGTATTTAATTCCGATGCAATATCTGTGTTTCATCGTCAATAAGAAGATCTGATGGATACAGTAAACCTGAAGTGAAGCATCGGAAGCTATAAGTAGTGTCACATGAATGTTTCAAAACATAGACAGTAAGAAGAGTCAGTTTTCTTGTACTGATGTCGGCATTGTGCCTTTTGTATTAAATTCCGATGCAATTTCTGTGTTTCATCGTCAATAAGAAGGTAAGAGGGAAACAGTAAACCTGAAGTGAAGCATCGGAATCTATATCTAGTGTCACAGGAATGGTTCAAAACATAGACAGTAAGAAGAGTCAGTTTTCTTGTACTTAAGTCTTCATTGTGTTTTTTGTATATAATTCCGATGCAATTTCTGTGTCTCATCAACAATAAGACGGTCAGAGGGATACAGTAAACCTGAAGTGAAGCATCGGAATCTATAACTAGTCTCACATGAATGGTTCAAACATAGACAGTAAGAAGAGTCAGTTTTCTTGTACATAAGTCGGCATTGTGCATTTAGTATTTAATTACGATGCGATTTCTGTGTTTCATCGTCAATAAGACGGTCAGAGGGATACAGTAAACCTGAAGTGAAGCATCCGAATCTATATCTAGTGTCACAGGAATGGCTTAAATCATAGACAGTAAGAAGAGTCAGTTTTCTTGTTCTTAAGTCGGCATTGTGCCTTTTGTATTTAATTCCGATGCAATTTCTGTGTTCCATCGTCAATAAGAAGGTCAGAGGGATACAGTAAACCAGAAGTGAAGCATCGGAATCTATAACTAGTGTCACAGGAATGGTTCAAAACATAGACAATAAGATGAGTCAGTTTTCTTGTACTTAAGTCGGCATTGTGACTTTTGTATATCATTCCAATGCCATTTCTGTGTTTCATCGTCAATAAAAAGGTCAGAGGGATACAGTAAACCTGAAGTGAAGCATCGGAATCTATAACTAGTGTCACATGAATGGTACAAAACATAGACAGTAAGAAGAGTCAGTTATCTTGTACTTAAGTCGGCATTGTGCCTTTTGTATTTAATTCCGATGCAATTTCTGTGTTTCATCGTCAATAAGAAGGTCAGAGGGATACAGTAAACCTGAAGTGAAGCATCAGAATCTATAACTAGTGTCACAGGAATGGTTCAAAACATAGACAGTAAGAAGAGTCAGTTTTCTTGTACTTAAGTCGGCATTGTGCCTTATGTATTTAATTCCAATGCAATTTCTGAGATTCATGGTCAATAAGAAGGTTAGAGGGATACAGTAAACCTGAAGTGAAGCATCGGAATCTATAACTAGTTTCACATGAATGGTTCTAACATAGACAGTAAGAAGAGTCCGTTTTCTTGTACATAAGCCGGCAATGTGCCTATTTGTATTTAATTCCGGTGCAATTTCTGTGTTTCATCGTCAATAAGAAGGTCTGATGGATACAGTAAACCTGAAGTGAAGCATCGGAATCTATATCTAGTGTCACAGGAATGGTTCAAAACATAGACAGTAAGAAGAGTCAGTTTTCTTCTACTTAAGTCGGCATTGTGCCTTTTGTATTTAATTCCGATGCAATTTCTGTGTTTCATCGTCAATAAGAAGGTCAGAAGGATACGGTAAACCTGAAGTGAAGCATCGGAATCTATAATTAGTGTCACATGAATGGTTCAAAACATAGACAGTAAGAAGAGTAAGTTTTCTTGTACTTAAGTCGGCATTGTGCATTTCGTATTTAATTCCGATGCCATTTCTGTGTTTCATCATCAATAAGAAGGTCAGAGGGATACAGTAAACCTGAAGTGAAGCATCGGAATCTATAACTAGTGTCACATGAATGGTTCAAACATAGACCATAGGAAGAGTCGGTTTTCTTATACATAAGTCGGCATTGTACCTTTTGTATTTAATTCCGATGCAATTTCTGCGTTTCATCGTCAATAAGAAGGTGTGAAGGATGCAGTAAACCTGAAGTGAAGCATCGGAAGCTATAACTAGTGTCACATGAATGTTTCAAATCATAGACAGTAAGAAGAGTCAGTTTTCTTGTACTGAAGTCGGCAATGTGCCTTTTGTATTTATTTCCGATGCAATTTCTGTGTTTCATCGTCAATAAGAAGGTCAGAGGGATACGGTAAACCTGAAGTGAAGCATCGGAATCTATAATTAGTGTCACATGAATGGTTCAAAACATAGACAGTAAGAAGAGTAAGTTTTCTTGTACTTAAGTCGGCATTGTGCATTTCGTATTTAATTCCGATGCCATTTCTGTGTTTCCTAATCAATACGAAGGTCAGAGGGATACAGTAAACCTGAAGTGAAGCATCCGAATTTATAACTAGTGTCACATGAATGGTTCAAACATAGACCGTAGGAAGAGTCAGTTTTCTTATACATAAGTCGGCATTGTACCTTATGTATTTAATTCCGATGAAATTTCTGCGTTTCATCGTCAATAAGAAGGTGTGATGGACACAGTAAACCTGAAGTGAATCATCGGAAGCTATAACTAGTGTCACATGAATGTTTCAAAACATAGACAGTAAGAAGAGTCAGTTTTCTTGTACTGAAGTCGGCAATGTGCCTTTTGTATTTATTTCCGATGCAATTTCTGTGTTTCATCGTCAATAAGACGGTCAGAGGGAAACAGTAAACCTGAAGTGAAGCATCGGAATCTATAACTAGTGTCACAGGAATGGTTCAAAACATAGACAGTAAGAAGAGTCAGTTTACTTGTACTTAAGTCTTCATTGTGATTTTTGTATATAATTCCGATGCAATTTCTGTGTTTCATCAACAATAAGAAGGTCAGAGGGATACAGTAAACCTGAAGTGAAGCATCGTAATCTATAACTAGTGTCACATAAATGGTTCAAACATAGACAGTAAGAAGAGTCAGTTTTCTTGTACATAAGTCGGCATTGTGCATTTACTATTTAATTACGATGCGATTTCTGCGTTTCATCGTCAATAAGAAGGTCAGAGGGATACAGTAAACCTGAAGTGAAGCATCAGAAACCATAACTAGTGTGACAGGAATGGTTCAAAACACTGGCAGTTAGAAGAGTCATTTTTTTTGTACTTAAGTCGGCATTGTGCCTTTGTATTTAATTCCGATGCGATTTCTGCCTTTCATCGTCAATAAGAATGTCAGAGGGATACAGTGAACCTGAAGTGAAGCATCCGAATCTATATCTAGTGTCACAGGAATGGCTTAAAACATAGACAGTAAGAAGAGTCAGTTTTCTTGTTCTTAAGTCGGCTTTGTGCCTTTTGTATTTAATTCCGATGCAATTTCTGTGTTACATCGTCAATAAGAAGGTCAGAGGGATACAGTAAACCAGAAGTGAAGCATCGGAATCTATAACTAGTGTCACAAGAATGGTTCAAAACATAGACAATAAGATGAGTCAGTTTTCTTGTACTTAAGCCGGCATTGTGCCTTTGTATTTAATTCAGATGCAATTTCTGCGTTTCATCGTCAATAAGAAGGTCAGAGGGATACAGTAAACCTGAAGTGAGGCATCGGAATCTATAACTAGTGTCACAGGAATGGTTCAAAAGATAGACAATAAGAAGAGTAAGTTTTCATGTACTTAAGTCGGCATTGTGACTTTTGTATTTCATTCCAATGCCATTTCTGTGTTTCATCGTCAATAAAAAGGTCAGAGGGATACAGTAAACCTGAAGTGAAGCATCGGAATCTATAACTAGTGTCACATGAATGGTACAAAACATAGACAGTAAGAAGAGTCAGTTATCTTGTACTTAGGACGGCATTGTGCCTTTTGTATTTAATTCCGATGCAATTTCTGTGATTCATCGTCAATAAGAAGGTCAGAGGGATACAGTAAACCTGAAGTGAAGCATCAGACTCTATAACTAGTGTCACAGGAATGGTTCAAAACATAGACAGTAAGAAGAGTCAGTTTTCTTGTACTTAAGTCGGCATTGTGCCTTCTGTATTTAATTCCGATGCAATTTCTGAGTTTCATGGTCAATAAGAAGGTTAGAGGGATACAGTAAACCTGAAGTGAAGCATCGGAATCTATAACTAGTTTCACATGAATGGTTCTAACATAGACAGTAAGAAGAGTCCGTTTTCTTGTACGTAAGCCGGCAATGTGCCTTTTGTATTTAATTCCGGTGCAATTTCTGTGTTTCATCTTCAATAAGTAGGTCTGATGGATACAGTAAACCTGAAGTGAAGCATCGGAATCTATAGTTAGTGTCACAGGAATGGTTCAAAACATAGACAGTAAGAAGAGTCAGTTTTCTTCTACTTAAGTCGGCATTGTGCCTTTTGTATTTAATTCCGATGCTATTTCTGTGTTTCATCGTCAATAAGGAGGTCAGAGGGATACGGTAAACCTGAAGTGAAGCATCGGAATCTACAATTAGTGTCACATGAATGGTTCAAAACATAGACAGTAAGAAGAGTAAGTTTTCTTGTACTTAAGTCGGCATTGTGCATTTCGTATTTAATTCCGAAGCAATTTCTGTGTTTCATCATCAATATGAAGGTCAGAGGGATACAGTAAACATGAAGTGAAGCATCGGAATCTATAACTAGTGTCACATGAACGGTTCAAACATAGACCGTAGGAAGAGTCGGTTTTCTTATACATAACTCGGCATTGTACCTTTTGTATTTAATTCCGATGCAATTTCTGCGTTTCATCGTCAATAAGAAGGTGTGATGGATACAGTAAACCTGAAGTGAAGCATCGGAAGCTATAACTAGTGTCACATGAATGTTTCAAAACATAGACAGTAAGAAGAGTCAGTTTTCTTGTACTGAAGTCGGCAATGTGCCTTTTGTATTTATTTCCGATGCAATTTCTGTGTTTCATCGTCAATAAGACGGTCAGAGGGAAACAGTAAACCTGAAGTGAAGCATCGGAATCTATAACTAGTGTCACATGAATGGTTCAAACATAGACAGTAAGTAGAGGCAGTTTTCTTGTACATAAGTCGGCATTGTGCATTTACTATTTAATTACGATGCGATTTCTGCGTTTCATCGTCAATAAGAAGGTCAGAGGGATACAGTAAACCTGAAGTGAAGTATTGGAATCTATAACTAGTGTCACAGGAATGTTTCAAACATAGACAATAAGAAGAGTCAGTTTTCTTGTACTTAAGTAGGCATTGTGCCTTTGTATTTAATTCCGATGCGATTTCTGCGTTTCAACGTCAATACGAAGGTCAGAGGGATACAGTAAACCTGAAGTGAAGCATCCGAATCTATATCTAGAGTCACAGGAATGGTTCAAAACATTGACAGTAAGAAGAGTCAGTTTTTCTTGTACTTAAGTCGGCATTGTGACTTTTGTATTTAATTCCGAAGCAATTTCTGTGTTTCATCGTCAATAAGAAGGTCAGAGGGATGCAGTAAACCTGACGTGAAGCATCAGAATCTGTAACTAGTGTCACAGGATGGTTCAAAACATAGACTGTAACAAGAGTCAGTTTTCTTGTACTTAAGTCGGCATTGTGCCTTTTGTATTTAATTCCGATTCAATATCTGTGTTTCATCTTCAATAAGAAGGTCAGAGGGTTATAGTAAACCTGGAGTGAAGCATCGGAATCTATAACTAGTGTCACAGGAATGGTTCAAAACAAAGACAGTAAGAAGAGTCAGTTTTCTTGTACTGAAGTCGGCAATGTGCCTTTTGTATTTATTTCCGATGCAATTTCTGTGTTTCATCGTCAATAAGACGGTCAGAGGGAAACAGTAAACCTGAAGTGAAGCATCGGAATCTATAACTAGTGTCACAGGAATGGTTCAAAACATAGACAGTAAGAAGAGTCAGTTTACTTGTACTTAAGTCTTCATTGTGCTTTTTGTATATAATTCCGATGCAATTTCTGTGTTTCATCAACAATAAGAAGGTCAGAGGGATACAGTAAACCTGAAGTGAAGCATCGGAATCTATAACTAGTGTCACATGAATGGTTCAAACATAGACTGTAAGAAGAGTCAGTTTTCTTGTACATAAGTCGGCATTGTGCATTTACTATTTAATTACGATGCGATTTCTGCGTTTCATCGTCAATAAGAAGGTCAGAGGGATACAGTAAACCTGAAGTGAAGCATCAGAAACCATAACTAGTGTGACAGGAATGGTTCAAAACACAGGCAGTTAGAAGAGTCAGTTTTTTTGTACTTAAGTCGGCATTGTGCCTTTGTATTTAATTCCGATGCGATTTCTGCCTTTCATCGTCAATAAGAAGGTCAGAGGGATACAGTGAACCTGAAGTGAAGCATCCGAATCTATATCTAGTGTCACAGGAATGGCTTAAAACATAGACAGTAAGAAGAGTCAGTTTTCTTGTTCTTAAGTCGGCTTTGTGCCTTTTGTATTTAATTCCGATGCAATTTCTGTGTTTCATCGTCAATAAGAAGGTCAGAGGGATACAGTAAACCAGAAGTGAAGCATCGGAATCTATAACTAGTGTCACAGGAATGGTTCAAAACATAGACAATAAGATGAGTCAGTTTTCTTGTACTTAAGCCGGCATTGTGCCTTTGTATTTAATTCAGATGCAATTTCTGCGTTTCATCGTCAATAAGAAGGTCAGTGGGATACAGTAAACCTGAAGTGAGGCATCGGAATCAATAACAAGTGTCACAGGAATGGTTCAAAAGTTAGACAATTAGAAGAGTAAGTTTTCTTGTACTTAAGTCGGCATTGTGACTTTTGTATTTCATTCCAATGCCATTTCTGTGTTTCATCGTCAATAAAAAGGTCAGAGGGATACAGTTAACCTGAAGTGAAGCATCGGAATCTATAACTAGTCCCACATGAATGGTACAAAACATAGACAGTAAGAAGAGTCAGTTATCTTGTACTGAGGTCGGCATTGTGCCTTTTGTATTTAATTCCGATGCAATTTCTGTGTTTCATCGTCAATAAGAAGGTCAGAGGGATACAGTAAACCTGAAGTGAAGCATCAGAATCTATAACTAGTGTCACAGGAATGGTTCAAAACATAGACAGTAAGAAGAGTCAGTTTTCTTGTACTTAAGTCGGCATTGTGCCTTCTGTATTTAATTCCGATGCAATTTCTGAGTTTCATGGTCAATAAGAAGGTTAGAGGGATACAGTAAACCTGAAGTGAAGCATCGGAATCTATAACTAGTTTCACATGAATGGTTCTAACATAGACAGTAAGAAGAGTCCGTTTTCTTGTACGTAAGCCGGCAATGTGCCTTTGTATTTAATTCCGATGCGATTTCTGCGTTTCAACGTCAATACGAAGGTCAGAGGGATACAGTAAACCTGAAGTGAAGCATCCGAATCTATATCTAGAGTCACAGGAATGGTTCAAAACATTGACAGTAAGAAGAGTCAGTTTTTCTTGTACTTAAGTCGGCATTGTGACTTTTGTATTTAATTCCGAAGAATTTCTGTGTTTCATCGTCAATAAGAAGGTCAGAGGGATACAGTAAACCTGACGTGAAGCATCAGAATCTGTAACTAGTGTCACAGGATGGTTCAAAACATAGACAGTAACAAGAGTCAGTTTTCTTGTACTTAAGTCGGCATTGTGCCTTTTGTATTTAATTCCGATTCAATATCTGTGTTTCATCTTCAATAAGAAGGTCAGAGGGTTACAGTAAACCTGGAGTGAAGCATCGGAATCTATAACTAGTGTCACAGGAATATTTCAAAACAAAGACAGTAAGAAGAGTCAGTTTTCTTGTACTGAAGTCGGCAATGTGCCTTTTGTATTTATTTCCGATGCAATTTCTGTGTTTCATCGTCAATAAGACGGTCAGAGGGAGACAGTAAACCTGAAGTGAAGCATCGGAATCTATAACTAGTGTCACAGGAATGGTTCAAAACATAGACAGTAAGAAGAGTCAGTTTACTTGTACTTAAGTCTTCATTGTGCTTTTTGTATATAATTCCGATGCAATTTCTGTGTTTCATCAACAATAAGAAGGTCAGAGGGATACAGTTAACCTGAAGTGAAGCATCGGAATCTATAACTAGTGTCACATGAATGGTTCAAACATAGACTGTAAGAAGAGTCAGTTTTCTTGTACATAAGTCGGCATTGTGCATTTACTATTTAATTACGATGCGATTTCTGCGTTTCATCGTCAATAAGAAGGTCAGAGGGATACAGTAAACCTGAAGTGAAGCATCAGAAACCATAACTAGTGTGACAGGAATGGTTCAAAACACAGGCAGTTAGAAGAGTCAGTTTTTTTGTACTTAAGTCGGCATTGTGCCTTTGTATTTAATTCCGATGCGATTTCTGCCTTTCATCGTCAATAAGAAGGTCAGAGGGATACAGTGAACCTGAAGTGAAGCATCCGAATCTATACCTAGTGTCACAGGAATGGCTTAAAACATAGACAGTAAGAAGAGTCAGTTTTCTTGTTCTTAAGTCGGCTTTGTGCCTTTTGTATTTAATTCCGATGCAATTCCTGTGTTTCATCGTCAATAAGAAGGTCAGAGGGATACAGTAAACCAGAAGTGAAGCATCGGAATCTATAACTAGTGTCACAGGAATGGTTCAAAACATAGACAATAAGATGAGTCAGTTTTCTTGCACTTAAGCCGGCATTGTGCCTTTGTATTTAATTCAGATGCAATTTCTGCGTTTCATCGTCAATAAGAAGGTCAGAGGGATACAGTAAACCTGAAGTGAGGCATCGGAATCTATAACTAGTGTCACAGGAATGGTTCAAAAGATAGACAATAAGAAGAGTAAGTTTTCTTGTACTTAAGTCGGCATTGTGACTTTTGTATTTCATTCCAATGCCATTTCTGTGTTTTATCGTCAATAAAAAGGTCAGAGGGATACAGTAAACCTGAAGTGAAGCATCGGAATCTATAACTAGTCTCACATGAATGGTACAAAACATAGACAGTAAGAAGAGTCAGTTATCTTGTACTTAGGTCGGCATTGTGCCTTTTGTAATTAATTCCGATGCAATTTCTGTGTTTCATCGTCAATAAGAAGGTCAGAGGGATACAGTAAACCTGAAGTGAAGCATCAGAATCTATAACTAGTGTCACAGGAATGGTTCAAAACATAGACAGTAAGAAGAGTCAGTTTTCTTGTACTGAAGTCGGCAATGTGCCTTTTGTATTTATTTCCGATGCAATTTCTGTGTTTCATCGTCAATAAGACGGTCAGAGGGTAACAGTAAACCTGAAGTGAAGCATCGGAATCTATAACTAGTGTCACATGAATGGTTCAAACATAGACAGTAAGTAGAGGCAGTTTTCTTGTACATAAGTCGGCATTGTGCATTTAGTATTTAATTACGATGCGATTTCTGTGTTTCATCGTCAATAAGAAGGTCAGAGGGATACAGTAAACCTGAAGTAAGCATCGGAAACCATAACTAGTGTCACAGGAATGGTTCAAAGCACAGGCAGTAAGAAGAGTCAGTTTTCTTGTACTTAAGTCGGCATTGTGCCTTTGTATTTAATTCCGATGCGATTTCTGCCTTTCATCGTCAATAAGAAGGTCAGAGGGATACAGTGAACCTGAAGTGAAGCATCCGAATCTATATCTAGTGTCACAGAAATGGCTTAAAACATAGACAGTAAGAAGAGTCAGTTTTCTTGTTCTTAAGTCGGCATTGTGCCTTTTGTATTTAATTCCGATGCAATTTCTGTGTTTCATCGTCAATAAGAAGGTCAGAGGGATACAGTAAACCTCAAGTGAAGTATCGGAATCTATAACTAGTGTCACAGGAATGGTTCAAACATAGACAATAAGAAGAGTCAGTTTTCTTGTACTTAAGTAGGCATTGTGCCTTTGTATTTAATTCCGATGCGATTTCTGCGTTTCAACGTCAATACGAAGGTCAGAGGGATACAGTAAACCTGAAGTGAAGCATCCGAATCTATATCTAGAGTCACAGGAATGGTTCAAAACATTGACAGTAAGAAGAGTCAGTTTTTCTTGTACTTAAGTCGGCATTGTGACGTTTGTATTTAATTCCGAAGCAATTTCTGTGTTTCTTCGTCAATAAGAAGGTCAGAGGGATACAGTAAACCTGACGTGCAGCATCAGAATCTGTAACTAGTGTCACAGGATGGTTCAAAACATAGACAGTAACAAGAGTCAGTTTTCTTGTACTTAAGCCGGCATTGTGCCTTTTGTATTTAATTCCGATTCAATATCTGTGTTTCATCTTCAATAAGAAGGTCAGAGGGTTACAGTAAACCTGGAGTGAAGCATCCGAATCTATAACTAGTGTCACAGGAATGGTTCAAAACAAAGACAGTAAGAAGAGTCAGTTTTCTTGTACTTAAGTCGGCATTGTGCATTTTGTATTTAATTCCGATGCCATTTCTGTGTTTCATCATCAACACGAAGGTCAGAGGGATACAGTAAACCTGAAGTGAGGCATCGGAATCTATAACTAGTGTCACAGGTATGGTTCAAAACATAGACAATAAGAAGAGTCAGTTTTCTTGTACTTAAGGCGGCATTGTGCCTTTTGTATTTCATTCCAATGCCATTTCTGTGTTTCATCGTCAATAAAAAGGTCAGAGGGATACAGTAAACCTGAAGTGAAGCATCGGAATCTATAACTAGGTTCACATGAATGTTTCAAAACATAGACAGTAAGAAGAGTCAGTTTTCTTGTACTTAAGTCTTCATTGTGCTTTTTGTATATAATTCCGATGCAATTTCTGTGTTTCATCAACAATGTGATGGTCAGAGGGATACAGTAAACCTGAAGTCAAGCATCAGAATCTATAACTAGTGTCACAGGAATTGTTCAGAACATAGACAGTAAGAAGAGTTAGTTTTCTTGTACTTAAGTCGGCATTGTGCCTTCTGTATTTAATTCCGATGCAATGTCTGAGTTTCATGGTCAATAAGAAGGTTAGAGGGATACAGTAAACCTGAAGTGAAGCATCGGAATCTATAACTAGTTTCACATGAATGGTTCTAACATAGACAGTAAGAAGAGTCCGTTTTCTGGTACATAAGCCGGCAATGTGCCTTTTGTATTTAATTCCGGTGCAATTTCTGTGTTTCATCGTCAATAAGAAGGTCTTATGGATACAGTAAACCTGAAGTGAAGCATCGGAATCTATATCTAGTGTCACAGGAATGGTTGAAAACATAGACAGTAAGAAGAGTCAGTTTTCTTCTACTTAAGTCGGCATTGCGCCTTTTGAATTTAATTCCGATGCAATTTCTGTGTTTCATCATCAATAAGAAGGTCAGAGGGATACGGTAAACCTGAAGTGAAGCATCGGAATCTATAACTAGTGTCACATGAATGGTTCAAACATAGACCGTAGGAAGAGTCGGTTTTCTTATACATAAGTCGGCATTGTACCTTATGTATTTAATTCCGATGCAATTTCTGCGTTTCATCGTCAATAAGAAGGTGTGATGGATACAATAAACCTGAAGTGAAGCATCGGAAGCTATAACTAGTGTCACATGAATGTTTCAATACATAGACAGTAAGATTAGTCAGTTTTCTTGTACTGAAGTCGGCAATGTGCCTTTTGTATTTATTTCCGATGCAATTTCTGTGTTTCATCGTCAATAAGACGGTCAGAGGGAAACAGTAAACCTGAAGTGAAGCAATGGAATCTATAACTAGTGTCACATAAATGGTTCAAACGTAGACAGTAGGAATAGTCGGTTTTCTTGTACATAAGTCGGCATTGTGCCTTTTGAATGTAATTCCGATGCAATTTCTGTGTTTCATCGTCAATAAGAAGGTCTGATGGATACAGTAAACCTGAAGTGAAGCATCGGAAGCCATAACTAGTGTCACATGAATGTTTCAAACATAGACAGTAAGAAGAGTCAGTTTTCTTGTACTGATGTCGGCATTGTGCCTTTTGTATTAAATTCCGATGCAATTTCTGTGTTTCATCGTCAATAAGAAGGTCAGAGGGAAACAGTAAACCTGAAGTGAAGCATCGGAATCCATAACTAGTGTCACAGGAATGGTTCAAAAAATTGACAGTAAGAAGAGTCAGTTTACTTGTACTTAAGTCTTCATTGTGCTTTTTGTATATAATTCCGATGCAATTTCTGTGTTTCATCAACAATAAGAAGGTCAGAGGGATACAGTAAACCTGAAGTGAAGCATCGGAATCTATAACTAGTGTCACATGAATGGTTCAAACATAGACAGTAAGAAGACTCATTTTTCTTGTACATAAGTCGGCATTGTGCATTTAGTATTTAATTACGATGCGATTTCTGTGTTTCATCGGCAATAAGAAGGTCAGAGGGATACAGTAACCCTGAAGTGAAGCATCGGAAACCATAACTAGTGTCACAGGAATGGTTCAAAGCACAGGCAGTAAGAAGAGTCAGTTTTCTTGTACTTAAGTCGGCATTGTGCCTTTGTATTTAATTCCGATGCGATTTCTGCGTTTCATCGTCAATAAGAAGGTCAGAGGGATACAGTAAACCTGAAGTGAAGCATCAGAAACCATAACTAGTGTGACAGGAATGGTTCAAAACACAGGCAGTTAGAAGAGTCAGTTTTTTTGTACTTAAGTCGGAATTGTGCCTTTGTATTTAATTCCGATGCGATTTCTGCCTTACATCGTCAATAAGAAGGTCAGAGGGATACAGTGAACCTGAAGTGAAGCATCCGAATCTATATCTAGTGTCACAGGAATGGCTTAAAACATAGACTGTAAGAAGAGTCAGTTTTCTTGTTCTTAAGTCGGCATTGTGCCTTTTGTATTTAATTCCGATGCAATTTCTGTGTTCCATCGTCAATAAGAAGGTCAGAGGGATACAGTAAAACTGAAGTGAAGCATCGGAATCTATAACTAGTGTCACATGAATGGTTCAAACATAGACAGTAAGAAGCGTCCGTTTTCTTGTACATAAGTCGGCATTGTGCCTTTTTTATTTAATTCCGATGCAATTTCTGTGTTTCATCGTCAATAAGAAGGTCAGAGGGATACGGTAAACCTGAAGTGAGCATCGGAATCTATAATTAGTGTCACATGAATGGTTCAAAACATAGACAGTAAGAAGAGTAAGTTTTCTTGTACTTAAGTCGGCATTGTGCATTTTGTATTTAATTCCGATGCCTTTTCTGTGTTTCATCATCAATAAGAAGGTCTGAGCGATACAGTAAACCTGAAGACAGGCATCGGAATCTATAACTAGTCACAGGAATGGTTCAAAACATAGACAATAAGAAGAGTTAGTTTTCTTGTACTTAAGTCGGCATTGTGCCTTTTGTATTTAATTCCGATGCAATTTCTGTGTTTCATGGTCAATAAGAAAGTCAGAGGGATACAGTAAACCTGAAGTGAAGCATCGGAATCCATAACTAGTGTCACATGAATGGTTCAAACGTAGACAGTAGGAATATTCGGTTTTCTTGTACATAAGTCGGCATTGTGCCTTTTGTATTTAATTCCGATGCAATTTCTGTGTTTCATCGTCAATAAGAAGGTCTGATGGATACAGTAAACCTGAAGTTAAGCATCGGAAGCTATAAGTAGTGTCACATGAATGTTTCAAAACATAGACAGTAAGAAGAGTCAGTTTTCTTGTACTGATGTCGGCATTGTGCCTTTTGTATTAAATTCCGATGCAATTTCTGTGTTTCATCGTCAATAAGAAGGTCAGAGGGAAACAGTAAACCTGAAGTGAAACATCGGAATCTATAACTACTGTCACAGGAATGGTTCAAAACATAGACAGTAAGAAGAGTCAGTTTTCTTGTACTTAAGTCTTCATTGTGCTTTTTGTATATAATTCCGATGCAATTTCTGTGTTTCATCAACAATAAGACGGTCAGAGGGATACAGTAAACCTGAAGTGAAGCATCGGAATCTATAACTAGTGTCACATGAATGGTTCAAACATAGACAGTAAGAAGAGTCAGTTTTCTTGTACATAAGTCGGCATTGTGCATTTAGTATTTAATTACGATGCGATTTCTGAGTTTCATCGTCAATAAGAAGGTCAGAGGGATACAGTAAACCTGAAGTGAGGCATCGGAAACCATAACTAGTGTCACAGGAATGGTTCAAAGCACAGGCAGTAAGAAGAGTCAGTTTTCTTGTACTTAAGTCAGCATTGTGCCTTTGTATTTAATTCCGATGCGATTTCTGCCTTTCGTCGTCAATAAGAAGGTCAGAGGGATACAGTGAACCTGAAGTGAAGCATCCGAATCTATATCTAGTGTCACAGAAATGGCTTAAAACATTGACAGTAAGAAGAGTCAGTTTTCTTGTTTTCAAGTCGGCATTGTGCCTTTTGTATTTAATTTCCGATGCAATTTCTGTGTTTCATCGTCAATAAGAAGGTCAGAGGGATACAGTAAACATGAAGTGAAGTATCGGAATCTATAACTAGTATCACAGGAATGGTTCAAAACATAGACAATAAGAAGAGTCAGTTTTATTGTACTTAAGTAGGCATTGTGCCTTTGTATTTAATTCCGATGCGATTTCTGCGTTTCAACGTCAATAAGAAGGTAAGAGTGATACAGTAAACCTGAAGTGAAGCATCCGAATCTGTATCTAGTGTCACTTGAATGGTTCAAAACATTGACAGTAAGAAGAGTCAGTTTTTCTTGTACTTAAGTCGGCATTGTGACTTTTGTATTTAATTCCGAAGCAATTACTGTGTTTCATCGTCAATAAGAAGGTCAGAAGGGTTACAGTAAACCTGACGTGAAGCATCAGAATCTGTAACTAGTGTCACAGGATGGTTTAAATCATAGCCAGTAACAAGAGTCAGTTTTCTTGTACTTAAGTCGGCATTGTGCCTTTTGTATTTAATTCCGATGCAATATCTGTGTTTCATCTTCAATAAGAAGGTCAGAGGGTTACAGTAAACCTGGAGTGAAACATCGGAAACTATAACTAGTGTCACAGGAACTGTCCAAAACATAGGCAGTAAGAAGAGTCAGTTGTCTTGTACATAAATCGGCATTGTGCCTTTTGTACTTAATTCCGATGCAATTTCTGTCTTTCATCTTCAATAAGAAGGTCAGTGGGATAGAGTAAAGCTGAAGTGAAGCATCGGAATCTATAACTAGTGTCACAGGAATGGTTCAAAACACAGACAGTAACAAGAGTCAGTTTTCTTGTACTTAAGTCGGCATTGTGCCTTTTGTATTTAATTCCGATGCCATTTCTGTGATTCATCATCAATACGAAGGTCAGAGGGATACAGTAAACGTGATGTGAGGCATCGGAATCTGTAACTAGTGTTACAGGAATGGTTCAAAAACATAGACAGTAAGAGGAGTCAGTTTTCTTGTACTTAAGTCGGCATTGTGCCTTTTTTATTTAATTCCGATGCAATTTCTGTAATTCATCGTCAATAAGAAGGTCAGAGGGATACAGTAAACCTGAAGTGAAGCATCGGAAACTATAAGTAGTGTCACAGGAACGGTCCAAAACATAGGCAGTAAGAAGAGTCAGTTGTCTTGTACTTAAGTCGGCATTGTGCCTTTGTAATTAATTCCGATGCGATTTCTGCGATTCATCGTCCATAAGAAGGTCAGAGGGTTACAGTAAACCTGAAGTGAAGCATCCGAAGCTATATCTAGTGACACAGGAATGGCTTAAAGCATAGACAGTAAGAAGAGTTAGTTATCTTGTACTTAATTCGGCATTGTGCATTTTGTATTTAATTCCGATGCAATTTCTGCGTTTCATCATCAATAAGAAGGTCAGAGGGATACAGTAAACCTGAAGTGAAGCATCCGTATCTATATCTAGTGTCACAGGAATGGCTTAAAGCATAGACAGTAAGAGGATTCAGTTTTCTTGTACTTAAGTCGGCATTGTGCCTTTTGTATTTAATTCCGATGCAATATCTGTGTTTCATCTTCAATAACAAGGTCAGAGGGATACAGTAAACCTAGAGTGAAGCATCGGATCTATAACTACTGTTACAGGAATGGTTCAAAACATAGACAGTAAGAAGAGTCAGTTTTCTTGTACTTAAGTCGGCATTGTGGCTTTTGTATTTAATTCCGATGCCATTCCTGTGTTTCAACATCAACACGAAGGTCAGAGGGATACAGTAAACCTGAAGTGAAGCATCCGAATTTATATCTAGTGTCACAGAAATGGCTTAAAACATAGACAGTAAGAAGAGTCAGTTTTCTTGTTCTTAAGTCTGCATTGTGCCTTTTGTATTTAATTCCGATGCAATTTCTGTGATTCATCGTCAATAAGAAGGTCAGAGGGATACAGTAAACCTGAAGTGAAGTATCGGAATCTATAATTAGTGTCACAGGAATGGTTCAAAACATAGACAATAATAAGAGTCAGTTTTCTTGTACTTAAGTAGGCATTGTGCCTTTGTATTTAATTCCGATGCGATTTCTGCGTTTCATCGTCAATAAGAAGGTCAGAGGGATACAGTAAACCTGAAGTGAAGCATCCGAATCTATATCTAGTGTCACAGGAATGTTTCAAAACATAGACAGTAAGAAGAGTCAGTTTTTCTTGTACTTAAGTCGGCATTGTGTCTTTTGTATTTAATTCCGAAGCAATTTCTGTGTTTCATCGTCAATAAGAAGTTCAGAGGGATACAGTAAACCTGACGTGAAGCATCGGAATCTGTAACTAGTGTCACAGGATGGTTCAAAACATAGACAGTAACAAGAGTCGGTTTTCTTGTACTTAATTCGGCATTGTGCCTTTTGTATTTAATTCCGATGCAATATCTGTGTTTCATCTTCAATAAGAAGGTCAGAGGGATACAGTAAACCTGGGGTGAAGCATCGGAATCTATAACTAGTGTCACAGGAATGGTTCAAAACATAGACAGTAAGATGAGTCAGTTTTCTTGTACTTAAGTCGGCATTGTGCCTTCTGTATTTAATTCCGATGCAATTTCTGAGTTTCATGGTCAATAAGAAGGTTAGAGGGATACAGTAAACCTGAAGTGAAGCATCGGAATCTATAACTAGTTTCACATGAATGGTTCTAACATAGACAGTAAGAAGAGTCCGTTTTCTTGTACGTAAGCCGGCAATGTGCCTTTGTATTTAATTCCGATGCGATTTCTGCGTTTCAACGTCAATACGAAGGTCAGAGGGATACAGTAAACCTGAAGTGAAGCATCCGAATCTATATCTAGAGTCACAGGAATGGTTCAAAACATTGACAGTAAGAAGAGTCAGTTTTTCTTGTACTTAAGTCGGCATTGTGACTTTTGTATTTAATTCCGAAGAATTTCTGTGTTTCATCGTCAATAAGAAGGTCAGAGGGATACAGTAAACCTGACGTGAAGCATCAGAATCTGTAACTAGTGTCACAGGATGGTTCAAAACATAGACAGTAACAAGAGTCAGTTTTCTTGTACTTAAGTCGGCATTGTGCCTTTTGTATTTAATTCCGATTCAATATCTGTGTTTCATCTTCAATAAGAAGGTCAGAGGGTTACAGTAAACCTGGAGTGAAGCATCGGAATCTATAACTAGTGTCACAGGAATATTTCAAAACAAAGACAGTAAGAAGAGTCAGTTTTCTTGTACTGAAGTCGGCAATGTGCCTTTTGTATTTATTTCCGATGCAATTTCTGTGTTTCATCGTCAATAAGACGGTCAGAGGGAGACAGTAAACCTGAAGTGAAGCATCGGAATCTATAACTAGTGTCACAGGAATGGTTCAAAACATAGACAGTAAGAAGAGTCAGTTTACTTGTACTTAAGTCTTCATTGTGCTTTTTGTATATAATTCCGATGCAATTTCTGTGTTTCATCAACAATAAGAAGGTCAGAGGGATACAGTTAACCTGAAGTGAAGCATCGGAATCTATAACTAGTGTCACATGAATGGTTCAAACATAGACTGTAAGAAGAGTCAGTTTTCTTGTACATAAGTCGGCATTGTGCATTTACTATTTAATTACGATGCGATTTCTGCGTTTCATCGTCAATAAGAAGGTCAGAGGGATACAGTAAACCTGAAGTGAAGCATCAGAAACCATAACTAGTGTGACAGGAATGGTTCAAAACACAGGCAGTTAGAAGAGTCAGTTTTTTTGTACTTAAGTCGGCATTGTGCCTTTGTATTTAATTCCGATGCGATTTCTGCCTTTCATCGTCAATAAGAAGGTCAGAGGGATACAGTGAACCTGAAGTGAAGCATCCGAATCTATACCTAGTGTCACAGGAATGGCTTAAAACATAGACAGTAAGAAGAGTCAGTTTTCTTGTTCTTAAGTCGGCTTTGTGCCTTTTGTATTTAATTCCGATGCAATTCCTGTGTTTCATCGTCAATAAGAAGGTAAGAGGGATACAGTAAACCAGAAGTGAAGCATCGGAATCTATAACTAGTGTCACAGGAATGGTTCAAAACATAGACAATAAGATGAGTCAGTTTTCTTGCACTTAAGCCGGCATTGTGCCTTTGTATTTAATTCAGATGCAATTTCTGCGTTTCATCGTCAATAAGAAGGTCAGAGGGATACAGTAAACCTGAAGTGAGGCATCGGAATCTATAACTAGTGTCACAGGAATGGTTCAAAAGATAGACAATAAGAAGAGTAAGTTTTCTTGTACTTAAGTCGGCATTGTGACTTTTGTATTTCATTCCAATGCCATTTCTGTGTTTCATCGTCAATAAAAAGGTCAGAGGGATACAGTAAACCTGAAGTGAAGCATCGGAATCTATAACTAGTCTCACATGAATGGTACAAAACATAGACAGTAAGAAGAGTCAGTTATCTTGTACTTAGGTCGGCATTGTGCCTTTTGTATTTAATTCCGATGCAATTTCTGTGTTTCATCGTCAATAAGAAGGTCAGAGGGATACAGTAAACCTGAAGTGAAGCATCAGAATCTATAACTAGTGTCACAGGAATGGTTCAAAACATAGACAGTAAGAAGAGTCAGTTTTCTTGTACTGAAGTCGGCAATGTGCCTTTTGTATTTATTTCCGATGCAATTTCTGTGTTTCATCGTCAATAAGACGGTCAGAGGGTAACAGTAAACCTGAAGTGAAGCATCGGAATCTATAACTAGTGTCACATGAATGGTTCAAACATAGACAGTAAGTAGAGGCAGTTTTCTTGTACATTATTCGGCATTGTGCATTTAGTATTTAATTACGATGCGATTTCTGTGTTTCATCGTCAATAAGAAGGTCAGAGGGATACAGTAAACCTGAAGTAAGCATCGGAAACCATAACTAGTGTCACAGGAATGGTTCAAAGCACAGGCAGTAAGAAGAGTCAGTTTTCTTGTACTTAAGTCGGCATTGTGCCTTTGTATTTAATTCCGATGCGATTTCTGCCTTTCATCGTCAATAAGAAGGTCAGAGGGATACAGTGAACCTGAAGTGAAGCATCCGAATCTATATCTAGTGTCACAGAAATGGCTTAAAACATAGACAGTAAGAAGAGTCAGTTTTCTTGTTCTTAAGTCGGCATTGTGCCTTTTGTATTTAATTCCGATGCAATTTCTGTGTTTCATCGTCAATAAGAAGGTCAGAGGGATACAGTAAACCTGAAGTGAAGTATCGGAATCTATAACTAGTGTCACAGGAATGGTTCAAACACAGACAATAAGAAGAGTCAGTTTTCTTGTACTTAAGTAGGCATTGTGCCTTTGTATTTAATTCCGATGCGATTTCTGCGTTTCAACGTCAATACGAAGGTCAGAGGGATACAGTAAACCTGAAGTGAAGCATCCGAATCTATATCTAGAGTCACAGGAATGGTTCAAAACATTGACAGTAAGAAGAGTCAGTTTTTCTTGTACTTAAGTCGGCATTGTGACGTTTGTATTTAATTCCGAAGCAATTTCTGTGTTTCTTCGTCAATAAGAAGGTCAGAGGGATACAGTAAACCTGACGTGCAGCATCAGAATCTGTAACTAGTGTCACAGGATGGTTCAAAACATAGACAGTAACAAGAGTCAGTTTTCTTGTACTTAAGTCGGCATTGTGCCTTTTGTATTTAATTCCGATTCAATATCTGTGTTTCATCTTCAATAAGAAGGTCAGAGGGTTACAGTAAACCTGGAGTGAAGCATCGGAATCTATAACTAGTGTCACAGGAATATTTCAAAACAAAGACAGTAAGAAGAGTCAGTTTTCTTGTACTGAAGTCGGCAATGTGCCTTTTGTATTTATTTCCGATGCAATTTCTGTGTTTCATCGTCAATAAGACGGTCAGAGGGAGACAGTAAACCTGAAGTGAAGCATCGGAATCTATAACTAGTGTCACAGGAATGGTTCAAAACATAGACAGTAAGAAGAGTCAGTTTACTTGTACTTAAGTCTTCATTGTGCTTTTTGTATATAATTCCGATGCAATTTCTGTGTTTCATCAACAATAAGAAGGTCAGAGGGATACAGTTAACCTGAAGTGAAGCATCGGAATCTATAACTAGTGTCACATGAATGGTTCAAACATAGACTGTAAGAAGAGTCAGTTTTCTTGTACATAAGTCGGCATTGTGCATTTACTATTTAATTACGATGCGATTTCTGCGTTTCATCGTCAATAAGAAGGTCAGAGGGATACAGTAAACCTGAAGTGAAGCATCAGAAACCATAACTAGTGTGACAGGAATGGTTCAAAACACAGGCAGTTAGAAGAGTCAGTTTTTTTGTACTTAAGTCGGCATTGTGCCTTTGTATTTAATTCCGATGCGATTTCTGCCTTTCATCGTCAATAAGAAGGTCAGAGGGATACAGTGAACCTGAAGTGAAGCATCCGAATCTATACCTAGTGTCACAGGAATGGCTTAAAACATAGACAGTAAGAAGAGTCAGTTTTCTTGTTCTTAAGTCGGCTTTGTGCCTTTTGTATTTAATTCCGATGCAATTCCTGTGTTTCATCGTCAATAAGAAGGTAAGAGGGATACAGTAAACCAGAAGTGAAGCATCGGAATCTATAACTAGTGTCACAGGAATGGTTCAAAACATAGACAATAAGATGAGTCAGTTTTCTTGCACTTAAGCCGGCATTGTGCCTTTGTATTTAATTCAGATGCAATTTCTGCGTTTCATCGTCAATAAGAAGGTCAGAGGGATACAGTAAACCTGAAGTGAGGCATCGGAATCTATAACTAGTGTCACAGGAATGGTTCAAAAGATAGACAATAAGAAGAGTAAGTTTTCTTGTACTTAAGTCGGCATTGTGACTTTTGTATTTCATTCCAATGCCATTTCTGTGTTTCATCGTCAATAAAAAGGTCAGAGGGATACAGTAAACCTGAAGTGAAGCATCGGAATCTATAACTAGTCTCACATGAATGGTACAAAACATAGACAGTAAGAAGAGTCAGTTATCTTGTACTTAGGTCGGCATTGTGCCTTTTGTATTTAATTCCGATGCAATTTCTGTGTTTCATCGTCAATAAGAAGGTCAGAGGGATACAGTAAACCTGAAGTGAAGCATCAGAATCTATAACTAGTGTCACAGGAATGGTTCAAAACATAGACAGTAAGAAGAGTCAGTTTTCTTGTACTGAAGTCGGCAATGTGCCTTTTGTATTTATTTCCGATGCAATTTCTGTGTTTCATCGTCAATAAGACGGTCAGAGGGTAACAGTAAACCTGAAGTGAAGCATCGGAATCTATAACTAGTGTCACATGAATGGTTCAAACATAGACAGTAAGTAGAGGCAGTTTTCTTGTACATTATTCGGCATTGTGCATTTAGTATTTAATTACGATGCGATTTCTGTGTTTCATCGTCAATAAGAAGGTCAGAGGGATACAGTAAACCTGAAGTAAGCATCGGAAACCATAACTAGTGTCACAGGAATGGTTCAAAGCACAGGCAGTAAGAAGAGTCAGTTTTCTTGTACTTAAGTCGGCATTGTGCCTTTGTATTTAATTCCGATGCGATTTCTGCCTTTCATCGTCAATAAGAAGGTCAGAGGGATACAGTGAACCTGAAGTGAAGCATCCGAATCTATATCTAGTGTCACAGAAATGGCTTAAAACATAGACAGTAAGAAGAGTCAGTTTTCTTGTTCTTAAGTCGGCATTGTGCCTTTTGTATTTAATTCCGATGCAATTTCTGTGTTTCATCGTCAATAAGAAGGTCAGAGGGATACAGTAAACCTGAAGTGAAGTATCGGAATCTATAACTAGTGTCACAGGAATGGTTCAAACACAGACAATAAGAAGAGTCAGTTTTCTTGTACTTAAGTAGGCATTGTGCCTTTGTATTTAATTCCGATGCGATTTCTGCGTTTCAACGTCAATACGAAGGTCAGAGGGATACAGTAAACCTGAAGTGAAGCATCCGAATCTATATCTAGAGTCACAGGAATGGTTCAAAACATTGACAGTAAGAAGAGTCAGTTTTTCTTGTACTTAAGTCGGCATTGTGACGTTTGTATTTAATTCCGAAGCAATTTCTGTGTTTCTTCGTCAATAAGAAGGTCAGAGGGATACAGTAAACCTGACGTGCAGCATCAGAATCTGTAACTAGTGTCACAGGATGGTTCAAAACATAGACAGTAACAAGAGTCAGTTTTCTTGTACTTAAGCCGGCATTGTGCCTTTTGTATTTAATTCCGATTCAATATCTGTGTTTCATCTTCAATAAGAAGGTCAGAGGGTTACAGTAAACCTGGAGTGAAGCATCCGAATCTATAACTAGTGTCACAGGAATGGTTCAAAACAAAGACAGTAAGAAGAGTCAGTTTTCTTGTACTTAAGTCGGCATTGTGCATTTTGTATTTAATTCCGATGCCATTTCTGTGTTTCATCATCAACACGAAGGTCAGAGGGATACAGTAAACCTGAAGTGAGGCATCGGAATCTATAACTAGTGTCACAGGTATGGTTCAAAACATAGACAATAAGAAGAGTCAGTTTTCTTGTACTTAAGGCGGCATTGTGCCTTTTGTATTTCATTCCAATGCCATTTCTGTGTTTCATCGTCAATAAAAAGGTCAGAGGGATACAGTAAACCTGAAGTGAAGCATCGGAATCTATAACTAGGTTCACATGAATGTTTCAAAACATAGACAGTAAGAAGAGTCAGTTTTCTTGTACTTAAGTCTTCATTGTGCTTTTTGTATATAATTCCGATGCAATTTCTGTGTTTCATCAACAATGTGATGGTCAGAGGGATACAGTAAACCTGAAGTCAAGCATCAGAATCTATAACTAGTGTCACAGGAATTGTTCAGAACATAGACAGTAAGAAGAGTTAGTTTTCTTGTACTTAAGTCGGTATTGTGCCTTCTGTATTTAATTCCGATGCAATGTCTGAGTTTCATGGTCAATAAGAAGGTTAGAGGGATACAGTAAACCTGAAGTGAAGCATCGGAATCTATAACTAGTTTCACATGAATGGTTCTAACATAGACAGTAAGAAGAGTCCGTTTTCTGGTACATAAGCCGGCAATGTGCCTTTTGTATTTAATTCCGGTGCAATTTCTGTGTTTCATCGTCAATAAGAAGGTCTTATGGATACAGTAAACCTGAAGTGAAGCATCGGAATCTATATCTAGTGTCACAGGAATGGTTGAAAACATAGACAGTAAGAAGAGTCAGTTTTCTTCTACTTAAGTCGGCATTGCGCCTTTTGAATTTAATTCCGATGCAATTTCTGTGTTTCATCATCAATAAGAAGGTCAGAGGGATACGGTAAACCTGAAGTGAAGCATCGGAATCTATAACTAGTGTCACATGAATGGTTCAAACATAGACCGTAGGAAGAGTCGGTTTTCTTATACATAAGTCGGCATTGTACCTTATGTATTTAATTCCGATGCAATTTCTGCGTTTCATCGTCAATAAGAAGGTGTGATGGATACAATAAACCTGAAGTGAAGCATCGGAAGCTATAACTAGTGTCACATGAATGTTTCAATACATAGACAGTAAGATGAGTCAGTTTTCTTGTACTGAAGTCGGCAATGTGCCTTTTGTATTTATTTCCGATGCAATTTCTGTGTTTCATCGTCAATAAGACGGTCAGAGGGAAACAGTAAACCTGAAGTGAAGCAATGGAATCTATAACTAGTGTCACATAAATGGTTCAAACGTAGACAGTAGGAATAGTCGGTTTTCTTGTACATAAGTCGGCATTGTGCCTTTTGAATGTAATTCCGATGCAATTTCTGTGTTTCATCGTCAATAAGAAGGTCTGATGGATACAGTAAACCTGAAGTGAAGCATCGGAAGCCATAACTAGTGTCACATGAATGTTTCAAACATAGACAGTAAGAAGAGTCAGTTTTCTTGTACTGATGTCGGCATTGTGCCTTTTGTATTAAATTCCGATGCAATTTCTGTGTTTCATCGTCAATAAGAAGGTCAGAGGGAAACAGTAAACCTGAAGTGAAGCATCGGAATCCATAACTAGTGTCACAGGAATGGTTCAAAAAATTGACAGTAAGAAGAGTCAGTTTACTTGTACTTAAGTCTTCATTGTGCTTTTTGTATATAATTCCGATGCAATTTCTGTGTTTCATCAACAATAAGAAGGTCAGAGGGATACAGTAAACCTGAAGTGAAGCATCGGAATCTATAACTAGTGTCACATGAATGGTTCAAACATAGACAGTAAGAAGACTCATTTTTCTTGTACATAAGTCGGCATTGTGCATTTAGTATTTAATTACGATGCGATTTCTGTGTTTCATCGGCAATAAGAAGGTCAGAGGGATACAGTAACCCTGAAGTGAAGCATCGGAAACCATAACTAGTGTCACAGGAATGGTTCAAAGCACAGGCAGTAAGAAGAGTCAGTTTTCTTGTACTTAAGTCGGCATTGTGCCTTTGTATTTAATTCCGATGCGATTTCTGCGTTTCATCGTCAATAAGAAGGTCAGAGGGATACAGTAAACCTGAAGTGAAGCATCAGAAACCATAACTAGTGTGACAGGAATGGTTCAAAACACAGGCAGTTAGAAGAGTCAGTTTTTTTGTACTTAAGTCGGAATTGTGCCTTTGTATTTAATTCCGATGCGATTTCTGCCTTACATCGTCAATAAGAAGGTCAGAGGGATACAGTGAACCTGAAGTGAAGCATCCGAATCTATATCTAGTGTCACAGGAATGGCTTAAAACATAGACTGTAAGAAGAGTCAGTTTTCTTGTTCTTAAGTCGGCATTGTGCCTTTTGTATTTAATTCCGATGCAATTTCTGTGTTCCATCGTCAATAAGAAGGTCAGAGGGATACAGTAAAACTGAAGTGAAGCATCGGAATCTATAACTAGTGTCACATGAATGGTTCAAACATAGACAGTAAGAAGCGTCCGTTTTCTTGTACATAAGTCGGCATTGTGCCTTTTTTATTTAATTCCGATGCAATTTCTGTGTTTCATCGTCAATAAGAAGGTCAGAGGGATACGGTAAACCTGAAGTGAGCATCGGAATCTATAATTAGTGTCACATGAATGGTTCAAAACATAGACAGTAAGAAGAGTAAGTTTTCTTGTACTTAAGTCGGCATTGTGCATTTTGTATTTAATTCCGATGCCTTTTCTGTGTTTCATCATCAATAAGAAGGTCTGAGGGATACAGTAAACCTGAAGACAGGCATCGGAATCTATAACTAGTCACAGGAATGGTTCAAAACATAGACAATAAGAAGAGTCAGTTTTCTTGTACTGATGTCGGCATTGTGCCTTTTGTATTAAATTCCGATGCAATTTCTGTGTTTCATGGTCAATAAGAAAGTCAGAGGGATACAGTAAACCTGAAGTGAAGCATCGGAATCCATAACTAGTGTCACATGAATGGTTCAAACGTAGACAGTAGGAATATTCGGTTTTCTTGTACATAAGTCGGCATTGTGCCTTTTGTATTTAATTCCGATGCAATTTCTGTGTTTCATCGTCAATAAGAAGGTCTGATGGATACAGTAAACCTGAAGTTAAGCATCGGAAGCTATAAGTAGTGTCACATGAATGTTTCAAAACATAGACAGTAAGAAGAGTCAGTTTTCTTGTACTGATGTCGGCATTGTGCCTTTTGTATTAAATTCCGATGCAATTTCTGTGTTTCATCGTCAATAAGAAGGTCAGAGGGAAACAGTAAACCTGAAGTGAAACATCGGAATCTATAACTACTGTCACAGGAATGGTTCAAAACATAGACAGTAAGAAGAGTCAGTTTTCTTGTACTTAAGTCTTCATTGTGCTTTTTGTATATAATTCCGATGCAATTTCTGTGTTTCATCAACAATAAGACGGTCAGAGGGATACAGTAAACCTGAAGTGAAGCATCGGAATCTATAACTAGTGTCACATGAATGGTTCAAACATAGACAGTAAGAAGAGTCAGTTTTCTTGTACATAAGTCGGCATTGTGCATTTAGTATTTAATTACGATGCGATTTCTGAGTTTCATCGTCAATAAGAAGGTCAGAGGGATACAGTAAACCTGAAGTGAGGCATCGGAAACCATAACTAGTGTCACAGGAATGGTTCAAAGCACAGGCAGTAAGAAGAGTCAGTTTTCTTGTACTTAAGTCAGCATTGTGCCTTTGTATTTAATTCTGATGCGATTTCTGCCTTTCGTCGTCAATAAGAAGGTCAGAGGGATACAGTGAACCTGAAGTGAAGCATCCGAATCTATATCTAGTGTCACAGAAATGGCTTAAAACATTGACAGTAAGAAGAGTCAGTTTTCTTGTTCTCAAGTCGGCATTGTGCCTTTTGTATTTAATTTCCGATGCAATTTCTGTGTTTCATCGTCAATAAGAAGGTCAGAGGGATACAGTAAACATGAAGTGAAGTATCGGAATCTATAACTAGTATCACAGGAATGGTTCAAAACATAGACAATAAGAAGAGTCAGTTTTATTGTACTTAAGTAGGCATTGTGCCTTTGTATTTAATTCCGATGCGATTTCTGCGTTTCAACGTCAATAAGAAGGTAAGAGTGATACAGTAAACCTGAAGTGAAGCATCCGAATCTGTATCTAGTGTCACTTGAATGGTTCAAAACATTGACAGTAAGAAGAGTCAGTTTTCTTGTTCTCAAGTCGGCATTGTGACTTTTGTATTTAATTCCGAAGCAATTACTGTGTTTCATCGTCAATAAGAAGGTCAGAAGGGTTACAGTAAACCTGACGTGAAGCATCAGAATCTGTAACTAGTGTCACAGGATGGTTTAAATCATAGCCAGTAACAAGAGTCAGTTTTCTTGTACTTAAGTCGGCATTGTGCCTTTTGTATTTAATTCCGATGCAATATCTGTGTTTCATCTTCAATAAGAAGGTCAGAGGGTTACAGTAAACCTGGAGTGAAACATCGGAAACTATAACTAGTGTCACAGGAACTGTCCAAAACATAGGCAGTAAGAAGAGTCAGTTGTCTTGTACATAAATCGGCATTGTGCCTTTTGTACTTAATTCCGATGCAATTTCTGTCTTTCATCTTCAATAAGAAGGTCAGTGGGATAGAGTAAAGCTGAAGTGAAGCATCGGAATCTATAACTAGTGTCACAGGAATGGTTCAAAACACAGACAGTAACAAGAGTCAGTTTTCTTGTACTTAAGTCGGCATTGTGCCTTTTGTATTTAATTCCGATGCCATTTCTGTGATTCATCATCAATACGAAGGTCAGAGGGATACAGTAAACGTGATGTGAGGCATCGGAATCTGTAACTAGTGTTACAGGAATGGTTCAAAAACATAGACAGTAAGAGGAGTCAGTTTTCTTGTACTTAAGTCGGCATTGTGCCTTTTTTATTTAATTCCGATGCAATTTCTGTAATTCATCGTCAATAAGAAGGTCAGAGGGATACAGTAAACCTGAAGTGAAGCATCGGAAACTATAAGTAGTGTCACAGGAACGGTCCAAAACATAGGCAGTAAGAAGAGTCAGTTGTCTTGTACTTAAGTCGGCATTGTGCCTTTGTAATTAATTCCGATGCGATTTCTGCGATTCATCGTCCATAAGAAGGTCAGAGGGTTACAGTAAACCTGAAGTGAAGCATCCGAAGCTATATCTAGTGACACAGGAATGGCTTAAAGCATAGACAGTAAGAAGAGTTAGTTATCTTGTACTTAATTCGGCATTGTGCATTTTGTATTTAATTCCGATGCAATTTCTGCGTTTCATCATCAATAAGAAGGTCAGAGGGATACAGTAAACCTGAAGTGAAGCATCCGTATCTATATCTAGTGTCACAGGAATGGCTTAAAGCATAGACAGTAAGAGGATTCAGTTTTCTTGTACTTAAGTCGGCATTGTGCCTTTTGTATTTAATTCCGATGCAATATCTGTGTTTCATCTTCAATAACAAGGTCAGAGGGATACAGTAAACCTAGAGTGAAGCATCGGATCTATAACTACTGTTACAGGAATGGTTCAAAACATAGACAGTAAGAAGAGTCAGTTTTCTTGTACTTAAGTCGGCATTGTGGCTTTTGTATTTAATTCCGATGCCATTCCTGTGTTTCAACATCAACACGAAGGTCAGAGGGATACAGTAAACCTGAAGTGAAGCATCCGAATTTATATCTAGTGTCACAGAAATGGCTTAAAACATAGACAGTAAGAAGAGTCAGTTTTCTTGTTCTTAAGTCTGCATTGTGCCTTTTGTATTTAATTCCGATGCAATTTCTGTGATTCATCGTCAATAAGAAGGTCAGAGGGATACAGTAAACCTGAAGTGAAGTATCGGAATCTATAATTAGTGTCACAGGAATGGTTCAAAACATAGACAATAATAAGAGTCAGTTTTCTTGTACTTAAGTAGGCATTGTGCCTTTGTATTTAATTCCGATGCGATTTCTGCGTTTCATCGTCAATAAGAAGGTCAGAGGGATACAGTAAACCTGAAGTGAAGCATCCGAATCTATATCTAGTGTCACAGGAATGTTTCAAAACATAGACAGTAAGAAGAGTCAGTTTTTCTTGTACTTAAGTCGGCATTGTGTCTTTTGTATTTAATTCCGAAGCAATTTCTGTGTTTCATCGTCAATAAGAAGTTCAGAGGGATACAGTAAACCTGACGTGAAGCATCGGAATCTGTAACTAGTGTCACAGGATGGTTCAAAACATAGACAGTAACAAGAGTCGGTTTTCTTGTACTTAATTCGGCATTGTGCCTTTTGTATTTAATTCCGATGCAATATCTGTGTTTCATCTTCAATAAGAAGGTCAGAGGGATACAGTAAACCTGGGGTGAAGCATCGGAATCTATAACTAGTGTCACAGGAATGGTTCAAAACATAGACAGTAAGATGAGTCAGTTTTCTTGTACTTAAGTCGGCATTGTGCCTTTTGTATGAAATTCCGATGCCATTCCTGTGTTTCATCATCAACACGAAGGTCAGAGGGATACAGTAAACCTGAAGTGAAGCATCGGAATCTATAACTAGTGTCACAGGAATGGTTCAAAACATAGAAAATAAGAAGAGTCAGTTTTCTTGTACTTAAGTCGGCATTGTGCCATTTGTATTTCATTCCAATGCTATTTCAGTGTTTCATCGTCAATAAAAAGGTCAGAGGGATACAGTAAACCTGAAGTGAAGCATCAGAATCTATAACTAGGTTCACATGAAAGGTTCAAAACATAGACTGTAAGAAGAGTCAGTTATCTTGTACTTAAGTCGGCATTGTGCCTTTTGTATGTAATTCCGATGCCATTCCTGTGTTTCATCATCAACACGAAGGTCAGAGGGATACAGTAAACCTGAAGTGAAGCATCGGAATCTATAATTAGTGTCAAATGAATGGTTCAAAACATAGACAATAAGAAGAGTAAGTTTTCTTGTACTTAAGTCGGCATTGTGCATTTCGTATTTAATTCCGATGCCATTTCTGTGTTTCATCATCAATAAGAAGGTCAGAGGGACACAGTAAACCTGAAGTGAGGCACCGGAATCTATAACTAGTCACAGGAATGGTTCAAAACATAGACAATAAGAAGAGTCAGTCTTCTTGTACTTAAGTCGGCATTGTGCCTTTTGTATTTAATTCCGATGCAATTTCTGTGTTTCATGGTCAATAAGAAAGTCAGAGGGATACAGTGAACCTGAAGTGAAGCATCCGAATCTATATCTAGTGTCACAGAAATGGCTTAAAACATAGACAGTAAGAAGAGTCAGTTTTCTTGTTCTTAAGTCGGCATTGTGCCTTTTGTATTTAATTCCGATGCAATTTCTGTGTTTCATCGTCAATAAGAAGGTCAGAGGGATACAGTAAAGCAGAAGTGAAGTATCGGAATCTATAACTAGTATCACAGGAATGGTTCAAAACATAGACAATAAGAAGAGTCAGTTTTATTGTACTTAAGTAGGCATTGTGCCTTTGTATTTAATTCCGATGCGATTTCTGCGTTTCCACGTCAATAATAAGGTCAGAGTGATACAGTAAACCTGAAGTGAAGCATCCGAATCTATATCTAGTGTCACTTGAATGGTTCAAAACATTGACAGTAAGAAGAGTCAGTTTTTCTTGTACTTAAGTCGGCATTGTGCCTCTTGTATTTAATTCCGATGCAATATCTGTGTTTCATCTTCAATAAGAAGGTCAGAGGGTTACAGTAAACCTGGAGTGAAGCATCGGAAACTATAACTAGTGTCACAGGAACGGTCCAAAACATAGGCAGTAAGAAGAGTCAGTTGTCTTGTACATAAATCGGCATTGTGCCTTTTGTACTTAATTCCGATGCAATTTCTGTCTTTCTTCTTCAATAAGAAGGTCAGAGGGATAGAGTAAAGCTGAAGTGAAGCATCGGAATCTATAAATAGTGTCACAGGAATGGTTCAAAACTTAGACAGTAAGAAGAGTCAGTTTTCATGTACTTAAGTCGGCATTGTGCCTTTTGTATTTAATTTCGATGCAATTTCTGTGTTTCATCGTCAATAAGAAGGTCAGCGGGATACAGTAAACCAGAAGTGAAGCAACGGAATCTATAACTTGTGTCACAGGAATGGTTCAATCATAGACAGTAAGAAGAGACAGTTTTCTTGTACTTAAGTCGCATTGTGCCTTTTGTATTTAATTCCGATGCAATTTCTGTGCTACATGGTCAATAAGAAGGTCAGAGGGATACAGTAAACCTGAAGTGAAGCCTCGGAATCTATAACTAGTGTCACAGGAATGGTTCAAAACACAGACAGTAACAAGAGTCAGTTTTCTTGTACTTAAGTCGGCATTGTGCCTTTTGTATTTAATTCCGATGCCATTTCTGTGATTCATCATCAATACGAAGGTCAGAGGGATACAGTAAACGTGATGTGAGGCATCGGAATCTGTAACTAGTGTTACAGGAATGGTTCAAAAACATAGACAGTAAGAAGAGTCAGTTTTCTTGTACTTAAGTCGGCATTGTGCCTTTTGTATTTAATTCCGATGCAATTTCTGTAATTCATCGTCAATTAGAAGGTCAGAGGGATACAGTAAACCTGAAGTGAAGCATCGGAAACTATAACTAGTGTCACAGGAACGGTCCAAAACATAGGCAGTAAGAAGAATCAGTTGTCTTGTACTTAAGTCGGCATTGTGCCATTGTATTTAATTCCGATGCGATTTCTGCGTTTCATCGTCCATAAGAAGGTCAGAGGGATACAGTAAACCTGAAGTGAAGCATCCGAATCTATATCTAGTGTCACAGGAATGGCTTAAAGCATAGACAGTAAGAAGAGTCAGTTTTCTTGTACTTAATTCGGCATTGTGCATTTTGTATTTAATTCCGATGCAATTTCTGCGTTTCATCATCAATAAGAAGGTCAGAGGGTTACAGTAAACCTGAAGTGAAGCATCCGAATCTATATCTAGTGTCACAGGAATGGCCTAAAGCATAGACAGTAAGAGGATTCAGTTTTCTTGTACTTAAGTCGGCATTGAACCTTTTGTATTTAATTCCGAAGCAATTTCTGTGTTTTATCGTCAATAAGAATGACAGAGGTATATAGTAAACCTGGAGTAAAGCATTGGAATCTATAACTAGTGTCACATGAATGGTTCAAAACATAGACAGTAAGAAGAGTCAGTTTTCTTGTACTTAAGTCGGCATTGTGCCTTTTGTATTTAATTCCGATGCCATTTCTGTGTTTCATCACCAACACGAAGGTCAGAGGGATACAATAAACCTGAAGTGAGGCATCGGAATCTATAACTAGTGCCACAGGAATGGCTTAAAGCATAGACAGTAAGAGGATTCAGATTTCTTGTACTTAAGTCGGCATTGTGCCATTTGTATTTAATTCCGAAGCAATTTCTGTGTTTCATCGTCAATAAGAAGGTCAGAGGAATACAGTTAAACTGAAGTGAAGCATCGGAATCTATAACTAGTGTCACATGAATGGTTCAAACATAGACAGTAAGAAGCGTCCGTTTTCTTGTACATAAGTCGGCATTGTGCTTTTTGTATTTAATTCCGATGCAAATTCTGTGTTTCATCGTCAATAAGAAGGTCAGAGGGATACGGTAAACCTGAAGTGAAGCATCGGAATCTATAATTAGTGTCATATGAATGGTTCAAAACATAGACAATAAGAAGAGTAAGTTTTCTTGTACTTAAGTCGGCATTGTGCATTTCGTATTTAATTCCGATGCCATTTCTGTGTTTCATCATAAATAAGAAGGTCAGAGGGACACAGTAAACCTGAAATGAGGCACCGGAATCTATAACTAGTCACAGGAATGGTTCAAAACATAGACAATAAGAAGAGTCAGTCTTCTTGTACTTAAGACGGCATTGTGCCTTTTGTATTTAATTCCGATGCAATTTCTGTGTTTCATGGTCAATAAGAAAGTCAGAGGGATACAGTAAAACTGAAGTGAAGCATCGGAATCCATAACTAGTGTCACATGAATGGTTCAAACGTAGACAGTAGGAATAGTCGGTTTTCTTGTACATAAGTCGGCATTGTGCTTTTTGTATTTAATTCCGATGCAATTTCTGTGTTTCATCGTCAATAAGAAGGTCTGATGGATACAGTAAAACTGAAGTTAAGTATCGGAAGCTATAAGTAGTGTCACATGAATGTTTCAAAACATAGACAGTAAGAAGAGTCAGTTTTCTTGTACTGATGTCGGCATTGTGCCTTTTGTATTAAATTCCGATGCAATTTCTGTGTTTCATCGTCAATAAGAAGGTCAGAGGGAAACAGTAAACCTGAAGTGAAGCATCGGAATCTATAACTAGTGTCACAGGAATGGTTCAAAACATAGACAGTAAGAAGAGTCAGTTTTCTTGTACTTAAGTCTTCATTGTGCTTTTTGTATATAATTGCGATGCAATTTCTGTGTTTCATCAACAATAAGACGGTCAGAGGGATACAGTAAACCTGAAGTGAAGCATCGGAATCTATAACTAGTGTCACATGAATGGTTCAAACATAGGCAGTAAGAAGAGTCAGTTTTCTTGTACATAAGTCGGCATTGTGCATTTAGTATTTAATTACGATGCGATTTCTGAGTTTCATCGTCAATAAGAAGGTCAGAGGGATACAGTAAACCTGAAGTGAAGCATCGGAAACCATAACTAGTGTCACAGGAATGGTTCAAAGCACAGGCAGTAAGAAGAGTCAGTTTTCTTGTACTTAAGTCGGCATTGTGCCTTTGTATTTAATTCCGATGCGATTTTTGCCTTTCATCGTCAATAAGAAGGTCAGAGGGATACAGTGAACCTGAAGTGAAGCATCCGAATCTATATCTAGTGTCACAGAAATGGCTTAAAACATAGACAGTAAGAAGAGTCAGTTTTCTTGTTCTTAAGTCGGCATTGTGCCTTTTGTATTTAATTCCGATGCAATTTCTGTGTTTCATCGTCAATAAGAAGGTCAGAGGGATACAGTAAACCTGAAGTGAAGTATCGGAATCTATAACTAGTATCACAGGAATGGTTCAAAACATAGACAATAAGAAGAGTCAGTTTTATTGTACTTAAGTAGGCATTGTGCCTTTGTATTTAATTCCGATGCGATTTCTGCGTTTCAACGTCAATAATAAGGTCAGAGTGATACAGTAAACCTGAAGTGAAGCATCCGAATCTATATCTAGTGTCACTTGAATGGTTCAAAACATTGACAGTAAGAAGAGTCAGTTTTTCTTGTACTTAAGTCGGCATTGTGCCTCTTGTATTTAATTCCGATGCAATATCTGTGTTTCATCTTCAATAAGAAGGTCAGAGGGTTACAGTAAACCTGGAGTGAAGCATCGGAAACTATAACTAGTGTCACAGGAACGGTCCGAAACATAGGCAGTAAGAAGAGTCAGTTGTCTTGTACATAAATCGGCATTGTGCCTTTTGTACTTAATTCCGATGCAATTTCTGTCTTTCTTCTTCAATAAGAAGGTCAGAGGGATAGAGTAAAGCTGAAGTGAAGCATCGGAATCTATAAATAGTGTCACAGGAATGGTTCAAAACTTAGACAGTAAGAAGAGTCAGTTTTCATGTACTTAAGTCGGCATTGTGCCTTTTGTATTTAATTTCGATGCAATATCTGTGTTTCATCGTCAATAAGAAGGTCAGCGGGATACAGTAAACCTGAAGTGAAGCAACGGAATCTATAACTTGTGTCACAGGAATGGTTCAATCATAGACAGTAAGAAGAGACAGTTTTCTTGTACTTAAGTCGCATTGTGCCTTTTGTATTTAATTCCGATGCAATTTCTGTGCTACATGGTCAATAAGAAGGTCAGAGGGATACAGTAAACCTGAAGTGAAGCCTCGGAATCTATAACTAGTGTCACAGGAATGGTTCAAAACACAGACAGTAACAAGAGTCAGTTTTCTTGAACTTAAGTCGGCATTGTGCCTTTTGTATTTAATTCCGATGCCATTTCTGTGATTCATCATTAATACGAAGGTCAGAGGGATACAGCAAACGTGATGTGAGGCATCGGAATCTGTAACTAGTGTTACAGGAATGGTTCAAAAACATAGACAGTAAGAAGAGTCAGTTTTCTTGTACTTAAGTCGGCATTGTGCCTTTTGTATTTAATTCCGATGCAATTTCTGTAATTCATCGTCAATAAGAAGGTCAGAGGGATACAGTAAACCTGAAGTGAAGCATCGGAAACTATAACTAGTGTCACAGGAACGGTCCAAAACATAGGCAGTAAGAAGAGTCAGTTGTCTTGTACTTAAGTCGGCATTGTGCCTTTGTAATTAATTCCGATGCGATTTCTGCGTTTCATCGTCCATAAGAAGGTCAGAGGGATACAGTAAACCTGAAGTGAAGCATCCGAATCTATATCTAGTGACACAGGAATGGCTTAAAGCATAGACAGTAAGAAGAGTCAGTTATCTTGTACTTAATTCGGCATTGTGCATTTTGTATTTAATGCCGATGTAATTTCTGCGTTTCATCATCAATAAGAAGGTCAGAGGGATACAGTAAACCTGAAGTGAAGCATCCGAATCTATATCTAGTGTCACAGGAATGGCTTAAAGCATAGACAGTAAGAGGATTCAGTTTTCTTGTACTTAAGTCGGCATTGTGCCTTTGTAATTAATTCCGATGCGATTTCTGCGTTTCATCGTCCATAAGAAGGTCAGAGGAATACAGTAAAACTGAAGTGAAGCATCGGAATCTATAACTAGTATCACATGAATGGTTCAAACATAGACAGTAAGAAGCGTCCGTTTTCTTGTACATAAGTCGGCATTGTGCCTTTTGTATTTAATTCCGATGCAAATTCTGTGTTTCATCGTCAATAAGGTCAGAGGGATACAGTAAACCTGAGTTGAAGCATCGGAATCTATAACTAGTGTCACAGGAATGGTTCAAACATAGACAGTAAGAAGAGTCAGTTTTCTTGTACTTAAGTCGGCATTGTGCCTTTTGTATTTAGTTCCGATGCAATTTCTGTGTTTCATCGTCAATAAGAAAGTCAGAGGAATACAGTAAAACTGAAGTGAAGCATCGGAATCTATAACTAGTGTCACATGAATGGTTCAAACATAGACAGTAAGAAGCGTCCGTCTTCTTGTACTTAAGTCGGCATTGTGCCTTTTTTATTTAATTGCGTTGCAATTTCTGTGTTTCATCGTCAATAAGAAGGTCAGAGGGATACGGTAAACCTGAAGTGAAGCATCGGAATCTATAATTAGTGTCACATGAATGGTTCAAAACATAGACAATAAGAAGAGTAAGTTTTCTTGTACTTAAGTCGGCATTGTGCATTTCGTATTTAATTCCGATGCCATTTCTGTGTTTCATCATCAATAAGAAGGTCAGAGGGACACAGTAAACCTAAAGTGAGGCATCGGAATCTATAACTAGTCACGGGAATGGTTCAAAACATAGACAATAAGATGAGTCAGTCTTCTTGTACTTAAGTCGGCATTGTGCCTTTTGTATTTAATTCCGATGCAATTTCTGTGTTTCATGGTCAATAAGATGGTCAGAGGGATACAGTAAACCTGAAGTGAAGCATCGGAATCTATAACTAGTGTCACATGAATGGTTCAAACATAGACAGTAAGAGGAGGCCGTTTTCTTGTACATAAGTCGGCATTGTGCATTTAGTATTTAATTACAATGCGATTTCTGTGTTTCATCGTCAATAAGAAGGTCAGAGGGATACAGTAAACCAGAAGTGAAGCATTGGTAACCATAACTAGTGTCACAGGAATGGTTCAAAGCACAGGCAGTAAGAAGAGTCAGTTTTCTTGTACTTAAGTCGGCATTGTGCCTTTGTATTTAATTCCGATGCGATTTCTGCCTTTCATCGTCAATAAGAAGGTCAGAGGGATACAGTAAACCTGAAGTGAAGCATCCGAATCTATATCTAGTGTCACAGGAATGGTTGAAAACATAGACAGTAAGAAGATTCAGTTATTCCTGTACTTAAGTCGGCATTGTGACTTTTGTATTTAATTCCGAAGCCATTTCTGTGTTTGATCGGCAATAAGAAGGTCAGAGGGATACAGTAAACCTGACGTGAAGCATCCGAATCTATATCTAGTGTCACAGGAATGTTTCAAAACATAGACAGTAAGAAGAGTCAGTTTTTCTTGTACTTAAGTCGGCATTGTGTCTTTTGTATTTAATTCCGAAGCAATTTCTGTGTTTCATCGTCAATAAGAAGTTCAGAGGGATACAGTAAACCTGACGTGAAGCATCGGAATCTGTAACTAGTGTCACAGGATGGTTCAAAACGTAGACAGTAACTAGAGTCGGTTTTCTTGTACTTAAGTCGGCATTGTGCCTTTTGTATTTAATTCCGATGCAATATCTGTGTTTCATCTTCAATAACAAGGTCAGAGGGATACAGTAAACCTAGAGTGAAGCATCGGATCTATAACTAGTGTCACAGGAATGGTTCAAAACATAGACAGTAAGAAGAGTCAGTTTTCTTGTACTTAAGTCGGCATTGTGCCTTTTGTATTTAATTCCGATGCCATTCCTGTGTTTCATCATCAACACGAAGGTCAGAGGGATTCAGTAAACCTGAAGTGAAGCATCCGAATCTATATCTAGTGTCACAGAAATGGCTTAAAACATAGACAGTAAGAAGAGTCAGTTTTCTTGTTCTTAAGTCTGCATTGTGCCTTTTGTATTTAATTCCGATGCAATTTCTGTGATTCATCGTCAATAAGAAGGTCAGAGGGATACAGTAAACCTGAAGTGAAGTATCGGAATCTATAACTAGTGTCACAGGAATGGTTCAAAACATAGACAATAAGAAGAGTCAGTTTTCTTGTACTTAAGTAGGCATTGTGCCTTTGTATTTAATTCCGATGCGATTTCTGCGTTTCATCGTCAATAAGAAGGTCAGAGGGATACAGTAAACCTGAAGTGAGGCATCCGAATCTATATCTAGTGTCACAGGAATGTTTCAAAACATAGACAGTAAGAAGAGTCAGTTTTTCTTGTACTTAAGTCGGCATTGTGTCTTTTGTATTTAATTCCGAAGCAATTTCTGTGTTTCATCGTCAATAAGAAGTTCAGAGGGATACAGTAAACCTGACGTGAAGCATCGGAATCTGTAACTAGTGTCACAGGATGGTTCAAAACATAGACAGTTTCAAGAGTCGGTTTTCTTGTACTTAAGTCGGCATTGTGCCTTTTGTATTTAATTCCGATGCAATATCTGTGTTTCATCTTCAATAAGATGGTCAGAGGGATACAGTAAACCTGGGGTGAAGCATCGGAATCTATAACTAGTGTCACAGGAATGGTTCAAAACATAGACAGTAAGAAGAGTCAGTTTTCTTGTACTTAAGTCGGCATTGTGCCTTTTGTATTTAATTCCGATGCCATTCCTGTGTTTCATCATCAACACGATGGTCAGAGGGATACAGTAAACCTGAAGTGAAGCATCGGAATCTATAACTAGTGTCACAGGAATGGTTCAAAACATAGAAAATAAGAAGAGTCAGTTTTCTTGTACTTAAGTCGGCATTGTGCCATTTGTATTTCATTCCAATGCCATTTCAGTGTTTCATCGTCAATAAAAAGGTCAGAGGGATACAGTAAACCTGAAGTGAAGCATCGGAATCTATAACTAGGTTCACATTAAAGGTTCAAAACATAGACTGTAAGAAGAGTCAGTTATCTTGTACTTAAGTCGGCATTGTGCCTTTTGTATTTAATTCCGATTCAATTTCTTTGTTTCATCGTCAATAAGAAGGTCAGAGGGATACAGTAAACCTGAAGTGAAGCATCGGAATCTATAACTAGTGTCACAGGAATGGTTCAAAACATAGACAGTAAGAAGAGTCAGTTTTCTTGTACTTATGTCGGCATTGTGCCTTTTGTATTTATTTCCGATGCAATTTCTGTCTTTCATCTTCAATAAGAAGGTCAGAGGGATGGAGTTAAGCTGAAGTGAAGCATCGGAATCTATAAATAGTGTCACAGGAATGGTTCAAAACTTAGACAGTAAGAAGAGTCAGTTTTCATGTACTTAAGTCGGCATTGTGTCTTTTGTAATTAATTCCGATGCAATTTCTGTGTTTCATCGTCAATAAGAAGGTCAGCGGGATACAGTAAACCTGAAGTGAAGCAACGGAATCTATAACTAGTGTCACAGGAATGGTTCAATCATAGACAGTAAGAAGAGTCAGTTTTTCTTGTACTTAAGTCGGCATTGTGCCTTTTGTATTTAATTCCGAAGCAATTTCTGTGTTTCATCGTCAATAAGAAGGACAGAGGGATACAGTAAACCTGACGTGAAGTATCGGAATCTGTAACTAGTGTCACAGGATGGTTCAAAACATAGACAGTAACAAGAGTCTGTTTTCTTGTACTTAAGTCGGCATTGTGCCTTTTGTATTTAATTCCGATGCCATTCCTGTGTTTCATCATCAACACGAAGGTCAGAGGGATACAGTAAACTTGAAGTGAAGCATCGGAATCTATAACTAGTGTCACAGGAATGGTTCAAAACATAGAAAATAAGAAGAGTCAGTTTTCTTGTACTTAAGTCGGCATTGTGCCATTTGTATTTCAATCCAATGCCATTTCAGTGTTTTATCGTCAATAAAAAGGTCAGGGGGATACAGTAAACCTGAAGTGAAGCATCGGAATCTATAACTAGGTTCACATGAATGGTTAAAACCATAGACAGTAAGAAGAGTCAGTTATCTTGTACTTAAGTCGGCATTGTGCCTTTTGTATTTAATTCCGATGCAATTTCTTTGTTTCATCGTCAATAAGAAGGTCAGAGGGATACAGTAAACCTGAAGTGAAGCATCGGGATCTATAACTAGTGTCACAGGAATGGGTCAAAACATAGACAGTAAGAAGAGTCAGTTTTCTTGTACTTATGTCTGCTTTGTGCCTTTTGTATTTAATTCCGATGCAATTTCTCCTTCTTTCATCTTCAATAAGAAGGTCAGAGGGATAGAGTTAAGCTGAAGTGAAGCATCGGAATCTATAAATAGTGTCACAGGAATGGTTCAAAACTTAGACAGTAAGAAGAGTCAGTTTTCATGTACTTAAGTCGGCATTGTGCCTTTTGTATTTAATTCCGATGCAATTTCTGTGTTTCATCGTCAATAAGAAGGTCAGCGGGATACAGTAAACCTGAAGTGAAGCAACGGAATCTATAACTAGTGTCACAGGAATGGTTCAATCATAGACAGTAAGAAGAGACAGTTTTCTTGTACTTAAGTGGCATTTTGCCTATTGTATTTAATTCCGATGCAATTTCTGTGTTTCATGGTCAATAAGAAGGTCAGAGGGATACAGTAAACCTGAAGTGAAGGATCGGAATCTGTAACTAGTGTCACAGGAATGGTTCAAAACATAGACAGTAAGAAGAGTCAGTTTTCTTGTACTTAAGTCGGCATTGTGCCTTTTGTATTTAATTCCGATGCAAATTCTGTGTTTCATCGTCAATAAGAAGGTCAGAGGGATACAGTAAACCTGAGTAGAAGCATCGGAATCTATAACTAGTGTCACAGGAATGGTTCAAACATAGACAGTAAGAAGAGTCAGTTTTCTTGTACTTAAGTCGGCATTGTGCCTTTTGTATTTAATTCCGATGCAATTTCTGTGTTTCATCGTCAATACGAAGGTCAGAGGAATACAGTAAAACTGAAGTGAAGCATCGGAATCTATAACTAGTGTCACATGAATGGTTCAAGCATAGACAGTAAGAAGCGTCCGTTTTCTTGTACTTAAGTCGGCATTGTGCCTTTTTTATTTAATTCCTTTGCAATTTCTGTGTTTGATCGTCAATAAGAAGGGCAGAGGGATACGGTAAACCTGAAGTGAAGCATCGGAATCTATAATTAGTGTCACATGAATGGTTCAAAGCATAGGCAATAAGAAGAGTAAGTTTTCTTGTACTTAAGTCGGCATTGTGCATTTCGTATTTAATTCCGATGCCATTTCTGTGTTTCATCATCAATAAGAAGGTCAGAGGGATACAGTAAACCTGAAGTGAGGCATCGCAATCGATAACTAGTCACAGGAATGGTTCAAAACATAGACAATAAGAAGAGTCAGTCTTCTTGTACTTAAGTCGGCATTGTGCCTTTTGTATTTAATTCCGATGCAATTTCTGTGTTTCATGGTCAATAAGAAGGTCAGAGGGATACAGTAAACCTGAAGTGAAGCATCGGAATCTATAACTAGTGTCACATTAATGGTTCAAACATAGACAGTAAGAAGAGGCCGTTTTCTTGTACATAAGCCGGCATTGTGCATTTAGTATTTAATTACGATGCGATTTCTGTGTTTCATCGTCAATAAGAAGGTCAGAGGGATACAGTAAACCAGAAGTGAAGCATCGGTAACCATAACTAGTGTCACAGGAATGGTTCAAAGCACAGGCAGTAAGAAGAGTCAGTTTTCTTGTACTTAAGTCGGCATTGTGTTTGTATTTAATTCCGATGCGATTTCTGCCATTCATCGTCAATAAGAAGATCAGAGGGATACAGTAAACCTGGAGTGAAGCATCGGAATCTATAACTAGTGTCACAGGAATGGTTCAAAACGTAGACAATAAGAAGAGTCAGTTTTCTTGTACCTAAGTCGTCATTGTGCCATTTGTATTTCATTCCAATGCCATTTCTGTGTTTCATCGTCAATAAAAAGGTCAGAGGGATACAGTAAACCTGAAGTGAAGCATCGGAATCTATAACTAGGTTCACATGAATGGTTCAAAACATAGACAGTAAGAAGAGTCAGTTATCTTGTACTTTAGTCGGCATTGTGCTTTTGTATTTAATTCCGATGCAATTTCTTTGTTTCATCGTCAATAAGAAGGTCAGAGGGATACAGTAAACCTGAAGTGAAGCATCGGAATCTATAACTAGTGTCACAGGAATGGTTCAAAACATAGACATTAAGAAGAGTCAGTTTTCTTGTACCTATGTCGGCATTGTTATTTTTGTATTTAATTCCGTTGCAATTTCTGTCATTCATCTTCAATAAGAAGGCCAGAGGGACAGAGTTAAGCTGAAGTGAGGCATCGGAATCTATAAATAGTGTCACAGGAATGGTTCAAAACTTAGACAGTAAGAAGAGTCAGTTTTCATGTACTTAAGTCGGCATTGTGCCTTTTGTATTTAATTCCGATGCAATTTCTGTGTTTCATCGTCAATAAGAAGGTCAGCGGGATACAGTAAACCTGAAGTGAAGCAACGGAATCTATAACTAGTGTCACAGGAATGGTTCAATCATAGACAGTAAGAAGAGACAGTTTTCTTGTACTTAAGTCGCATTGAGTCTTTTGTATTTAATTCCGATGCAATTTCTGTGTTTCATGGTCAATAAGAAGGTCAGAGGGATACAGTAAACCTGAAGTGAAGCATCGGAATCTATAACTAGTGTCACAGGAATGGTTCAAATCATAGCCAGTAAGAAGAGTCAGTTTTCTTGTACTTAAGTCGGCCTTGTGCTGTTTGTATTTAATTCCGATGCGATTTCTGCGTTTCATCGGCAATAAGAAGGTCAGTGGGATACAGTAAACCTGAAGTGAAGCATCGGAATCTATATCTAGTGTCACAGGAATGGTTCAAATCATAGACAGTAAGAAGAGTCAGTTTTCTTGTACTTAAGTCGGCATTGTGCCCTTTGTATTTAATTCCGATACAAATTTTGTGTTTCATCGTCAATAAGAAGGTCAGAGTCATACAGTAAACCTGAGTTGTAACATCGGAATCTATAACTAGTGTCACAGGAATGGTTCAAAACATAGACAGTAAGAAGAGTCAGTTTTCTTGTACTTAAGTCGGCCTTGTGCTTTTTGTATTTAATTCCGATGCAATATCTGTGTATCATCTTCAATAAGACGGTCAGAGGGATACAGCAAACCTGAAGTGAAGCATCGGAATATATTACTAGTGTCACAGGAATGTTTCAAAACATAGACAGTAAGAAGAGTCAGTTTTCTTGCACTTAAGACGGCATTGTTCCTTTTCTATTTAATTCCCATGCAATTTCTGTGTTTCATCGTCAATACGAAAGTCAGAGGGACACAGTAATCCTGAAGTGAAGCAACGGAATCTATAACTAGTGTCACAGGAATGGATCAAAACATAGACAGTAAGAAGAGTCAGTTTTTTTGTACTTAAGTCAGCATTGTGCCTTTTGTATTTAACTCCGATGCAATTTCTGTGTTTCATCGTCAATAAGAAGGTCAGAGAGATACAGTAAACCTGAAGTGAAGCATCGGGATCTATAACTCGTGTCACAGGAATGGTTCAAATCATAGACAGTAAGAAGAGTCAGTTTTCTTGTACTTAAGTCGGCCTTGTGCTTTTTGTATTTAATTCCGATGCGATTTCAACGTTTCATCGTCAATAAGAAGCTCAGAGGGTCACAGTAAACCTGACGTGAAGCATCGGAATCTACAATTAGTGTCACATGATTGGTTCAAAACATTGAGAGTAAGGAGAGTCAGCTTTCTTGTACTTAAGTCGGCCTTGTGCTTTTTGTATTTAATTCCGATGTGATTTCTGCGTTTCATCGTCAATAAGAAGGTCAGAGGGATACAGTAAACCTGTGTTGAAGCATCGGAATCTATAACTAGTGTCACAGGAATGTTTCAAAACATAGACAGTAAGAAGAGTCAGTTTTCTTGTACTTAAGTTGGCCTTGTGCTTTTTGTATTTAATACCGATGCGATTTCTGCGTTTCATCGTCAATAAGGTCGGAGGGATACAGTAAACCTGAAGTGAAGCATCGGAATCTATATCTAGTGTCACAGGAATGGTTCAAAACATAGACAGTAAGCAGAGTCAGTTTTCTTGTACTTAAGTCGGCTTTGTGCCTTGTGTATTTAATGCCGATGCAATTTCTGTGTTTCATCGTCAATAAGAAGGTCAGAGGCATACTGTAAACCTTAAGTGAAGCATAAGAATCTATAACTAGTGTCACAGGAATGGTTCAAATCATAGACACCAAGAAGAGTCAATTTTCTTGTACTTTAGTCGGCATTGTGCCTTTTGTATTTTATTCCGATGCAATATCTGTGTATCATCTTCAATAAGACGATCAGAGGGATACAGTAAACCTGAAGTGAAGCATCGGAATCTATAACTAGTGTCACAGGAATGGTTCAAAACATAGACAGTAGGAAGAGTCAGTTTTCTTGCACTTAAGACGGCATTGTTCCTTATCTATTTAATTCCGATGCAATTTTTATGTTTCATCGACAATAAGAAGGTCAGAGGGATACAGTAAACCTGAAGTGAAGCATCGGAATCTATAACTAGTGTCACAGGAATGGATCAAAACATAGACAGTAAGAAGAGTCAGTTTTCTTGTACTTAAGTCAGCATTGTGCCTTTTGTATTTAATGCCGATGCAATTTCTGTGTTTCATCGTCAATAAGAAGGTCAGAGGGATACAGTTAGCCTGATGTGAAGCATCGGAATCTATAACTAGTGTCACAGGAATGGTTCAAAACATAGACTGTAAGAAGAGTCAGTTTTCTTGTACTTAAGTCGGCATTGTACCTTTTGTATTTAACTCCGATGCAATTTCTGTGTTTCATCGTCAATAAGAAGGTCAGAGGGAGACAGTAAACCTGAAGTGAAGCATCGGTAACCATAATTAGTGTCACAGGAATGGTTCAAAGCACAGGCAGCAAGAAGAGTCAGTTTTCTTGTACTTAAGTCGGCATTGTGTTTGTATTTAATTCCGATGCGATTTCTGCCATTCATCGTCAATCAGAAGATCAGAAGGATACAGTAAACCTGAAGTGAAGCATCCGAATCTATATCTAGTGTCACAGGAATGGTTCAAAACATAGACAGTAAGAAGTGTCAGTTTTTCTTCTACTTAAGTCGGCATTGTGACTTTTGTATTTAATTCCGAAGCAATTTCTGTGTTTCGTCGTCAATAAGAAGGTCAGAGGGATACAGTAAACCTGACGTGAAGCATCGGAATCTGTAACTAGTGTCACAGGATGGTTCAAAACATAGACAGTAACAAGAGTCGGTTTTCTTGTACTTAAGTCGGCATTGTGCCTTTTGTATTTAATTCCGATGCAACATCTGTGTTTCATCTTCAATAAGAAGGTCAGAGGGATACAGTAAACCTGGAGTGAAGCATCGGTATCTATAACTAGTGTCACAGGAATGGTTCAAAACATAGACAGTAAGAAGAGTCAGTTTTCTTGTACTTAAGTCGGCATTGTGCCTTTTGTATTTAATTCCGATGCCATTCCTGTGTTTCATCATCAACACGAAGGTCATAGGGATACAGTAAACCGGAAGTGAGGCATCGGAATCTATAACTAGTGTCACAGGAATGGTTCAAAACGTAGACAATAAGAAGAGTCAGTTTTCTTGTACCTAAGTCGTCATTGTGCCATTTGTATTTAATTCCAATGCCATTTCTGTGTTTCATCGTCAATAAAAAGGTCATAGAGATACAGTAAACCTGAAGTGAAGCATCGGAATCTATAACTAGGTTCACATGAATGTTTCAAAACATAGACAGTAAGGAAAGTCAGTTATCTTGTACTTAAGTCGGCATTGTGCTTTTCTATTTAATTCCGATGCAATTTCTTTGTTTCATCGTCAATAAGAAGGTCAGAGGGATACTGTAAACCTGAAGTGAAGCATCCGAATCTATATCTAGTGTGACAGGAATGTTTCAAAACATAGACAGTAAGAAGAGTCAGTTTTTCTTGTACTTAAGTCGGCATTGTGACTTTTGTATTTAATTCCGAAGCAATTTCTGTGTTTCATCGTCAATAAGAAGGACAGAGGGATACAGTAAACCTGACGTGAAGCATCGGAATCTGTAACTAGTGTCACAGGATGGTTCAAAACATAGACAGTAACAAGAGTCGGTTTTCTTGTACTTAAGTCGGCATTGTGCCTTTTGTATTTAATTCCGATGCCATTCCTGTGTTTCATCATCAACACGAAGGTCAGAGGGATACAGTAAACTTGAAGTGAAGCATCGGAATCTATAACTAGTGTCACAGGAATGGTTCAAAACATAGAAAATAAGAAGAGTCAGTTTTCTTGTACTTAAGTCGGCATTGTGCCATTTGTATTTCAATCCAATGCCATTTCAGTGTTTCATCGTCAATAAAAAGGTCAGGGGGATACAGTAAACCTGAAGTGAAGCATCGGGATCTATAACTAGTGTCACAGGAATGGTTCAAAACTTAGACAGTAAGAAGAGTCAGTTATCTTGTACTTAAGTCGGCATTGTGCCTTTTGTATTTAATTCCGATGCAATTTCTTTGTTTCATCGTCAATAAGAAGGTCAGAGGGATACAGTAAACCTGAAGTGAAGCATCGGGATCTATAACTAGTGTCACAGGAATGGGTCAAAACATAGACAGTAAGAAGAGTCAGTTTTCTTGTACTTATGTCTGCATTGTGCCTTTTGTATTTAATTCCGATGCAATTTCTCCTTCTTTCATCTTCAATAAGAAGGTCAGAGGGATAGAGTTAAGCTGAAGTGAAGCATCGGAATCTATAAATAGTGTCACAGGAATGGTTCAAAACTTAGACAGTAAGAAGAGTCAGTTTTCATGTACTTAAGTCGGCATTGTGCCTTTTGTATTTAATTCCGATGCAATTTCTGTGTTTCATGGTCAATAAGAAGGTCAGAGGGATACAGTAAACCTGAAGTGAAGCATCGGAATCTGTAACTAGTGTCACAGGAATGGTTCAAAACATAGACAGTAAGAAGAGTCAGTTTTCTTGTACTTAAGTCGGCATTGTGCCTTTTGTATTTAATTCCGATGCAAATTCTGTGTTTCATCGTCAATAAGAAGGTCAGAGGGATACAGTAAACCTGAGTAGAAGCATCGGAATCTATAACTAGTGTCACAGGAATGGTTCAAACATAGACAGTAAGAAGAGTCAGTTTTCTTGTACTTAAGTCGGCATTGTGCCTTTTGTATTTAATTCCGATGCAATTTCTGTGTTTCATCGTCAATACGAAGGTCAGAGGAATACAGTAAAACTGAAGTGAAGCATCGGAATCTATAACTAGTGTCACATGAATGGTTCAAGCATAGACAGTAAGAAGCGTCCGTTTTCTTGTACTTAAGTCGGCATTGTGCCTTTTTTATTTAATTCCTTTGCAATTTCTGTGTTTCATCGTCAATAAGAAGGTCAGAGGGATACGGTAAACCTGAAGTGAAGCATCGGAATCTATAATTAGTGTCACATGAATGGTTCAAAGCATAGGCAATAAGAAGAGTAAGTTTTCTTGTACTTAAGTCGGCATTGTGCATTTCGTATTTAATTCCGATGCCATTTCTGTGTTTCATCATCAATAAGAAGGTCAGAGGGATACAGTAAACCTGACGTGAGGCATCGCAATCGATAACTAGTCACAGGAATGGTTCAAAACATAGACAATAAGAAGAGTCAGTCTTCTTGTACTTAAGTCGGCATTGTGCCTTTTGTATTTAATTCCGATGCAATTTCTGTGTTTCATGGTCAATAAGAAGGTCAGAGGGATACAGTAAACCTGAAGTGAAGCATCGGAATCTATAACTAGTGTCACATTAATGGTTCAAACATAGACAGTAAGAAGAGGCCGTTTTCTTGTACATAAGCCGGCATTGTGCATTTAGTATTTAATTACGATGCGATTTCTGTGTTTCATCGTCAATAAGAAGGTCAGAGGGATACAGTAAACCTGAAGTGAAGCATCGGTAACCATAACTAGTGTCACAGGAATGGTTCAAAGCACAGGCAGTAAGAAGAGTCAGTTTTCTTGTACTTAAGTCGGCATTGTGTTTGTATTTAATTCCGATGCGATTTCGGCCATTCATCGTCAATAAGAAGATCAGAGGGATACAGTAAACCTGGAGTGAAGCATCGGAATCTATAACTAGTGTCACAGGAATGGTTCAAAACGTAGACAATAAGAAGAGTCAGTTTTCTTGTACCTAAGTCGTCATTGTGCCATTTGTATTTCATTCCAATGCCATTTCTGTTTTTCATCGTCAATAAAAAGGTCAGAGGGATACAGTAAACCTGAAGTGAAGCATCGGAATCTATAACTAGGTTCACATGAATGGTTCAAAACATAGACAGTAAGAAGAGTCAGTTATCTTGTACTTTAGTCGGCATTGTGCTTTTGTATTTAATTCCGATGCAATTTCTTTGTTTCATCGTCAATAAGAAGGTCAGAGGGATACAGTAAACCTGAAGTGAAGCATCGGAATCTATAACTAGTGTCACAGGAATGGTTCAAAACATAGACATTAAGAAGAGTCAGTTTTCTTGTACCTATGTCGGCATTGTGCCTTTTGTATTTAATTCCGTTGCAATTTCTGTCATTCATCTTCAATAAGAAGGCCAGAGGGACAGAGTTAAGCTGAAGTGAGGCATCGGAATCTATAAATAGTGTCACAGGAATGGTTCAAAACTTAGACAGTAAGAAGAGTCAGTTTTCATGTACTTAAGTCGGCATTGTGCCTTTTGTATTTAATTCCGATGCAATTTCTGTGTTTCATCGTCAATAAGAAGGTCAGCGGGATACAGTAAACCTGAAGTGAAGCAACGGAATCTATAACTAGTGTCACAGGAATGGTTCAATCATAGACAGTAAGAAGAGACAGTTTTCTTGTACTTAAGTCGCATTGAGTCTTTTGTATTTAATTCCAATGCAATTTCTGTGTTTCATGGTCAATAAGAAGGTCAGAGGGATACAGTAAACCTGAAGTGAAGCATCGGAATCTATAACTAGTGTCACAGGAATGGTTCAAATCATAGCCAGTAAGAAGAGTCAGTTTTCTTGTACTTAAGTCGGCCTTGTGCTGTTTGTATTTAATTCCGATGCGATTTCTGCGTTTCATCGGCAATAAGAAGGTCAGTGGGATACAGTAAACCTGAAGTGAAGCATCGGAATCTATATCTAGTGTCACAGGAATGGTTCAAATCATAGACAGTAAGAAGAGTCAGTTTTCTTGTACTTAAGTCGGCATTGTGCCTTTTGTATTTAATTCCGATACAAATTTTGTGTTTCATCGTCAATAAGAAGGTCAGAGTCATACAGTAAACCTGAGTTGAAACATCGGAATCTATAACTAGTGTCACAGGAATGGTTCAAAACATAGACAGTAAGAAGAGTCAGTTTTCTTGTACTTAAGTCGGCCTTGTGCTTTTTGTATTTAATTCCGATGCAATATCTGTGTATCATCTTCAATAAGACGGTCAGAGGGATACAGCAAACCTGAAGTGAAGCATCGGAATATATTACTAGTGTCACAGGAATGTTTCAAAACATAGACAGTAAGAAGAGTCAGTTTTCTTGCACTTAAGACGGCATTGTTCCTTTTCTATTTAATTCCGATGCAATTTCTGTGTTTCATCGTCAATACGAAAGTCAGAGGGACACAGTAATCCTGAAGTGAAGCAACGGAATCTATAACTAGTGTCACAGGAATGGATCAAAACATAGACAGTAAGAAGAGTCAGTTTTCTTGTACTTAAGTCAGCATTGTGCCTTTTGTATTTAACTCCGATGCAATTTCTGTGTTTCATCGTCAATAAGAAGGTCAGAGAGATACAGTAAACCTGAAGTGAAGCATCGGGATCTATAACTCGTGTCACAGGAATGGTTCAAATCATAGACAGTAAGAAGAGTCAGTTTTCTTGTACTTAAGTCGGCCTTGTGCTTTTTGTATTTAATTCCGATGCGATTTCAACGTTTCATCGTCAATAAGAAGGTCAGAGGGATACAGTAAACCTGAAGTGAAGCATCGGTAACCATAATTAGTGTCACAGGAATGGTTCAAAGCACAGGCAGCAAGAAGAGTCAGTTTTCTTGTACTTAAGTCGGCATTGTGTTTGTATTTAATTCCGATGCGATTTCTGCCATTCATCGTCAATCAGAAGATCAGAAGGATACAGTAAACCTGAAGTGAAGCATCCGAATCTATATCTAGTGTCACAGGAATGGTTCAAAACATAGACAGTAAGAAGTGTCAGTTTTTCTTCTACTTAAGTCGGCATTGTGACTTTTGTATTTAATTCCGAAGCAATTTCTGTGTTTCGTCGTCAATAAGAAGGTCAGAGGGATACAGTAAACCTGACGTGAAGCATCGGAATCTGTAACTAGTGTCACAGGATGGTTCAAAACATAGACAGTAACAAGAGTCGGTTTTCTTGTACTTAAGTCGGCATTGTGCCTTTTGTATTTAATTCCGATGCAACATCTGTGTTTCATCTTCAATAAGAAGGTCAGAGGGATACAGTAAACCTGGAGTGAAGCATCGGTATCTATAACTAGTGTCACAGGAATGGTTCAAAACATAGACAGTAAGAAGAGTCAGTTTTCTTGTACTTAAGTCGGCATTGTGCCTTTTGTATTTAATTCCGATGCCATTCCTGTGTTTCATCATCAACACGAAGGTCATAGGGATACAGTAAACCGGAAGTGAGGCATCGGAATCTATAACTAGTGTCACAGGAATGGTTCAAAACGTAGACAATAAGAAGAGTCAGTTTTCTTGTACCTAAGTCGTCATTGTGCCATTTGTATTTAATTCCAATGCCATTTCTGTGTTTCATCGTCAATAAAAAGGTCATAGGGATACAGTAAACCTGAAGTGAAGCATCGGAATCTATAACTAGGTTCACATGAATGTTTCAAAACATAGACAGTAAGGAGAGTCAGTTATCTTGTACTTAAGTCGGCATTGTGCTTTTCTATTTAATTCCGATGCAATTTCTTTGTTTCATCGTCAATAAGAAGGTCAGAGGAATACAGTAAACCTGAAGTGAAGCATCGGAATCTATAACTAGTGTCACAGGAATGGTTCAAAACATAGACGGTAAGAAGAGTCAGTTTTCTTGTAATTATGTCGGCATTGTGCCTTTTGTATTTAATTCCGATGCAATTTCTGTCTTTCATCTTCAATAAGAAGGTCAGAGGGATAGAGTTAAGCTGAAGTGAGGCATCGGAATCTATAAATAGTGTCACAGGAATGGTTCAAAATTTAGACAGTAAGAAGATTCAGTTTTCATGTACTTAAGTCGCCATTGTGACTTTTGTATTTAATTCCAATGCAATTTCTGTGTTTCATGGTCAATTAGAAGGTCAGAGGGATACAGTAAACCTGAAGTGAAGCATCGGAATCTATAACTAGTGTCACATGAATGGTTCAAAACATAGACAGTAAGAAGAGTCAGTTTTCTTGTACTTAAGTCGGCATTGTGTCTTTTGTAATTAATTCCGATGCAATTTCTGTGTTTCATTGTCAATAAGGCGGTCAGAGGGATACAGTAAACCTGAAGTGAAGCATCGGAATCTATAACTAGTGTCACAGGAATGGTTCAAATCATAGACAGTAAGAAGAGTCAGTTTTCTTGTACTTAAGTCGGCCTTGTGCTTTTTGTATTTAATTCCGATGCGATTTCTGCGTTTCATCGTCAATAAGAAGGTCAGAGGGATACAGTAAACCTGAAGTGAAGCATCGGAATCTATATCTAGTGTCACAGGAATGGTTCAAATCATAGACAGTAAGAAGAGTCAGTTTTCTTGTACTTAATCGGCATTGTGCCTTTTGTATTTAATTCCGATGCAAATTCTGTGTTTCATCGTCAATAAGAAGGTCAGAGGGATACAGTGAACCTGAGTTGAAACATCGGAATCTATAACTAGTGTCTAAGGAATGGTTCAAAACGTAGACAGTAAGAAGAGTCAGTTTTCTTGTACCTAAGTCGGCCTTGTGATTTTTGTATTTAATTCCGATGCAATATTTGTGTATCATCTTCTATAAGACGGTCAGGGGGATACAGTAAACCTGAAGTGAAGTATCGGAATATATTACTAGTGTCACAGGAATGGTTCAAAACATAGACAGTAAGAAGAGTCAGTTTTCTTGCACTTAAGACGGCATTGTGCCTTTTGTATTAAACTCCGATGCAATTTCTGTGTTTCATGGTCAATAAGAAAATCAGAGGGATACAGTAAACCAGAAGTGAAGCATCGGAATCTATAACTAGTGTCACAGGAATGGTTCAAAACATAGACTGTGAGAAGAGTCAGTTTTCTTGTACTTAAGTCGGCATTGTGCCTTTTGTATTTAACTCCGATCCAATTTCTGTGTTTCATCGTCAATAAGAAGGTCAGAGGGATACAGTAAACCTGAAGAGAAGCATCGGAATCTATAACTAGTGTCACAGGAATGGTTCAAAACATAGACAGTAAGAAGAGTCAGGTTTCTTGTACTTAAGTCGGCTTTGTGCCTTTTGTATTTAATGCCGATGCAATTTCTGTGTTTCATCGTCAATAAGAAGGTCAGAGGCATACTGTAAACCTGAAGTGAAGCATATGAATCCATAACTAGTGTCACAGGAATGGTTCAAATCATAGACAGCAAGAAGAGTCAGTTTTCTTGTATTTATGTCGGTATTGTGCCTTTTGTATTTAATTCCGATGCAATATCTGTGTATCATCTTCAATAAGACGGTCAGAGGGATACAGTAAACCTGAAGTGAAGCATCGGAATCTATAACTAGTGTCACAGGAATGGTTCAAAACATAGACAGTAAGTAGAGTCAGTTTTCTTGCACTTAGACGGCATTGTTCCTTTTCTAATTAATTCCGATGCAATTTCTATGTTTCATCGTCAATAAGAAGGTCAGAGGGATACAGTAAACCTGAAGTGAAGCGTCGGAATCTATAACTAGTGTCACAGGAATGGCTTAAAGCATAGACAGTAAGAGGATTCAGTTATCTTGTACTTAAGTCGGCATTGTGCCTTTTGTGTTTAATTCCGAAGCAATTTCTGTGTTTCATCGTCAATAAGAAGGTCAGAGGGATATAGTAAACCAGGAGTAAAGCATCGGAATCTATAACTAGTGTCACATGAATGGTTCAAAACATAGACAGTAAGAAGAGTCAGTTTTCTTGTACTTAAGTCTGCATTGTGTCTTTTGTAATTAATTCCGATGCAATTTCTGTGTTTCATTGTCAATAAGGCGGTCAGAGGGATACAGTAAACCTGAAGTGAAGCATCGGAATCTATAACTAGTGTCACAGGAATGGTTCAAATCATAGACAGTAAGAAGAGTCAGTTTTCTTGTACTTAAGTCGGCCTTGTGCTTTTTGTATTTAATTCCGATGCGATTTCTGCGTTTCATCGTCAATAAGAAGGTCAGAGGGATCCAGTAAACCTGAAGTGAAGCATCGGAATCTATATCTAGTGTCACAGGAATGGTTCAAAACATAGACAGTAAGAAGAGTCAGGTTTCTTGTACTTAAGTCGGCATTGTGCCTTTTGTATTTAATTCCGATGCAATTTCTGTGTTTCATCGACAATACGAAGGTCAGAGGGACACAGTAATCCTGAAGTGAAGCAACGGAATCCATAACTAGTGTGAGAGGAATGGTTCAAACATAGACAGTAAGAAGAGTCAGTTTTCTTGTACTTATGTCGGCATTGTGCCTTTTGTATTTAATTCCGATGCAATTTCTGTGTTTCATCGTCAACAAGAAGGTCAGAGGTATATAGTAAAACTGAAGTGAAGCATCGCAATCTATAACTAGTGTCACATAAATGGTTCAAACATAGACAGTAAGAAGAGTCAGTTTTCTTGTACATAAGTCGCCATTGTGCCTTTTGTATTTAATTCCGATGCAATTTCTGTGTTTCATCGTCAATAAGAAGGTCAGAGGGTCACATTAAACCTGAAGTGAAGCATCGGAATCTCTAATTAGTGTCACATGATTGTTTCAAAACATTGAGAGTAAGAAGAGTCAGTTTTCTTGTACTTAAGTCCGCCTTGTGCTTTTTGTATTTAATTCCGATGTGATTTATGCGTTTCATCGTCAATAAGAATGTCAGAGGGATACAGTAAACCTGAGTTGAAGCATCGGAATATATAACTAGTGTCACAGGAATGGTTCAAAACATAGACAGTAAGAAGAGTCAGTTTTCTTGTACTTAAGTCGGCCTTGTACTTTTTGTATT